>NC_141334.1:16940298-17540298 GCF_037954235.1 Aulostomus chinensis | reverse complement strand
GAACTGCTGCTTTGGAAAGCAGTGAGTTTTTAAGGGGTCTTTGGCAAATACTAGAGTGCTAAATTCAACAAAGGTTATGAACCTGGTAAAGGTTCTTCACACCGGCCTGTTAGCATTGTCGCTGTGAGCATGTTAAATCGATCCTTCGCCTAAAGAGTGAACTCGTGATAAGGTGTCATGAGCTCATGAAGATGTCTGTTCCTTCCTGCGTCTCTGTGACCCCAGAATGCAGAAAGCCAAATATTTTCATGAAGCTAATGGCAACAGATTTTTACTGATAAAAATATCCAAAAAATGTCTGCTAACATTCAAGTGCATCATCCGGTATAATCCATGTCTCTTTTTCCCCCAGCCGTACGCTCATTAATCCTCTGCTAAAAACTAAGTACAACACTTCCTGTTCAGCGCTGACGTGAACGGGCGCTTGTTTATGGTCATAAGTCTGTGAAAGTTTGTATTTAGCTCAAATCAAAGTGTTTGTGGATTACTGAGCAAATTACTGGATAAAGGGGACGTGGATTTTATGATGCACTTGACAGTTCATAAAAGGATATTTTTGGACTCTTTCGGATGTTTAGACAGTCGTTGGTGTTCATGGGCGGTTTAAGCTTGGAGCGAAACACACGTGGCTATGGCTCTCTGCATTCTGGAGTCACAGGTGTAAAAATCCTCTTTGAGAGCCGAACACAACTATTTGTGGGTACTTGAAAGGCAAAATACACTTTTTGGGTGAAGTATCGTTTTAACATTCAGCTCAAAACAGCTCGCTAGATTCAATTTGGACTTGCTGTTACATCAACAATCCCATCTTGTACCCGAGAGATGTTGCCCACAATGACAGAGGACTGCCAAGGAACACCAGTTATTCTCAGATATACAGCTCTTTATCATCTTTTGTGAAGTAGTGAGCATAAAAATTATAAGCTTATACTGATCGATCCATTTGAGAGTTTGGAGACGGATGTTTGGCATCGCCCTGCTTCTGTTAATGTTCGGTCTCCGGGAGCTTCCTGCAACAAGTGCAGAACTAACGTTTTCTGAATTCTGGACAACACCAAGAAGTCATGCAGAAGAGAGCACTTTTTCATGGATTCAAGTCATCTAACAGTGGGTAACGGATAAAAACATGTTCACAAAATTTTAGGTGAAGTATCACTTTGATGTTTTACACCTGCTGGTTTAAAGCAACTAAAGCCAGCAGTTTGTTTGTTGGTTGTTGGGTTTTTTTGGGTCATTATTTATAGTTTGACTCCTTAGTTCTCTCGTTGAATTTGTGTGCAGCAGAAATGAATGAAAATGGATCGGTAGATACATTTCCCAACCGCCTGTTAGGGTTTCCACAGCCAGGTCATCATGCCTGAACTTCCCTCTTTCATATGAATTTCTCTTCCTTTGCATCATCAGCTCACTGCAGTTCTTTGTAGTTGGGGTATTGGTGAATATTGCATCACTGTCGGAGTGGATATCCTGCTCCTGCTGCCTGCGGTGATCCTGCTGGTGACTCTCCTCTGTGGCACAGGGATGTTTTGGTTGAATGTATTGACTCTTACTCGTGTCTAATGAATTCTTTTCTCAAAGATGATTAAAAGTGTCAGACCTGACCATCTCCCACCAGCTCCGTCGCCGGTCCGCACTCGTCTCTGCCATGTGAGGGGAAACTGATCGCTGTCCTACATTCATTCATGACACACATCTCACATTACATGCTCATGGTTCCACTTCAGAGTCCCCTCTGCTCTCCTTTCTTTTTTTTCTGTTATAAACATCTAGTCATCTCTCTCACTGAGGATCTGGCTAAGAGTTAGAGATTGTGTCTTTGTGTTGTGGGATTGGCATCTCATTAACTGGACACTGTAGCTTTATATTTTTACGTGGCAGTCTGCCCAGTGTCCAGGTCAGAGCATGACCACGGCTGCAAGATACCAGACATTTAAATCTATTGTAATCCAAATCTCATCAGCATTGGTTACTCTGATCCCCCAACATAACCTCTGAAATGTAAATCTCAAACCTTATTTGGACAAATCTCCAAAGATGATTAGAAACTGAGGGAAACTGTTTTTTTTAATCCAAATTTTGTGGCCTCTCTCTTTTTGCTTGTCACCACCCGAATCGATTTCAAAATGTGTCAGTGCAGCAAAGAAGATCTACCTTCTTTAAGTTTGTCCTGTAACAAAAAAGGACAAAAAAATATGTAAATCCTTTGTAATCCTCCTTGTGAGGTCATGTGGTGACTGTCTGTATGATGCTATTACAGCCTCGAATACCACAGGCATTAAATGTGTGTGGAAAATTATCTGTATTATTAGTTAACATGCAGGTGTGTGTGTGTGCGTGTGTGTTTGTGTGAGGAAAGCTAACCGGTCACATGTCTGCCTTCTATAATTGATGAGCGCAGTATCGCAGTGTTATTCTAACCCTGTTGCTGAGAGAAAGAGGGATAGAGCGAAAGGAAAAATACATGAATAATTGAGCCCAAATCAGTTGAGTTCATCCCTTCCTACTCTCAGTCTGATGAAGTCACTGCCTTCACCTGGATTCTCCTCTGGATCGGAGCAAAGGAAGGACAGCAGATTCGAGGGTTTGACCTTTCCATTCCCTCTACAGCATTTTTTGGAGCGTACAGAGATTATTGGACTAAAGCTCATCATGATACCATGGTGGCCCAACTGCTAGGGCTGGCCTTACTACCTCTGCTTACCGGCCTGTTCAAGCTAGCAGTGGGTAAGTCTCGCTGAAATGCTGTGAGAACATTTGGGATTAATATGGGAATATTTAGAGGAACAGACGTAAGACTTGCCCTCTGGATCTTCGGTAGAAAGTTCCTGTCATGCTACTTGTGCAAATATTGTGGGAAGAGACAAGAACCTGTCGAGCCAATTGAACATAATTGGCTGAACCCTAAAAGTTCCTGTGACGTCATGATAAACTCTGACAACAGTCTGGTAAAAATAGAGGGAATGTCCTATAAACGTTCCCAGAACACCCTGAAAGATACCTGAACAATAGCCCCAAGTTGCAGTCCTTCTGGGAATAAAGCGTAATGTCCAAGGAAAGAGGGAACGTTCTATAGCAATGATCCCTTACGTATTCCCTAGGTGTTCTGAATCTTCCTCCAATATTCCACCAAATTTCCACCACTCTTTAAAGAACTGTTGGAACATTACAATGCTTCATTCTTTACACCAGCAGGGACATTCCGAGAATCTTCTGGGAATGTTCTGCTCTGAGGGACTTCTCCTCTTAAAAAGTCCAAAATAGAATTTTCCGGTGACCCAACTGGTCTTTATGTCTTATTTGTAAAGTTTAAATGTGACAATAAAATTATCTAAAATTCTCCCAAAGTCATACAGAGAACTGGAAACTTCTGGACTTTCATGAGCAAAAGATGAACATCCTCCATGTTCTCTAAAGGTGGAAGACATTCTGCACCCTTACAAAACACGATGCAAGGTCCCCTTCTGACATGTCTAGTTTTTCAGAATGTCTATCGGGCTAAAATGAGGGGTGTAGATGTTTTATAACTTTGGTAATTCATGTTGTGACATTTCAACCAACCCTGTTATGTGAGAACAGAAACTATCCAACGAAGTACATTAGGAAAAACAAGTAATCCAGTTCTATTGCTCCACCCGAAACTGCAAGTGTAGCTCATCCTGTAACTTGACACAGGCAGGAGAGGCAACACCAGCGTCTCCATTCCCGCCCCCACACACACACGTCCTTGTACTTATATCTTTGTGAGGACTTTCATTGATGTAATACATTCTCTAGCCCCTCACCCTAAACCGAACCATCTCAACTGACTGCCTGACCCTAACCTTGACCCTAAACCTAACCAGAACCTGATTCTAAACTCGACCCTAAAACCAAGTCTTAACCTTCAAATGGCCCTTTGAAGATGTGAAGGCCGGCTAAAATGTCCTCACTTTGCAAAAATATCCTCACACTGTTGGTTAAATATGTATTCTAGTCCTCAATATGTAGCAAGTACAGGAACACACACACACACACACACACACACACACACACACACACACACACACACACACACACACACACACACACACATTTGTATGCATGCTTGTAAGTTTGTGTGTTGTACAGGGCAGCAGATCCATCTCACTGGAGAGGTGGTGTACCGGGACACCAGTGTCAATGGCGTAGTGAACAAGGCCGTGATCCTGGAATGTGGCTCCACTCAACCTGACATGTACATATGGAGCTTCACCAGGCCTGGGACTGAAGCCATAAAGGCTGTGGTGTACGATCTGGGGCGAGGACCGAGGATCCAGAAGCTGGCTGAGACGCTGGGACAGTTGACCGTCATCTCCAACAGTGCTGCTGTAAACATTGAGAACCTGCTTCTGGCTGCACAGGGCCTGTACACCTGCCAGGCCTTCTACGACATCGACCAGGAGCCCAAAGTTTACTACTACTACGTGCACCTCACGGTCCAAGGTGAGGCGTCCTACATACCCATATTCCTCCAAATGACAGACAATTTTTGGAGCCCAAACATTTGACCAGGCTGTTGAGTATAAGCCCTGATCTGCTTAATCTTAAATTAATTTAGAGTTTAGAAACACAGCACATTTTAAGGCAACATATAAAATCAACCCTGGATTACACAGCATGTAAATATGGGACTGGGTCAAAAATCTGCAGATATAGAAAGAGCACGTCGTTGGGTTTAGCTGCTTCAAAAGCTTTGTGCTGGAGGATCTAAATCTTGTGTAACTGTCCTCAACAGTTCCGGTCACTAAGCCTTACATCCTGGTGAGCGATGTATCTCCAGTGGAAGGATCTGTAATATGGATGCGTTGCAACCTGGAGAATGGGACTGGACCCATTCAGTATGTGTGGCAACATGAAACCCGCAGTGGAAACATCTCCGACTTTGCACAGAGTAACATCAGCGTGGTCAACGTGACTGACGTCAACCGCAATCACACCGGCTGGTTCCGCTGTCTGGCCAGCAACGCGGTCAACAGCGAGCGCTCGGACCGGATATGGCTGGACATCATCTGTAAGTAAAGGACAGCTTTGATGGGTTTGAGTCTGATAATGTGATGTCATAATTCCCGACTGAACTAAAGAAGAACGTAGGGGAGTTAAATAGAATGATAGCACGTTAACAATGGAGCCTCTCAACCCATTCAGAGCTTCATATTTTACCAAATGGCAATACTTGAAAGACCTCTTTCAGTTGTTAGATTTTAGAGTGCATATCAAATGCTTCAGTCATATGACAGGTTGTGTCGAACTTGTATTTTTCACAAAAAAAAAAGATTTAATTGTGCCATTTAAAAAAAGTCCCCAAATTGCATCTCTACCTTCAGGCAAATTATTATTAAATTCATTATAAATTCCAAAATTGATTTTCATGCAAATTATTTTCATCTCAGACTTTAATTTGCAGGACACGTGACGCCTCCTCCCTGAGAAATGCTGGCTTCGAGCCTCCTTATCACACTTTAGGCTCTAGAATTCTGATGTCACAACCTTTTTACATTCAGACTTTCAAATGCGCAACCTTCTGAAGGGCGAGGCTCAAACACCCATGTGACGGATCAAACAGTTTTGATTTGACTGGGACTTGTAAGGTTATTGGGGACAGGCTGGTTTTGCTTTTCATGCCTTGATGTCTGACTCCAGCGGAAAGGATTTTTTTCTTTGACATTTGAGTTGGCATTTATCACAACACATGCATCCTCAAAATCTGGCGCGCTGTCTGGAGAGAAAATGTCACTGTGTAACTTTACTGGGAATAATGACATGTTATGATCAATCATTACTGTTTCAGGACTTAAAGTGCTTGAAAGGATCTACTTCTTCTTCTGACGTCATCATAATTATTATACGATCTGTTTCATTAAATATTTATTCTTCTTTGGAATGGCCCTTTAAAAGCCTTCATAATGTTCACGTCTTTACTCCTCAGTCGGCCCGGACATCCCCCGGATAGATGTGACTCCCTACACTCTGACTGAGCGAGGCTACTCCGCCCTGGAGAGAGAGACGGTTTCTTTACTGTGCCAGGCTCAGTCCAACCCGCCCAGTCAGTACGTCTGGTTCTACAACAACTCCCAGGTCTACAGCGGGCCGCAGTTCACCATCACCAAGATCCTCCGCATGCACACTGGCGACTACGCCTGTTTGGCACAGAACACCTACCTCAACACACGCTCCAAAAAAACCATCAGCCTGACTGTCTACTGTGAGTGTGACCTTTGACCTTGGATGAGGCTTTCATACCTCCTAATCTTTCCTGACCACGCACATCTCTAAAAGTTGGTCTCCTGTCTTGGACCTGCAAATGTCAAATGTGATTAAATCACTGAGCTTTGTCATTTGGAGTACAAGACAAAGACAATCTGAACCACTTCTGACTTCCGTGGAAATCTCTTGATGCTCTTTTTCATCTTTTCCTGTGTTCAACACTCCATTCATCTCCCAAGTATATCATACACACACAGACTTCAAATGCAAATCTTGGAAGTGTACAAATATGCACACACACCCAAACACACACACACACACAGCAGAATGTGGAGGAACTCCAGACCACTTCCTCTGTTTGGACCGTTTGGGAAGTTGCTGGGACTCTCTGGCAGGTATCTCGCTGTGATGTCACAGCCATGCCAAGCGTTGGTTGGCTGCGAGACCAGTGCTTGGCATTCTGCTCTCCTGTTTGGTTTTGCTGAGTTTAAACATTTTTTGTAGGTATCCTTGGTCATATGTCTGGCCTAAAACAGTAAATCACTACAAAGAAGAATTCACCACCTTCACATGGTTCAATTTTAAGAAACATGATACTGATAAAAAGCTAATTCTGTTTCTAGATAATCTGTTGAGTTGTATGTTTTCCTGTAACTCCACCTGGCACATCACTGCCTTGTTACGTTGTATCTTTTTCCTGTAGATCCACCTGACGGCTCACCCTCCTGCTCCATGGAGCAGGCTCTGAATCACACCTCTCTGAGGCTGCTCTGCTCCTGGTCTGGAGGATTCCCGTCTGCTTCCCTTAATTGGGCCAGAGGCCTGACCCTTACAGGACAGGAGGAGGCCGATGCCAGGGAGCAGACACATTCACTGACCAACACCGCCATCTTGCTGCCATCTGAAGGCCTGACCTCCAACAACAGTGTGTTTACATGCCTTGGCTCTCACCCAGCACTCAAACAGCCTGCAGAGTGCAGCATGCGCTCATGTGAGTGTGACATTTAAAACAAGTTACAAAGAGCGAAACCGTATTTTATGTTATTGAGCAAACCCCTCCCATCTCCTCTCCCCCAGATGTTCCCCCTGCCGAGCCAGTGTGTTTTGCCTACGTGACCAATAACAAGCAGTACCTAATGCTGTCCTGCTCCTGGGATGGAGGTGCCCCAAAAGCTTTGGTGTGGTGGGAGGGCCCCAATGGCCAAGGCAAAGGTGGGCAAGAAAACTCCAATATCCTTATCCTTCGCTATGGCACTGCCCGGAGTGGGAAACCCTACAGCTGCCACGCAAAACACCCCCTTCTGGTCCAAACAAAGACCTGCAGGCTTTCGCTAGGTTAGCGCACATTACCAAATAAAAATAATCAGATTCAACTCATCCATTTGTTATATAATCTCTCTTGCCCCCTGCAGAGGCCCCCGTGTTGCTGACGCAACGTAGAGTTGTGTCTGTATATGAGGGCGGCGATGTGCAGCTCACCTGCGGCCTGAGAGCCAACTACCTTCCTGTCAGTGAAATAACCTGGTACAACAATCAGGGAATGGATGTGCAAGACATGTCCAAGTACACACTGATGCGAACGTCTGCATGGGCCAATCTGACCGTGCGAGACACCAATGAGTCTCAAGACAGCGGCGACTACAGGTGCTCCTCATCCAACGCAGTGGGAGGAACAGAAATCAACATCACACTAGTGGTCAAGAGTAAGGAACTTTTAATTTTCCCTATGAATGATTATATATGCCATGGCAGTTTGGCTTAAGTCTCTTTTTCAGGGCACCCAATGCCACCCAACGCAACCCTGGTCAAAGTGATGTACATCAGCCGACAGCGCAACGAGGTGGAGCTGGAATGGCAGATCGACAGCGAAGAAGAGGAAGGCGGCGGCTGGACGGGTTTCATCCTGGAGCACAGATGGGTGTCAGAGCGACCGGGGAGGAGAAGCAGCAGCAGCAATGATACACAGGAGGAGATGGAGAAAAGGATCGGCCCTCCAGCATGGTACCATAATATTCTCACGGACCCGGATGTCAGGAGTCACACAGTAGGGAAGCTGACACCAACCGTCACCTACCAGTTCCGCATCACACTTCTAAATCACCGCACCACTGGACACCCTTCAGCTGCAAAGACTCCAGGTACAGTAAGTGATCAGAGGTGATAAAAGAATGGAAAAGACTGGGAAGAAAAACAATTCTAATGTAAAACTGTAATTCTAATGCCAACGCTTTGCTGTGATGACTTATGACACTGTGGTGAACTCCTAACGTTTTTGTTCTTTCTTTTTTGTGTGTGTTGTCTACTCAGGTGAAAGACTCCACCCAAAATCACATACAAACATTTACACACACCTCACACTTTCCTGTTCACCTTCAACTCTGCTTATCTTTCCTCTGTGTGCTTCTGCTAGTAAAAGATTGTGTCACCTGCATCATGTACAGTTAGAGTCTAATGTAACACTGTGATGGTTTATAACGTACTGTAGAGATACTTCAAGGGATAGTTCACTCAAAAATGAAAATGCAGTCATCATCCACTAAAAGGGAAGATTGGGTGAAATATTTTAGTTCTAAAACAAAGCTGGAAAAGGCATTGCGGTGATGAGAATTTTAATGACTGAATTTTCTTTTTTTGGGGGGTGAAATATCCCTTTAAAGGTTGGGAGTCAGGACAGTGGTTCTCACCCTGTGTGCTGTCAATGATAAATTACTCCAGAAAATACTTGGCTGAGTTTTTTCTGCCCTACGGTACACCTTCCATTAGCATAATGACTGTAAGATTAAACTTGGATGGGCTGATCTGGTCCCGTATATACTAAATTATATCCTATATTCATATATAATCTGGACGGTTCTGGCTCATACACAGAGAATCTGGCCAGATATTTGCAGACTCTGGTGGAAGGCAGCCAGAACTGACCACCATCATATCTGGAAATGCAAGGTTTACATGGTTTAAAGTGAGCCAACGTAATTTATAAACCCCATCCTCTTAGCCAACATCCCTGATAGCAAATGACTTTTGGCACAGGTGCAGGCTAAAGAAACAGCAAAGATGTGGCCCGCATCTGGCCAAGTTTGCTAATATTAGCCACCATTAGCTAAAGCCATAGCCAAGACTGTGTTATCCTGCTTTTAAAAGGTAAATGGTTCTGCTTTAGCCTGACGACTTCCAAGTGATCATAACGTGCCTCCATTGGTTGAGAACCACAGTGAGATGAGACGCCTGAAAAACTAAGGACACACTCTTGAGTGTGTTATTGCGCAACCGTGTTGGTACGCTATGAATGTGTATAACTGTGATGTTTTGCAGCTGAACCTCGCTACAACGCCTACCCTGCAATAGTCGGAGCAGCTATAGGGGGGATGCTCTTTGCAGCCATTATCACGGCACTGCTGCTCCTGTACATCATCCGAAACCGCAACAACAATCCTCGTGAGTCTCACACACACACACACACACACACACACACACACACAACCTTGATACCCGAGTCACTTTCACATGTTATATTAATGTTCTCCGTTGCTTCTCACAGGATTACATGACTTGCTGTTTGGCTTGTGAGTACATTTTTAACTTTTGTAGATGTTATATTATTGTAGATGTGTAATGAAAACCTTTTGTTTCGTTTGGTATTTTCAGGCAGCACAGCCAGTCAAGGGAAAACATCAACTTCCCAGAGGACGAGGTGGTCGGTGGGATGGAGGGAGGAATAGGGGGTGGGTCATCCAGTCCAGGCAAGAGGAACACATACACACACGCACACGCACACATTAAGATTTTATCACTCATCTGATTTTTTTCCAGGTCCATCTATGGCTCTACCTCGAGCAGCTTCACCTCTAACCCCAGCTGCCTTGAGCACCACGCCCGGCCAGGCCCCTCCCACTGGAGATGATAATGAGCCCGTCAACGTCACCATCACTGTCAAGGCCACTGGCTCCTAGTCTCAGATTACAGACGCATTAGATCAGTTTTTGTTGTTTCAGTGTTGACAAGTGTGACTCAGACCTGAAGTCTTCACATAAATCTTTAGCTACAGTACAAAATCCTGTCCCTGACATCTTAAGTATTGTAATATTTCTACATTAAATACGTGTACTGCTCAGCCAGCAGGAGTATCAAGTTGTAGAGAATTATTTCTATTATTATTTAACAGGTGCTGTAAAAATTTCAGTTCACACACAACCCTAAAGTGATCGTGTCCAGGTTGGTTTGGGTGCACTTTTACAGCTGAATATTCGGTACATCACCTCTGTCTTTTGATAATTTATTCAGGACTTTGGACCGTTGAGCATAAACAAAACAAAACCAGTCTCAAGCAGAACAACACATGGAACATTTACCCTGATTTACATCAGACCTTCCGTTGACCATGATGACCCAGAGGTGGGCGCCGACCCAAAGCACCGATATAAAAAAAGGGCCCCCGCAAACAAACTTTTAAGACAACAGCAGAACACAATTAAAACATCAAAACAGAACACCTAAATATATACAGGTTCTTCCATCAGCGGTTGGAGAAGTTTGTTGGACGCCACCAGAAGCTGCTCATGTGACGGGTAGTAAAATCTTCTGAGTGCTGATGATGTCAGACAGCTTCTGCTTTATCTTCACGAAGAGACGTTTAAACTCCAGACCATCGCCCTGGCAACACAGCAGCAAACGTAACCCAGAGGAACACACGCATTTACACAAGGAGCCAAGCATTTATGTTTGATTTAGCTGCATGTGTGTAGGCAAAGTGACGGACAGATGCCTCCCGTTTTAAGCTTTATAATTAAATCCTAGAAGAAGAAGCTGTAGTTTTCTGAGGTTTTTCGTAACATCTTGAACTGCTACAACCCACCTTTGACAGCCTGAAGTCCAACAGCACTCTGGCGTTCATCTCCAGCAGGTAGACTTTGAAGATGAGCTTGTTATTGCGTTTGTCCAGCGTGCTCACCGTCACCTGGAGTCCAACGAGAGGTTAAACTACCAAGACCAGGCTTTCACCTAAGAAATACTTGGTCCAGCTATGCCTGTCTCTGATGCTGGCTGCCCTCGTGTGTGGGTGACCTAACCTGACTGAGCTAAGGTGACGCCACTGTCAAACAACTTAACTGCATTTTCATTGCCAGATGTTTTAGGAAGAGGAAGACGAAGCTAAGCCTCGCTGAGCTCTTTGGGCATAATCCACTTGGGCAATAACGAAGGAGCAGAACATGATAAGTGATAAAAACAAGTGGAATATCACACTTGTTGTTTTTAACTGTGAAGAGATTTATAAAGATGTTAGTGGCCAACGCTTATTGAAAATGGAAAAGTCCAGACTTACCTGTTTGGCGCTAGTGAGTTTGAAGCCGAGCGCCAGGCTGTTGCAGGCGTCTCTCAGGGCAGACAGAGAGGCGTCCGCATTCACGATGGTGAAGAAGCGGGTCATTCTCCGCACTAGTCTCTGCCACGCCGTCTACACACCCAGAATAAAGGGATGAAAGCTGAATTAATGCTTCTGTTGAAACGCACAAACGCAGGGGAGGTTCGCAGCTGCACATCCAAAAAAAAAGAAAAAAAGAAATAGCATTCACATCATGGAGGGAAATAGATGCAGTGACCACTGATGTCACTGAATTTGCAAAATACATGGAAAAACAGGCACAGGAAGCTCTTTGTTTCTCTTCCCACAACGCAGAGAGGAAACGTAAATCCTCTCTGCAATCCGACACTGTAGCATGAATGCTAAACGTGGGCAGGGGTGACACAGAGGTGCAACAGCCCCTCAGAATGATACTGCATCAGCAGCACCTCCATCACCGCCGTAATCGAGAGGATTTCTTTTCCTTGTCAAGATTCAGATTGGAAAATGAGAGTCACCTGACTGGCCCCCGGCGTGCCCAGGAGCTGACTGCCCAGCAACATGTGCTCAGGCTTGGTGGGTTGAGAGAAGCTGACGTGACCGTCCGTCTGACTGATTAACAACATGGCCTCCCAGCCACCTGCAGCAAGGTCCGGTTGGGAGCTGGAAAACTGCATCTTGTCGTCACTGCAGAGAGGAATGTGATGTTGGTGTGACAGGAATAAGCAGGAAAAACAAAAGACACAGATGAGTTCAAACAGACAGGAAACCTTCACCTGTTGCTTCTAGATTTGAGTCCTCCATCAGATCGGAGCTGTTTATTTCCCAGAGAGCCTGGTGACTGCTTCACACCTGCAGAAACACAAACACCCCCAGTTCACGTCGAGGTTCACGCTGCAGGACTTCTCTCTGTCCCGTGTCTGCGCTTGCCTTGAGTGAACCAGCGGTCCTTCTTGATGTCAGCAATCGCGATGCGTGTGTTGGGATTGGCCAGCAGGATTTTTGACAACAAACCTGAAGGAGGACAAACGCAACGAGTTACGAATTAGGCTTTAATGCGAGAAGGAGACGTGTTTAGACTCCAGTGGCTTACAGAGAGGCATCGGCTGTATTTTCTTCCAGGGAGGCAGGTAGGTTTTCCTCTGGAGCCAATCCGAGTACTCCTGACAGCTCTCGGTGGGCTGATCCCACGGTAGCTCTGAGGAGGAAGCCACACACACGCCTGATGAGAAATTTTCATAAGAGGTGGAAAGTGCGACACCTCACATTTACAATGCTTTGTGGCATCTCTGTGGGGTGTGTGTGTGTGTGTGTGTGGGGAGGGGGGGGGGTTGTGGGACTTCGTTGAGAAAAACGCAACGTTCCTCTACCAAAAGAAACCGATCTAACTGCTTCCTTAGGAGGATGGAACAGCTAATCGCAGGAAGAGCTGAGAATATCTGCCGTTGCTGCGACCCCTGCTGTAAAAACAAGTGCAGATTCTTTTTAAACAACAACCGCTGCGAAACAGTGCTTCTGTTATAAGGCTGATATAATCAACTTCAGTTTAAATGATCTTTTGACAGCTCTTTTTCCTGTTAAGAGAGGTTTGCTTTCTTTGTTTTTACATGAATGCGCAACCGAGGCGATGCAATCACTTCTAGTTCACTGTGGTTTTGTGGTCGTCAATGAAAAATGCGACATTCTTGGCCTTTTGCGACAGGAGTGCGTGAATTTTGAAAGCACATTCAGCAGTTTGGCTGATTTTGTATTAATTTATGCGATCAGGAAGTGACTGACTGTTGCATGGTAAATTGATCTGTTTATTTCAATTATGGATCATTTTTACAAATGTATTGTTCTCAAAAGAAGTGAGCTATAAGAAAATACTAATCTATTGTCATTGATCTAAAAGTTCGATGCCTCAGCGTGCATTTATAACCCATTTATTTGCCGCCCTCCCGGCCCTGGTGTGTGAAACCCAGATCCTGAACTGAAGTGATCCACCTCCAGCCAGCATGGCAGTGAGGACGATCCCACAAGCCCAAACGTCTGCAGGCTGAGCTTTGTAGTCTGTCTGGCTGAGAAGTTCCTGAGCCACGTAGGGAAGAGTCCCACAGAGACGATTCAGAGGACGCTCACGCCCCTTGAAACGAAACATGGTCGCCATGCCAAAATCCGTCAGCTTCAGGTTATCTAAGGGTGAGACACAGCAGGCCTGAGTTCATAGAGGCACAGCGGCGTTAGTCCTGTAGAACCTCCAGGCGGCAGGTTCTCACCTTTTTCATCCAACAAAATGTTCTCAGGTTTGATGTCTCTGTGGGTGATGCCCCTGCTATGGAGGTACTCCTGCAGGAGGTGCAAGGCAGAGTTCGGTACCAGTAGAATTAGGAGGTCACGTCAACACACACGGTAGCTAGCTTCACTCACCACAGCGGCGATGAGCTGCTGGAAGAACCTGTGAGCGTCTCTCTCATCCATCCCCACATCAGGCTCTAAAAAAAAAAAAAAAGTGGAGGAATTTTTTTTTCAGCTCAGCACCGGCTGATGTCTAACGACAGCGAAGTGAGGGACAGACGGACAACGAGGTGTCTAAAGCTGAGGAGAGGCAGCGTTACGAGCTGCTTGAACAAGCTAACTGGAGCTCTAATATCCACGCACACAAGAGCAGCAACAGACATTTTCACATGTACAGCACCAGGACTTCCCTTATACTGCCAAGAAGTCATCCTTTATGATCTGTATTCACTTCAGCAAATAACAAACTCAGCGTTATTATGCTAGCATAGCTGTGTTGGATAAAATACAGTAACTAACCCTTAATGATCAGGCACCAACTACCTGCTCCTCTTCTACCACAATTCCAGTGTGAAATGTTTCTCTAATATCATTAACAGCAATGGATACCAGCCCCTCATGCTGTAAAATATTACGTTAAACATTACAGATAAGTTGAATCTGAGCGCATTTATTTCTATACTTTTGATTTGCACGATCTACAGCGGCGCAGGTCATAAGCGTGACCTCCATCACAGCCCTTCTCACCGATTCGGTCAAAGAGCTCTCCTCCGCTGCAGTATTCCAGAAAGAGGTACTGTGTGTGTCCTTCCTTCCGATGGCCAAAAAAACGTACAATGTTCTTGTGGTTCAGGTTCTACAAAGTAGTGCACACATCAAGATTCATGCAGAGTGATCTCAGCCGCCTGCGGGCGCTGAACAAGTACAAGTACAAGTAAACACAGAAGTACTTCAACGATTTTGTGTCCTCATCCTAATGCAGTCACAGACCTTATGGACAAGAACTTCCTTCTTGACGTTTTCTTCACATTCTTTCGCCTGCGAGGTATCGATGACCTTCACCGCGACCGCCTCCTCCGTCTGCCTGTTCACCAGCAGCCTCACTCTGTCGCCGCCGGCAGGGAAAGAGAGGATGAGCGCATGAGAAGAACACGGATGTGAAGACGATTGGGAGCAATAAGCGAGAGGAGAGCGTATCTGACACGTATGTGCAAACATTCCCAGAGGCTTCTGCACGGTTGTGACGATGAGGGGGAAAAGACAAGGGTGGAAAAACAAAACCTCATGAGACAAACTTTTATAGTTCTACTATTTTCAAATTATGGATAGAAAACTTCAAAAATAATTGCAGAAATTTGCCGTTTTTTTCCCCACTTAGGGAGAACTTTTTTGTGTTTTTTTAGCTATTCAAACCAGTTTCCTCCCTCGTTGGTGGATCTGGTTGAGGCTGACACTGGGTGTGTAACAGTGGCTGGAGATGGACTGCTGGCTGCGTGAAAGCTGTACAAGAAAGGCTCGTACTCTCCATAAGCTCCTTCCCCCAGAGTCTGGACGAGGTCCCAGTCCTGCACGAAAGGCACCGCCATGCTAAAAAAGCAAAACACACACACAAACATGTATGTGTGTTTAGGTCGCGTACTGTCACGGCAGAGCGGTCATGTTGTTCTACTTTGACGGGGACCGACGATAAACGTCATCAGCGTCAGCGATGCTAAAGAGAACCTAGCCCGTAGCTCGTCGGCCGGCGACCTCACCTGCACAGCCTCCCTCGGTGGCGGGTTTTCCAAATGTTCAGAAATGGGAAAACTTGCTCATGTGTTTGTCTGACACGCCGGCTGTTGTGAAGTTAGCAGGACTTTGGCGCGCTGCAGTTTTACTGGCGTTAACTTCCGCTACGTCATTTCCACCGCTTCCTGTTACCGCTGCTCTGCTGCATCACAGCCTCCTGCATCTTAACAATAAGATTCAAGGTGAAAGAGATTTGGAACTGAAACTGAATACTCTTTTCCGTGGCTTGTGTGAAAAATCCACTGAACATTTCTGTTATCACTGCCTGTGTCGTCGAATATTCTGGTCCAAGGTGGAGAATTTTATTAAAAAGAAACCAGGAAAGTCTTTACATGCAGGAAAAGGACGTTTTTCTTTTCTTTTTTTGAAGACAACCAAAACAAAAAGGACTTCATTTTATTTGTACAACTTGTTTCAATTTTAGGTAAATTTCATACTCATAAGAGGATGTGGTCTGACAGCAAACCAAACTTTACAGTTTTTTTTTTTTTTACAGGAACTTCATTAATGGACTTAAAAACCCAAAAGCCTTAAAAACGAACTTTATTTTGGGAGAGTTTTTTTGTGTTTTTTTTTCATCTCTCTCTTTTTTTCTGAGTATTTGTCTGAAGTTGTGAAGTTATGATCTCTTTGTATGGCTTTACGTTTCTACGACGTTGTACCCCTGGCTAAACAGCTTTGTTTTGTATATTTGTCATTGTTAAATAAAAATAATTTAAAAAAAAAAAATTTTCCTCCTGCAGTCGTTGAAAACCGGTCCCAAAGGATTTTGCCAAGAATAAACTCTCACTAAAACCTCCACCTTAATAATACATCACTACGGTCTCGAGTTACCGGCCGTCACTTGATCATTACATACTAATACAAACTAAAAATATAATAAATAACAAAAATAAAATACAAATACGTGAGGAAAAAAGGTTCCGCACGGGCGCAATCATACATTCAGAGTTTACAGGAACACTCTCGGGTTTCACTCACCTGTGAGAGTCCCGCTCCTCTTTCAGTCCAGACGCCACCCTGCGGGCCCGCTGTAAGGGCTGGCTCACCCGGGGACAAGTTTATCCTGAGTGGCCCCCCATGCACGGACGTACGGAGCTCCTTCGCTGTAGCAGCAGGTACACATACGAATGCATGTCAGTAAATGGAAAAAAAAATAATTCTGGAATGATTAATTTCAACCTAACAAAATGTGTTTTTCTTCCTGAATTAACGCAGAGGACCTAAACTTGCATCGCACCACTGTTTCTGAACACAGTGAATTTACTGACGCGGGCACCGGGAGGTCATGTCTTTCCTTGCTGTGATGGCGGCCAGTGGCCAACAGGTGGCGATATTTAATGTAAATCTACTGACTGCTGATGACTCAATGAAAAGGCTCCAACAGACAACACACAGGCATGAAAGACCGAGTGTGTCCCATTACATAAAGAGGTGAACACCAAACTGTTCTCCACTCATGTCACAGGAAATTAGGAATCTAGAAATTAGCCCTCCTTTATTTTACTCACAAATACTTCCTGATAGAAGTAGACGTGTGTTCCTGCAGGTCATTAACGATGACAGACAACCGACTCCCCATGGTCCCTTCAGTGTTTTATTTATTCAGTGCATTGTTTATATCCATTTGTAGACTGTAGGAGTATCTGACCTTCTATCACACACTTGTCCGATTGGTGTGATTCAAATTTGGGCAGTAAATTCACAGATGTGTAAAAACTTCATCCATCCATCCATTTTCTACCTCTTATTCCTGTTAAGGGTCTCAGAGGGGTGCCTTCCCGGAGCAGCCTTGAGGTGAGAGGTGAGGTTCACCCTGGACAGGTCACCAGTCCATCACAGGACCAACACATAGAGACAGACAACCATTCACACTCACAGTCACACCTACGGTCAATTTAGAGTATCAATCAGCCTCGTCCCCTCTTGATGTCTTTGGACTGTGGGAGGAAGCTGGAGTACCAGAGAGAACCCACACAGGAACAGGGAGAACATGGAGACTCCACACAGGAAGATCCCTGATGGAGCCGGGACTTGAACCTGGAACCTTCTTGCTGTGAGGCAACAGTGCTGACCACTGCACCACCGTGCCTCCCCGTGTAAAAACTGGACAAAGTCAGATATCATGATACCTCAGTGCTGTGGATGTAGGGTTGACTTTTCTCAAATAAAATATTAGGATAATTAAATATTTGATAACACAGGTGTAACGACAATGTGGGTGAAGGCAAACACGACAACAGCTGGAATAGTCTGGCATGTTCAGGAAATGACGTCATTCATTCAGGAGAAGACATTACATATTCTATTCTAAGATATCCAACAGCTCATGTCACAGTAATAATCTAATATCATTATCTTGCCAAGTCATAGAGCAAACATGCTCGCAATGACAAGATGTGTCTGTGGTTTATGTTTGGGCTCGACAGCCGAACCAGTAATCAAACGGCACAGGTAAAAATGGACGTTCAACCGACAGTTAAAGTTCATTTCATTTGCATTTTGAAACCAGAGGCCATGTTCAACCAACATCAGCCAACTGACAAGTCCTCGCCTCCCTCTCTATCACCTGGGTTACTCGTCTCAGTCGTCACATTTCCCCACTAAACCATAAAAGCTTTCATGTTTGTCAGTGTTTACGTTTTTACGTGAATGCACTGCCAGTTTAAAAGATCTGGCACCATTCTGCTGATTCATCAGCTCTCAGAGAATTTGGGACACTGAAAACTGAAATGCCAAAATATTCAGTGTGTGTGTGTGTGTGTGTGTGTGTGTGTGTGTGTGTGTGTGGTATATTTACATGTACACTCATCCTCAACCTTTGGATCTTTGAACAAGTTGTCCCTCGTTAAACTTTCAGTTTTAAAACCCACTCAGAACATTTTAAAACCACCTGTTCCCCGATGCCTCGAGTCCATTTATCATTCTCATGCTCTCGCTTTTGATTTGTTGTTGTTGTTGTTGTTGCCTTGTAAAGCATCCTCGGTTTTCTTGGAAAGTGCAATATGGATGCAAATTAATATTACAGATGATGCTCTTGGATGGCGTGTCTGCTGAGTGAGTGATTGAACCAATTCAGGGTGGTGGAGCATTTCAGTTAAGCCAGCGCTGCACAACAGAGCACATGATCAATAACCCAATCAGCATGTCAATATAAACAATGGTGTGCCTCCATGTTTTGGGAAATGATGAAGCAAGTGTTTGTACTTTGTCTTGGTTTTGCAATGACCTTTTTTATCTCACCCTGGATGTGTCAACAAGTGTAACCGACTGCAGGAATTTCCAGGATTGAAAAATGGAGAAGCTATGAACACATGACCGCAAAATTATTACAGAAAGATCATTTTGATTTCCTTCACCATCACAAACAACATACAACCTTATTCCGTGTGATTAAATGTGGGCTTTTAGCGGAAGTTTTAGTATTTAGAAATATAAACCTTCAATTCCAAATAGGATTTAAATTGTTAATAACTGCGCTACAAGTGTCTTTAATAAAGTACATAGTAAATATACTCAAAATGTGATTAAAATCAAATCAGGGGATTTTTTAAGGGATTACAATGCAATTTCATACATTCTGGGACAAATAATGGGGGAAGTTTTCTCAGACGCAGTTTATTGATCTTTTTTTATTTGCCATGCGGTTAATCAGTGACATGATGGTTTGTAAGACCTTCCTCCTGAACACAACTCCGCATTTTGAAGCAAACGAGGAGCTGCTGAACCCTGCTCTCGTCTTGGCGTCCCGCTGGTGGAACCTCAACATGGAACTCTCTGTCTACTTGGTTTGGGTCGTTGCTCTGTCAGGTCTCCTCATTGGTGAGCTGCTTTTTACTCAGAATAGGAACATTTATATATTAAATATCATTCTCCATTTCCAAATCTTCTTGCCCTCAAAAGCGTCCCACTGTGGAAACATATATTTACGGTACAAATCAATCTAGAGTAGTTTTTGTGAAATAATTGGAGTTAAACGTAACATTTCGGCAAGTCTTTTGACATAAACGCAAATTAAACCAAAGGAATTGGAACAAAAGCCATGCTTTCAATGCTGCTTAACATTTACCCGTCCATCCGTTTCAGTTATCCGTTAAGAGTGACGGGGGGGTGGCTGTCGCCTATCCCAGCTGACTTTAAGTGAGAGGTGGTGTTCACCCTGCACGGGTTGCCACTTGCTTGAAATTTTTAATGAAGAATAATATAAATGAAGTAGAATAAGTCATCCAGAATTTTTGAAAGTCGTGCTTATTGACTATGTTATGAATCCATGGTCCTGTTATATGCTGCTGGTTGTGTCAACTGTTGTTTTTTTTCATGTTCAAGTGATTATACTGTAACAACGTCATTGTCAGGAAGTAAAGCTGAACCTGCCAGAGTGAAAAAAAAGAAAAAATAAAAGAAACAATTTTAGTTGATGGACCCAGACATGTAAAATTCTCTGACATCATAGCACTGTGGTCATTTGGTTGTAATTGGCCAAAGCGTTTTCCTCCAAAAGTGAAACAATTCAGATAGATTATTATTCATTTCAGCCCAAATAAGTGGAAAATTAAGGTCAAGTCTGAAAAAAAAAAAAAGTCAGAATTTCCTTTTGAATGTCACTTGAATACCTCACAACCCTGGTTTGTGTCCTTGTGTGGTAGAAGTACTCAGCATGTGAAAACTGTCACTCATCATGTTTCAGGAGGGGAGGTGCAGTGTGATTGCACGCTAGAGAATATGGAGATTCAGGGAGGTAATTACTCACTGACCAAGGGGATGATGAAGGGCAGCATGCTGGTTTACCAGTGTCCAGAGGGCTTCTACCCCTACCCCATCCTGATTCGACTGTGCCTACCCAGCGGCACGTGGTCACCACTCCCAAAAAGATTTAAACCTCAGAGATGTCGGCGTGAGTAAAGATGACGATGACGATGATGATGATGATGAAGATGATGATGATGATGATGATGTCCTGCCTCAGGCTGTCTCCTCCACATCGTAACTCACATCCCTGTGTCTTGTCCTGCAGGGGTTGAGTGCCCAGACCCCACTGTGTTTCAGAATGGAAATATCTGGCCCCCTCAGGAGAAATACTACGTGGACAATGCGACCACGTACGATTGCTACTCTGGATACAAGATACGCGGCTCAACCAGACGGGTTTGTTTACCAAACGGGAAATGGAGTGGCCAAACTCCCATCTGTAGCCGGGACTGTAAGTCCTGTTGATTCTTCCCTTCTTCTCAGGCGTAAGATACACCCTTATAAACTTTCCAGAAATGAAAAACCGCAACAACATATAAGACAACATATCAAAATACAAGAAAAACAGAACAATAAATTGCAAATGCAATCGTGCCAAATCAGAAAACATGACAAAAAAGCGTGAATTACAACAACAAAAAGAAGACAAACCACAAAAAAAAAAAAACGTACAACACGTAGTGGTGAGCTAAAAGATCACGACTGATTGGGAAGAACACACTGTCAGTAGCATCGCTTAATTCAGTGCGTTGCACCATTTCAGTTGATGTCATGATCAGTGCTTCTGGGTAATGTAGTTTATAATGTACTAGCAATTTGTGTAAAGTGCCAGTATGACAGAAAAGGCTACAGTACGTCAAATGTGGAATACTGGTATAATATGTTAAGTTAATGCTGCTTCTTCATTCTAATTTACTGTCGTGTTTTCTGACATGTATTTTAAACTTGGTCATGCCTTTATTTCTAATTTGCCTTTTGTGTTTTGTGAGGTATTCCTGTGATTTTCCATTTGCTGTTTTGATGAGTACCTGGCAGCCATCGAAGTTTTCTGACCTACCTTTTTTGGCCTCCACCACAGCAGGAGATACTTGTGCAGATCCTGGCTTCCCAGCGGGCACTTTAAGAGATGGCAATTCATTTGGAACTGATGACAAAGTGAAGTACAGCTGCATCGGCAATGCTCTATTTTTGGTGGGGTCGAGTGAGCGAGTGTGCCAGGAGAGCGGCCACTGGACTGGCAGCGAACCAGCATGCTACTGTAAGACATATCTAGATACGCCGATGACACGCGCTGTTACGTGGCCATTATTTGTCAAGAACACATTCAAATTTATGAGATTAACGAGCTCATCTAGAAAAGTTAATGTCAACCAAATATCAGTGGCTCAGAACTGAGTCATTACTCATGTTAATAACAACGTGATGAAGTGTGCGTAATAACCACAATTGTCCATCTTGAATTACAAAAATTCCGATTCTCATTGTGTCAGGTCAGGAGTGACTCATCTTGAATAAAAATTCAGACTCGTGGAATCACAACTGGATAATTCCAAATTGTCAAACATAAACTATCAAATATTGAAGTCCAGTACTTTTCCTTCTCTCTCCTTGCACCAATTACTAACGTATTTTTCTACTGATTTTTCTTCTTGCAGACAGACACACCTATGATACTCCACTGGAAGTGTCGCAGATGTTTGGCAAAGCGATCAAAGACAGCCTCACAACAATGGAATCCATTGGTACATTGATATTATCAGAGTTATATTCATTTTATAGCCTTGCTATCACAGCTGATTTTTGCTTACCTCACTAGATTAATCATAAAACTTGAAATGATTACCATTTTTATTTAATCACGAAACAATTACCTTAAGGCTCCACACATGCATTCATTATCTCATACACTTCCCACAGTCCTTTCTCTTAAGAATGTAGGTGTGTTTGTATTGTCCACGGCAGGGTAACAAATTGTGTTGTCCACTGTTCAGATGACACGCAGGAAGGGAGGAAAATCCGGATTTCAAAAAATGGAACGCTGAACATCTACATCGCTGTGGATATTTCTGAGAGCATTGAAGAGAAACACTTTGAAGACGCTAGAGACGCCATTTCAAAACTTATTTCAAAGGTAAGAATCGGTTGTGATATTGACTTAAGACACCATAAAATTCAGAGTAAAGAGCAGAGTAAAGATTAACCCTGAATAATACAGTAGTTGATATTAAAAGTTCTGCAGCGCTTCTTTGATGGAAAGTGCAGCTGCCTCTGTTTTACAATATGTTGAGGAGTCAGCAACACGGGAGCTGAAGCTGCGCGTCAGATTGGGATTGTTTCACTGAATGCTGTTTAGAGGATGCGTGAGGTGAAAGTCCAGGCTGCTGTTGATCGATGTTGGCAATAAATCTGCTGAATTGTGAAGACATGTTAGAAATATTGTAGTTAGCGTGACTCGTCCGGACATTTAATCAATTCCTTGGCTTACAAAGAGTTGCAAGAGTAACTCTAACGAGGAATGTGCCATATAGGTCTCAGGATAATCCAGGGAAGCCAGTTTAGAATACTCTGACCAAATCATTACTGGATCAATGTAGAAGTTGCATTTTGACATATAACTGTCATGAAAGTGGTATAAGTAAGGATAGATTTTGGTTATGACAGTTATTTTAAACCGAAATTTCATTATTACAATTCCAAGAGTTGTACCTGGAAAACAAAGCAAGGAATTGTGAACAATAAAGCATGACAGCATGCCCTTCATAGCATCATTTAACTGGCCCTCCTAGTTTTGCAGTGAAATATGTCTTTGTGCAAAATATCCATCGATGTGTGTAAGAGATTTACTTCTTTATCCAGTATGTCCACCACAGGTAGTCAGAACAATAGCGGTTCTGAGGTCGTCTGAACAGCAGTTACAGATGCAAAAAAAATAGTCCCCCTGAAACATCTTCCAGCTGATCGAGTAAATGATTATAAACAGGACCGATGTGGCGATTTGGTGGTGCGACATCATCAGATCTGGATTCGGTTCAAGCAGAATTCTAAAAATTGAACTGATCGATCCTCAAGCTCAGCTCATAGTCCTACCTTAGGTTTACAACGTTCATAATGTTGTGAAACGTCACCGCCGACAGTCACATGACACCCCGCGTGGAGCTAACAATATCATTCCAAGTTCAAGAAAAAAGCTTAAGAGAAGTCTGCTGGAAAATAAACGTATCTCATTTCTAATGCGTTAAATACCAAGTAGTAATTCCTCTTTCTCTGACATCAAACTGTCCATGCATCCGCTGACGAGTCCCTGATGGTGCGTCTGTCGTCCAGTGTTTTCAATCTGTCGCTGACATATTTCCCTGGCACGCTTTCATCTGGCTCACTGTTCGCATCACATGTACAAACACAGTCTCATCCATTTGGCTGTCAGGCCAACAGGCCATTAGAGGTAAATTTCATTATGAATTACACATCATAATCTTGACTGATGCTGCTTGGCACGGGTCTCCTGGCTTGCTGTCAATGCTAACTGCAGGATATTGTTTCTGCTGATGAATGGATATGTAACTGTACAAAATAATCATCGTACCCGGTTTGACACGTGTTTACACGCTTGTGTCAAAAGTTCATACACTGATGATTATCTGATGTATTTCTCACTTTATATCTCCACAGATTGCATCTTTCTCAGTGTCTCCAAACTACGAAATTGTCTTTTTCTCCTCTGAAATATACGAAGCTGTCAAAATTCTTGATCATTACTATGGCAAAGTGGATCTGAGCACAGTGAAGAGTTCAGTAGACAACTTTGAAGTAGGCGGTGAGTCAGAGAGGTTACAGACATCGGTAGAGACACTTGTGGTGTGCAGCTGTAACATCCTCCTGTGTGTTTTGACTCAAAGACAGAAACACTGGAACGGACCTGAACCTCGTCTTCACCACCTTCAAGGAGCGAATAGCTATCATTAAAGAACGGTCAAAGGAGGGTTTTAAAGACCATCGTCACGTCATCATCGTGTTCACGGACGGTAATTTCAACCTCCATGTCACTCAGTGTGCAGCAGCAAAGCAGCGCTCATCAGAATCAGTCACAGAGATAGTATTGTTGCAAAAATGAACCTTCAGCTTTGTGTTTGAACGCAGGTGTTTACAATATGGGCGGCTCACCTACACGCACTGTGGCCCAAATAAAGAACATGATATACATGAACCAAACTGGCGAAAGGAACATGCCGTCCAGAGAGGAATATCTAGGTGAGCTGAAATGGATTTGATGCAGTCCATTCATCCTGTTACTCTGTGGCTGGTGTGGGAGCTTGCGGTCAGCGCCATCCTGGTGTAGGCAACTCCTGGCAGGGCTAGAGGGGTCCACCTCCTGGACATGGAGGGAAACAACATTTGGGTGTGTTTTAATGAGCCAAACTACGTTTCACTCTGTTGCAGATATTTACATTTTTGCCATTGGAGCTGAGATCTCTGACGGTGACTTGCAGCCCCTCACAGCGGGGACCGGGGGCACAGCAACTCATTACTTCAGGATGAAGGACATTAAAAATTTGCAAGGAACATTTGATGACATTATTGGTGAGTCACCTCTGAGAATGAGGTCATTTACCATGTTGAGCTCAATCATTCATTCCTGTGCAGGGCGTTCGCTTTCAGTTTCATCAGAGACAAATAGAAAATGAATCAAAGCCCAGTCAAAGGCTTTGTGTTTAGCCCAGCATTCATTTCCAACTGCTAATATGACAAAGATGAGATATATGTTACAGGAGAATGCGGTTCTCTTGTTTCCTAAAGTACTTAAGAGGGGGTGGAGCCATCACTTTTTTCCCTCAGTGTGGAGGTGGACGTGTGTCATGGAGAGGGCAGGGAGTCAAGTATCACACTCGATATATCAGAAAGTACAGATATCAAGAGAAAACCTCTGTTAGACTCCCACACGAAACGTGCAAATCTGCATTTTCCCCCCATTTTAAGTCAAAATCACATCATTTTCTCTCTTTGTAAAATTACAGTGTTTGAACAAAGCAACTCTAGAAATATCTCTGATCCACGAAGTCAGCTCTGTTTTAGCCATTTCATAACATGCGACTGATATTTGTGGTGGCTCTCGTTCCCATGGAAGTTTACACACTCGTTGTGCGTTGGGTTGGTGAAAACAGCGAGGTATCAAATAAATGCACCGTCTACTTTTAGAACTGAGAACTGTTCCTGTAAGTATATAACCATATTCATAGTTACACTATTCTTTCCTTGCAGATGAAGAGGAAGTTCAGGGTTTATGTGGCCTTCACAGGGATTATGACACGACGAGCAAGGACAGCAAGAGGAAACGCTACCCATGGATGGCATTCATCATCATCCAGGTGCTTTTAATGAAATAACGATACCGTTTGAATCTTAAAATATTGAATACTGCTTCCTGATTTCCTTCCCTCCAGCTCCCCTTGTTGTCTTACACTATGTAAATGCAAAAATGGTTTATAACCTCTGCGCAAATAAAAGTTACATAATTGATGAATTGATTTATGATTTCAGAATGAAAAAACGAGAAAGTGCATGGGCTCCCTGGTGACCCCAAAGTTTGTCTTGACTGCTGCTCACTGCTTCATTTTCGGAGACAAACCGGAGCACGTCACGGTCGAGCTTGATGATGGGCAGGGCAAAGGTAAGATGAAACATATCATGTGCTTACCGATCTCTTTTACTTTGTTACGTCATTTAAAACATCCAAGTTAGCCGCCTTAAGAGAGTATTTTTTTGATAAACATATCTTTTGACATTTCAGGAAACTATTTGATATGTGCTTTGTGCAGTAAGTCGGCATCTGACTGCTGATTCGTCTTGAACACAGCATAAGTTTCTAATTGAAAACTTGCCTGCCTCATTTAAAGTATTTAGATTTTATAAAGTAAACTTACAACATCCCCATTCTTGACAACAAGACTGTGTCTCTGTTTTACAGTAAAACGAGTTAAAAGTTTCCATTTACACCCAAACTACAATATTAATGCCAGAGTGAACGAAGGCGTGAAGGAGTTCTATGACTATGATGTAGCTCTGATCCAGCTGGAGCAATACGTTCAGATCTCTGCTGCTGCCAGGTAGGCGATCCTGTCACCCTCCTGACGATTCGCTGCTGCTCACACACAAACCAGCCGCATGATAATCGTGAGTAAATTCTAAAACAAATTCCTCAAAACGAAGAACTACTTCTTGGTTCTTGGTATCTCCTTAGACCCATCTGCATACCCTGCACCCAGGAGACCAGTGATGCTCTACAACTGGTTGGTGATTCCACCTGCGACCAACAAGGTGAGGTAACTCAACGCTGGTTCTGTAAACCTGAGAGCTGCTGCTCAGATCGACTTTATTGTGAGATGAATCAGGTTTACTAGCCACATTTTTTCTCTAAATCAGTGGGTCCAGCTATCAAGCACCTGCAGAAATCAGCCCCTCCCCTGTATTTTGTCTTTTTTTACGCAATAAGATCCATAAGTGATCCCTTTTAACCGGCTTGATCAACTGTCACACCCACGCATCGTAGACGACATGTTGACCTCAACACATGTAATCTGGGTTCCATTTTCTTCTGAAGCGTTTGGTTGCAACATGTGGCCTTCATCAGCAGAACTGTCACTTATTAGTTGTATTAGTACTGACATGTGACGAAGTAAAACAAAATCAACGGAGACTCCACCAAGGAGGTCATATTTTCGGTTGGGGGGGTGACAGAAAATGAAAAGCCCTCCTGTTTTTTTATCATTTTGCTCTCAGTCCCGCATCTCGAACAGAAGCATCTCCACCTAAGGATGTATCATTTGTACTTTAACTGCTCTATAATGAGAGGGTTTCTGGGTCATCTGGAAAGCCTCTGGTATCATTTACTGCATCTTTTTTCTCTAATTATAGAAAAATTCCTGTTGGGGAAACAACTAGAAAGACTCACTTTCCTGACCAGGACACAAAACATCGTAGATGAAAAAGATGTCCATGCTAAGCTCCAGGATAAAGTGAGTGTGTGTGTGTGTGTGTGTGTGTGTGTGTGTGTGTGTGTGTGTGTGTGTGTGTGTGTGTGTGGTCCCTCTAACTTGCTCAAAACTTTGAGCCATCTTGAGCCATATTTCTTCCTCCCTCTCTCCCCTGCAGAGAGATGATTGCATCAAACATGCGACTGAGGCACCAGGCATTAAAACAGATAACCCAAAAGTTGCTGTGACTGATAATTTCCTGTGCACGGGTGGCCTGACTCCTTTTAGAGATAATATAGCATGTACAGGTAAGTCCCACTTTGTTAGTGTTACATTTTTTATAAATAAAAACAAGTACTGCACAAGTACTGCTGTTGATCTGGCTGCTTCACACAGAGAACATCCCTTTGATATCCCCAGCAAAATGAAAAAACATGATTTAAGTTTTTTGTTCAGTTTTTCAGACATTCAGTGAGACATTCAAGGCATTTAAGATTTGATGGATCCTTTCTAAACATGAGCAAGTGTAGACCAGTTACTGAGGCTGACTGTGTGTGTGTGTGTGTGTGTGCGTGTGTGTGTGTGTGTTGCGTGCGCGTTGGGTCAGGCGACTCCGGAGGGGCTGTGTTCAAGAACTACGAGCATCGCACAATACAGGTAAATCTCCTACAGTGGTGTCACGTGACCTCAGTGTGACCATTTAAAGTCACCAGTTGTTTCCATTACAGGTGGCAGTGGTCAGCTGGGGAACCAAGAATCTGTGCGGGACCGGTGGTGTCATGGAGTCGGACAGCACCTCCAGAGATTTCCACATAAATCTTTTTAGAGTCGTACCTTTCCTCAAATCTGTCCTCGGAAATGAAACACAGGTTGAATACGCACCGCTTCTTTTTTTATAAAGTGAAATGCATTTGCTGTCATTTGTTTCTTTATTCTAGTTGTCTTTATATGTTGACATTTGTCCGATGTCTCTTGTTTGAAGTTGTAATTCACCCGTTCAGACTGGTAGTTCAAAGGGATAATTTGGAATAAACATAAGAATTTTGGTGATGTGTTCATCTTTAAAATATTTATTCTGCCTATCAAAGATACAGGTAACGACATCCATCTTTCTAAAGATTTATATGCTAAGTCTAATACAGGCTCATAGTTTATTTGTGATATATTTTGTAGTTGAGGTACTAATTTAATGCCCAAATAGGTAAAACCAGTTGAAAGTTTAAAAGAAGTGTTGTGGCGGAAAAGATGGAGGAGAGGAATCAGAGGACTGAGTCTCAGGTGTCAGACGGGGAATCTCTTTATTCTGATCGACGACCCTCCGAACAACGCAGTCAGAGATATCTTCCAAAGTTACAGAATCATAACATACCTTTTATACTGTAGTCAGGCTGTGTGTGTGTGTGTGTGTGTGTGTGTGTGTGTGTGTGGTGTACTTGGCCCATTCCTAATGATTCCAGATGTCTCATGTTTAATATGCTATTTTGTGAACTTTGCTACCAATTATAATTCTACGTATTTGCCTGTTAGCTCGACTTGCTGTTGCTAATAGTTCTTGTTTGAATAAAAGTGGGGAAACTCTGTGGACAAGCTCTTGTGATCCTGAAAGTTTTGCAACGTTCGTCAGTACCCAGGTGACAGGGTTAAGATGTAATAATTTAATCCGACTACAGAATGAGTCTCAGATCGAGTGACGACATCGAAGAGATAACGCCATTCAACTCCATCAAATTTATGTTTGTAATTTATTGTGATATTTGACTGTCTTTTTTTTAATGAGTAGACAGTTACAGGTTTTTACTGTTCTATCAGTAGCGAGCAGGGACAGCTCACATCTAACATTAGCTCATGTTCATGGTCAGCGAATGAACTGTAAGGAAGAATCTCCTCAAATACGGTCCAGATGGTGTTTGTGTTGAAGCTGCCGGACTGATTTCATCCGAGTTCAACTCTGTGCAAGGAAAATTTCATACACAGCCCAACAGTGTGTTCAGCAAGTAGCGCGTAGCTCCTAGAAGTTGAGCGATATAGCGTGTGCTTTGTCGCGCAAATCAGCATATTTTACACTACACTTTTATCGTTCCCTAACTATTTCCTTTATCAAGGCCTTTTCTAAAATGGCATAAAATTAATGACTACAAGAAGCACTACGGCACTTAAAAAGGTTTCATCAAAACTCTTTTATTAACGCTCCGCTCTGCTGACCGAGCGTCCGGCTCCCCCCAGGTCAGTGATTCACAGGGCCTGTTTCCAGCTCTCTGTCCAGGCCTACGCAATGCGGACACGAGGGCTGGCGGCGCGCCAACCCGGAGCTTTCAAATCTAATTTAGAGGAAAGTTAAGTTCTTTTTTCTGTGCATAATTGAATTCTTTCTTGCTCTTTTTGGCTTTGCGATGCAAATCAACTGAGCTTTTCATTCATTGTTGTGTTTTTATAGCCCACAAACAAGTGGGGCCATTACATTAGAAAAGACGTATGGTGGTCAAAGCAAGTTTATGGCCTCAAATCACGTTATTTTTCTGTGTAACTGTGATCAGTCGACCATTACACTGTCAGGGTTTGCCTCAGCGAAAATGGACATTTAGCAAATGTCTTTACTGATGTACACCGGCTGCATGTCCACCATCAGACAACAGTGGACATGACGACATGTTAGGTTTCTCTGACACTGTGACCCGCCCACCTGCTGTGTGTGTGAATGTGCGTGTGTGTGTGCGCGCATGATGTACTGGTTTCCCCTGGGAGCATTCATCTGGATTCCCTTTAACTAATTGGGAGGGAGGGAGGAGGTTGGTGGGATGACAGGAGGAGGAGGAGGCAGAGACAGACTGTGTGAGAGGATTGGAGAGACTTAATTGAATGAAACCTTCTTGTGTGTTCAGATGTTGTAAACAAGGAGGGACTTTAAAAGGAGGATCATTCCTTATTGAATCCCTCCGGAGGACTCAGTTACCTCTCCGTCCTCTCTTTTAGTCTCAGAGCATCACCCGCCAAACCCAACATCCCCAACTAGAAGCCGAGAAGCCCTTGGTCTGATCAATCTGTTGGCTCTAAACTGATAAGCAGTGTTTGAACCGAGTTGCATGCATGCATGCTGACAGTATACTCAGCTCAGCACCCCACCACTGGCACACACAGCATATTCCTGATGAAGCATCCTGCTGTTTAAACTCTGGCTGATCTGTCTCTCCCTGATCCCTAAATCAACCTTATGGGCCATTTTAGAAATTACTACCATTAAGAACTGCATACACACACTTTTCCCCCCATTTTTGCTTGGAAAGGCGTGGGCACGTGCATCCACGCTCCTGCTGATCCGGATTCTTGAATATCAAATGATTCATGTGTCTGAATATAATGTCAATGTGTCGGTGATGTTGTGTTAAAGGCACAGACATGTACTTATCGACGGCTGTACTGTTTATACCTCTAACTGTGTGGATGTGATATTACATCATCAGGTTGTAAAGGATGGGACTTTGTTTGATCATCTTCTTGGATAGTCTGATACTGCGTGTTTTATTGGTGGTATTTTCCAGTGTAGAATACTGGTAAATCACTGCCTCTGTAGCTCCTAGGCTGCCGTTTTACAAAAGCAACAAAGAATTGATTTGCTGGGTCCTGTTGCGCAGCTAATTAGCTTTGTGGTACCACACCGGTGCCTGAACGTGCCCATACCGTTACTGCATTAGTAGCCAGCATCGTGTCTGCATTATTGATATACAGCTACAGCCAGACGACAGCTAGCTTAGCTGCCACCAGGAGGAAACAGACATTTGTCTTAATTTGAGGTATAAAATAATAATTCAGTTTTCGCCTTCATCTTTTCTGTCAACTTAATTTCATAAAGTGTAAAAAGAAGAGGGCAACTATTTATTTAACCAGTAATTTAACTAGTCTGCCTTTTGATCTTATTCCCCCCCCCAAAAAAGACAGTATTTCAATTAAGACGTTTGCGCGAGCTTCTATTGGAATATTCCATTCTGGCTAATGACTGAAGACGCTCGCCCGCATCACATCTCCACCTTCTATGTTACACTTTCCTTCTGGAACTTGACCTGAAAGCATTTTTGCTGTCAGAGACTTTTTCTTTAACAGTCACTGGAAACTGGGCCACGTTCCGTAAAGCTGTTTGATTGCCCTGTGGGTTGTAAAATGCTTCAAAAACTCCTGGAAGAAGAAGAACGCTGTTTAATAATGCAACCAAGCGCCCCATACTCCACCTCTCAAGAATTCAATTATCGCTCACTTTGACCTTATTCTGGTAAATGTCATTAGAAACCGGTTTATACATGGTAGAGGCTTGTTTCCAGCGTATTCTTAAGCAGGTTCACATCTGCTGTCTATTGATTTTTACTCTTCACCCATATCCCCTGTTTGACACATACAGCTCAGATGAATTTTGCTAGTTGCTTCCTGAATGTTTATAGGAGTTAATGTAAATTCTCCTGAAGAAATCGGTCTTTCTTTTCCCTGAAACACAATAAGGGAAGATCGCTGCATACTGAAAATGGATCTGAAGGAAGATTTTCAACAACAAAAAAAAACCCTCTGATCAAGTTAACAGAGATCATTTTCATGTAACACTTTTGTAATGATAATACCTAAAGCTTAAGTAATAAAGGAAGGAGTGAAATCTGCCTCCTGTCAGCGTTTACGATGAGAAGCACTTGCATGATTAGATGTCTTGCGATCGATGCAGCCTCTTCTCCCAATCATTAAGACTGCTCTTAACAGATTACAGACCCCTCCCGGACACGCACAGCCTCTCCTCCTCCTCCTGCTCCTCCCTCTGTCTCACATACTCTCGCTCCGCCTGGAACAGATAGAACAGGAGACTCTTTATTTCACCCTTTTGCAACTGAAACTTCAGCTGCCTTCTCGTAGAAGTTTAGCCAACCAGATGAACGGACAGCGGGATGAAGAAGGCTCCATCCGACGGGTGAACAGACAGTGAGTGGCAGTTATGGACCTGCTGACTATCCTCTGTCACATCCTGCTTTTAAGTTTTGATCCATCAGGAGCAACAAGCCTCATCACAGGTGAGACTGCACACACTGACACACACACAAAAAAACAACAACAACAACAAAACAACAACACTTGATTGACTTGTGGGTGTCTCTGGTGTCCCTGCTGCCCTCCTCACTGATGCTTCCACGGATGTTGGGCTCCTGAAGCTGATGTATTTGAAGCCCGAGGTGAGAAGCATGAAATCCCCTTAAGAATACTGTTAGTTTGTCAGCCACGAGTTCAGGGACAAACTTAAGTTAAGTGCCATGGTGAGAAAACATCTGGCAGTGTGGCATGCAGCAGTGGAGCTCAGCAGATTCAATCAAATCTAAACGATATTCATGAAGGAGGATGTATCACAGGGCTGTTGTGTCACACTTATACAAAACGCATTGTGTGTGTGTGTGTGTGTGTGTGTATGTGTGTGTGTGTGTGTGTGTGTGTGTGTGTGTGTGTGTGTGTGTGTGTGTGTGTGTGTGTGTGTGTGTGCAGGTCAACGTGTGTGTAAGGCAGGGAAAGGGCGGCCGTGTTATAAACTGGCCTATTTCTCGGAGCTGCGGCGGAGGTTGAACTTCGCGGAGGCAGAGCTCGCCTGCCGCCGGGATGGGGGGCAACTGCTGAGCGTGGAGTCCGAGTCCGAGCAGAAGATCATAGAGCAGCTCATCACCGAGCTGCGACCCACCGACGGAGACTTCTGGATCGGGCTCCGGCGTAACCATGGAGACGAGGACAGCAGCGCTGACTGCTCACCTCAGTACTACTGGCTGGATGGGAGCAGGTCCACCTTCAGGTAGGTGGGAGTTACATTGGAGGGTCAGTGTGTTTGATTTCATTTTTAAAAGAATTGGTAGATTCGAAATCCTCATTTTAAGATTTTTGATACTGAACAGTCACAAAGCTTTGTTGCCAAAACATATAGAGGTCGGTACAATACCAGGGTTGCGGTATTAATTTCAGATTCCCACCACTGGGAAACAGACTCAGTGGATCTCATTTATTCATACTTATTTTAGCCCTTAATTTGGACTTTGGGACATGAAGCAAAGCCTTATGGTTATTTTTCCTCTTATCTGTACTTCTGGTAACATCTGGGTCTCTGCAAGCCTGAGTGATTGAGAGTTACAAGATGCACACGAGAGAAGACATGAGCAGGGAGCAAAATATAGAACCCAGGCTTCCCTTCCCGTCTGTGAGACTAAATTTGGGGCTAAAAAGGCCAGAAAGTGTGTTAGAATATTTGGTGGAAAAGGTAAAACGTTTCTGAACATCTTGTGTGCGCAAACGGAGTCCCTTGACGCTGTTGAGACAAATAAGTTTGCATCATCTGATGCTTTTATAAGACCTTTTCAAAATAACATATTTGGCCATTTCAGTACCCCAGTTTTATATTACCTACTGGGTAATTTTCAGCAAATAAAAATAAACACAGATCAGCCACACCTCTAATAAGTTTCATACTGACTATAAACCAACAACCCTGCCCCCCTCCCTTCTTGAGGATTTCAATGTTCAGGTTTTATTGAATCTGCTTGAAAAATGAACTGTCAATGTGGAGGCTGTAGTTTGTGGTGCTGTTGAACTGTACTGGCTCACACCTGCATCGGCTCCTTGGGTTTTGTCACCTTAATTCATTCTAAACGTAAAGCCCAGTGTAGCTCAACAGCACAACAAAGCTCAACCTCCAAAATGATTACTTCAAATAATCAGATTCAATAAAAAAAAAAAAAACTGAACGATAAAATCTTCATGAAGGGGGATTTAACACGGGGCTGTTGTGTCACACTTATACAAAACCCCTTGTGTTTGTGTGTGTGCGCGTGTGTGTGCGCGCGTGTGTGTAGGAACTGGCACTGGGATGAGCCATCGTGCGGCTATGAGGTGTGTGTGGTCATGTATCACCAGCCGTCCGCTCCGCCAGGTTTGGGGGGTCTCTACATGTTCCAGTGGAACGATGACAACTGTGAAACCAAGAACAATTTCATCTGCAAGTACACTGCAGGTACAACTCCCCCCACGAATTCCAAAAGCTTTTATGCTGAAATGACTTGAGAACTCCCGTCCTAAACGGCCAGGAACTTCAGTGCGATCAGAAGGATTCGATCAATGCTGTTAGTGAAACCCAAACTATCAGTCATCCTTTAATTTCCTGCGGCTGGGGCGACGATAATGGTCTAAATCAATTAATAGGCTTGAATCGGCGCAAAATGCGGCAGCGAAGCTCTCAAGAAAAACCAAGAAAAGAAAAAAAAGAACAAATCACCCTGATTACTCCAACATGCGCGTTTGTTTCAGGATTGATTTTTCTTTTTCTTTTTCTTATTATTAATTTTAAAGCCCCTCGTGGCACCATAATATATATCTGAAGTGCTGACGGCACAGTATCACTGCGGCACTATTTCCTTCCTAGAACCATTTTTTATCCAAAGGCCTCCTTTAACGTCCCTTGTGTATTCATCTTTAATCGTGAAACTGTTGTACTCCTTTAGTTCTGTCTAATTTGTTTCCATATATTAGTGTAAATCAGTGTATGAAGCACTTTGTACCGTAGGGTCAAATACTGCAGGTGCCATGCATTTATACTTTATTATCATTTCCCACACAGAGCCAGTGGAGCCTTCCCCTCCTCCCAACTCAACACAAACAGGTAGGACGCAGATGGTGCGGAAGTTTAAATCATAAACAAGATTCTAGCGACGTTTTGCTCGAGTGTGCGTCCGATAGTCACGAGTGCCTTTCACTACAGACGTCCTCCCCTCGTCTGTGACGTGGAATCCTGATGAAAACGACCAGAGCAGAAATACAGGTTTAAAAACAACAACAACAACAACAACAACAACAACAACTCTACATCCATATCAGGAAAACCACCATTTTCAGTCGCTGCTCTAAATATGTATTTATGTGTTTCCCCTGTTTTAGTTCTAAAACTGGTGTACATTTTCATCCCCACCATTCCGCTGATCCTGCTGCTGCTGACGGTGGTTGCAGTCTGCTGCTTCAGGATGCTTGCCAGACGGTGAGGATGAGCGACAAACACTCACCGCTATGGAACGTTTGAGTTTATCCGATGACGGAAGTCATTCCCTGACACGCAGTAAATCTCACTGAAAGTTCCGCTTGTTCATCGTGAAGCAGCGCTGCCGCTCCTGGGGATTGAACCTGCAACCCTGCGGTCACAAACTCGCTTCACAACCTTCTTTACATTTCCAACATATGAGTCAAGCAAAAATTTGTGTCCTCGTCATTTAATTAAAACAAAACAAAAAACAGTCCCAGGTTGAGCTTTATCATTTTTTTGTATAAAAAATGAAGGAGAAACAAAAAACAAACTTTTTTTTGTCAGTTTCTCAGTAGTTTCTGACTTCTCCTCCTCCTACTGAAGTAGCACCCAAAAAATAAAGTTGTTTTTTTGACAGGCTAGGAAACGTCATCGGGTGATTGGACGGTGTGGCTTGTGTAGTCTTGTGAATGTCAAGAGTCAAACAACTAAACAATATTTAAATTCACAAAATCTACACACCAGAATCTCATTTCATGTATTGCGGTCTTTTTTTTTTTTTAAATTGTTGCAACAATCAACAACAGTCCTCGCGCAGCATTCCCCACAAAGACAATCTTTTCTTCTTTTATCCACCTTTCTGGGTGTCACTAGTCCTCAGTCTTCATTCCACTCTTGGTCGATAGAACTCAGTCAATCCCAGTTAAACTGACCAGTGTACCATTTCTAAGAAAACTTGTACTTATCCTGACTCTCTCCAGGTCATTACTCCCAAGTGTCCATTTATGGCCAAAAGAATGCTTCATTAGCGTGTGTGTGTGTGTGTGTGTGTGTGTGTGTGTGTGTTTCCCAGTTCTGCCCAGACTCACGTGAAGTTCGTCACACAGGCCTTTTGCTGTTATTATGAGGCAGAACACCTGGGCCTCGCCGCTCGGATACATCCTCCATTACTTTGTGTTAAGCAATGTCATTACATTTCTCTTTCTCCTTTAATTACATCCAATCATATCTTAAAGAGAAACCACCACATAACCCCCCCCCCCCCCCAAGAGACCTTGGAGTCTCTTGGGGGGGGGGGGGGGGGGTTATGTCTCAACTTTAAAAATACGGTTGGTCGCTGAGGTACCGTCAACACAGAATAACACCAAATAAATAATGAAACAAATATCACACATTACATGGAAATGAATAGGAAATGATTTTTACCATGCGAGTATTGATTATACAAATGCCATCGATCAAACCATCGATCAATCTTTACCAGTTAATCAACGCAACATATTTCCCTTTACAAATCCATGATTGAGCAGATGTAGGTGAAGGTGACACAACCCACCTCTCGGCAAAAGCCACAATTCAATAACAGATCAATTAGCAGGAGAGAATTAGTTTGGAGGGGGGAAAAAATTCCTCTCGATCCGCCTCACTCCGTTATCCGTCGCATCAGCGTTCTCGGTTCTCGGCTGCATCGGTCACTCTTCAGGTGACACGGCGACATCACCCCTCATGTCCTTGCATGTCGTGCACGGTAGAGAACACCAGAAGAAGGTCCAGCGCCCATCGTTCAATCAAGACGGCCTCTCATGTGCGCGCCATCACAGGTGTGGCAGGTGGACTCTCTGAGGCTCTTGTTTGCTGTCGCTGGTGTGCAGACTTGATTAGCATTGATCCACTCAGACCTTTGTCATCTATTATAGTTCAGGTCTGTCTCATGGCATCGTGAGCCTGCATCTCTGGCTCCACAGATTCAGCTCAGCGCATGTCACATGACCACAAATGTCTTTAAGAGTCTTTGATGCCCCCCCAAACCATGTAGTCGGTCAGGGGAACCTTTCTGCAGATGGAGCTGTTCTATACGTGGCATGGCCTCTATCAGCCGCGTATTGAGCAGCGCGGTCCGTAGAAGGTCGCCTTCAGTGTCTGTTCTTTCTGTCCCAAACCCTTCATCCACATCTGGACACCCACATGGACGTCAGGCAAGCAGGTGACGGACCACCTCGTATTCCTCCTGACAGAGAATATTGTTCTGACCCACTGAACCAATCTGATGACCTCATCGTGACCCTGAATCCTAAGTCACCATATCCTCACTGCGCTCATTTGGACTGATGGTTAACTAAGAGTTAACTCAGCTGGATCATTTTGTCAGTCACGTTGTTTTTACTTCTACAACGCCTCCTTGCGTGAAGTCTCTTCTCTCTCCTGACATGTGACTTTTGAAATCTTATTTTTTTTTATTTGAAATAAAAAAAACAGCAATGACATGAAGCCAATACACAAACTGTTCAATGATTCGTCAAACTTCATTCACGTTGTTTTATCAACAATTTTCACAGCAATGAACAATAAATTTAACAACTCATGATGAACTGGTCATTTGGAGCCTCGTTTGAAAAGCCTCAAAAGCCAATTTCTCTTCTTCTTCTTGCTCTTCTTCTTTGTCTGCTTTTCCTGGTTGCTCCTTTTACTTGAGGACTCCAGATCGCTGGTCTTGGTGGCTAAGATGAGCTCCTGCTCTGACGACTCCCTGTGCTTTGGCAGTTGCGCCCTCATCTCCAGGTCTTGATGGGCTTTTCTCGCTGTGCCTGGCTCCTCCTGAGCTTCATCCTCCCTGATTCCTGACCTGACCTGGTCCACAGTCAGGTCCTCCTGTGGCAGCTCCTCAGAGGCCTGACCTTTCAGCGTCTCTGGTTCTTGCTGCTGCTGCCAGACGGTTGACGTGGCCTCGTTCACGGCCCGGTCATTGCTCAGCACTTCCCCCTGTAGCTCCTGCATGTTTGCCCTGGTCGGCTCCACAGCCAAGTCCATGTAATACGGCTCTGTCCTGGCCGTCTTCGGAACCCTCTGAAGGAGTGCCTGAAGGTGCTGGGAATTTGACCTGGCCTCATCCAAAGCCTGGTCCTTGTGTTCCAGCTCCTTCTGGAGCTGACTGATGGTGGTGCAGGCCTGGTCCACAGCCAGATCCTTCAGTTGCAGCTCCTTCTGGAGCTGCTCCACCTTCAACCTGGCTTCATTCACAGCGAGGTCCTTGTGTTGCAGTTCGTCCTCTAGCTGCTGTGTCTTTGACCTGGCCGCAAGAACAGCCAGGGTCTTTTCTCTCAATTTTTCGTTGGCAACATTCTTCATAGTCTCCAATGCTTCCTGGAGCTTCCCCGCATTTGCCTTGGCCTCAGCCACAGCCAGGTCGATCCCATGGAGCTTTCCCTCCAGGTAGGACACCTTCATTTCCGTCTTTTTTCGGAGAACCTCCTCAGAGGTCAGTTTGATCTGTAGAGACAGTTTTTCTTCGTCCTTCTGCAAGGCCTCAGCCCTCAGCTCCTGCATTTCTAGCCGGAGCTTCTGAAATGCCATCTTGAGGGATGTCATCTCCTGGTTTTCTGCAACCCTCTCCTTCCGTATTAATCGTCTGATAGACTTCATCAGGTCACAGTTTGTCTCTCAAGCTTTGACTCTCTCTGAGGTTGTTGAGTGTAACTGGATGTCCAAGTGTGAGAACATTTAACACCTAAGTATCCTCATATGTGCTGATGTCCTTTCTGACATCATGAGGTTCTGAGATAAATTCCGAACTCATGAACTGACAAACCCTCTCTGACCAATGTCTTTGATCTCTTAGATCTCTTTGATGTGGTCATTGGCATCATCTGTCTGCCTTCATCTCCAACATCCAAATTCTGACCTCTGTTCTGTTCTCTGGCCGACTCTGGAGTCGTCTCAAGATGGCGTCCAATCACAATGCCACCTACAGACAGTGGAGCCCAGCTGGTGCTGCATCAGACTCACCTGCATGCACACAGGCTCCTCCTGTCCCTGGAGCTGATCAATAATAGTCGGGATTCATTTACATGATGAATAGAGGTTTTTTTTTTTTAATGACGTGACTTTTGAAATCTAAAGCTAAGTTTCATTTGACCTTTAAGGAATATGAAGAAATCTAAAACAGACAAAGAGATTTGGTGAATTATTTCGATGCAGGGAGTTAACCGGGAGACTTTCTGAGGAAGGGGGGGTGGGCGACAAGTAAGGCTCATACTTCCTGTAAACGACTGCCGAGCACGCATCCAACAGCGTTTTACTGATGTGATGAAATACGACAACTGGTCATACGCTTTAAATATGAGTACAACCATAAAAGTTTGTTTTTTTTTAAGTTTAAAATTAAAAAAAGTTTAAAAAGTTAAAAGTTAAAAATAAACGTTGCCAGCATTAAAATTAAAATGTTATGGGATTGTAAAGTTATGATTTTACTCTGTCAAAAGCTCTCTTTGCCCCCCACCCCCACCCCATCTTTTTCATCAATGACAATTTGTTTCCAGTAATGAACTGAATTAGCGGCTGATATAAGAATGTCAATTCGGTATTTTTAGAACCCCAGTATTTAGATAAGATACAAGTTTTGGAGCTTTGGAGCAGATGAACATTCTCCTCAATCTGAATAAATTCATAAAGTCCTCACGAGAATAATCACTGCTGTTAGAATGGGACTGAGTAAGGAAGTCACTCATTTTTGTGATCAACTTACAAGAGCTTGTGTCTGTACGGTCACATTTATGCTCCAAACAGAACCTTGGTTCTATTTAACTCTTTAGTTCTTTCCACTCTCCAGTTATTTGACTTTGACAGGTCCAAGCCACAGTGATTACCTTTGAACATGTAGTTACTCAGTTGCAGTCACTCAGACCTTTGAATACTTGCAAATCTGCACTATCTCAACTTTCAGTGGAAGGCAACTTAACTTCCACAGCAAGTACTTTTTTTGCAGTACAAATTCCTTGCTTGACTATTTCTCCGTGAAGTATTCTAGATTGTGCGATACTTATATGAGCTGGCAGCTCTGCAAATATTAAGAAAACTCTCCACTTCAGTTATCCAACTCCTGTCACATCAGTAACAAGTTCTCTACCGGGGGGTGCTTAAAGGTATTTGTACACATGAATACCACAGTACTATGCCATAGTACTAGATTCTCACCTTGTTTTTTAAAACTGATTCATGTGATTATTCATCCTGCAGACATAAATTTTCTCCTCTTTTTGCACAGAAAGTATTGCAAGAATATTCAAATACTTGGCACAGAGACTCTGAGTACTATGATGTTCTTTTTATGTTACACTCGTCATTACTTGGTTAAAATGAAATATCACCATATGCAGTCACTCGAGTCTTTACCTCTCCATAGCCACATTGATGGAGGTGAATTCATTTCTATCCGTATAATCGCTTATTAAAAAAGTAGAAGCTCATCCACCAAACAATAAATTAAACATAACCAATAACGCAGCAGCACAGCAACAGTTTTACACACACACGCCTTTCTCTTGACGGAGGGAGATAAACAGTTTCAGTGTTTGTTTGCCGACGGCGCCCTGGACGCCAGCTTCTCCTGCACCTGCTTTCATATTCTGTTCATGTTTGAGGCGACTTGTTGTTTGTGCTTGACACAGAAAGAGGAAAGAACAGAAATCTGAAGTTTGCCAGACAGAGCCGCGCATCTGTCCCAGCCCGACTCCCACCGATGTCTACAACGTCATTCGCTCCCAGAAGGACGACGACCTGGTTTCAACACGCCCACAGACCAAAAACACTTCCTTCCTGTGCTCTTCCCCCGACACACCGACGGGTGACTACGACAACCTGGGGGGTCGTGACACAGAGAGCGGCTTTGTGACACTTGCCAGCACAGAGAGCTGCTTCCTCAACTTTGACCTCAATGACCTCAGTCTTGGGCGTCGCGGCAACCGGGACTTCTACGACACCAGCCTGGGCCGCAAGAGAGACTTGACTGACATCAGTCTGGGCCGCTCTGGACACAGAGAGTTTTACGACAGGAGTCTCGGTCGTCGTACAACCAAGAGTGAGCACTACGGCAGCAGCGTGTACGGCGACCACGGATTGTATGATGGCAGAGGAGCGAGTGACCTCTATGATCCTAAAGTGAGGCCTGGAGGTCAAACAGTAAAGGCTGACCTCTATCAGACATACATCACCAACGGCAAGGAAGACACTTACCAAAGCAGCTTGGGAACCTACGGGAACCGCAAGTCCTACCAGGCCAATCTGGACTGCTACAGAAACGGCCTGAATCTTGACGGCAGCCGGAGATACTTCAACGAGCAAGACTGGATCAAGAGAGAAAACTACTGATCCCGCCAACCTGTCTGCGGATGATGACGAGAGAATGGCAAAGACTGCGCATGTGTGTGCCGCTAATTTTTTTTTTTTTTTTTTTACTTAACGTTGTCGAACATCGTTTGTTGATCACTTCACCATCATACAGAGAATTGGGGACTGAATATGGTTTGACAAATTTAAAATTCAATAATTCAAGAGTAACATATAGAGTCTGGGAATGCTATTACTCCGGGTGACCCACTCGCTCACTGCGACGGTGTATTTTGTTGAGGAAAGCGCCCCCGATGACAGAAAGCTTTCAGATGATTGGGGACCCAGTTTCTCAGAAGACACAGCGCTGTTGAATTTTTAAAGTCCTTTTTGTGCAATGAGCAAACGCAACCAAATTCTGTTAACTTGTCTCACGTTTGGATGGAAGCAACAATCTGAAACCGTCTTTTTATACATGTTGCAGTTTTTGTCAGACATTAGTGACTATAAACGTGTGTGTGGCAGCATGTTTGCATGGCCTGGTCATGCTGCTAACTATAGCCATCATGCCTGAAAATGCTGGGTTTTTTGGTTGTTGTTTTTTTTTTTGTTGTTGTTGTTGTTTTTTTTACATACATATAAACAGGACTCTTTGAACAGATTTTACACACTGAATGAGATTCATAACTTGGGAGAGTCAAACAAGTTTTATACTGCTATTTTAAGGCCTGGAAAAGTTCTTTGAAAATAGACAAAGCCAGAATTTTGTTTGGAAATGTCCTGGGAATTTGCTTTAGAATTACTTGAGTATTAGCGTGAATCCGGATTGACTAAGTTTGTATGGACGTGAAAAAGTTTTTTTCCCTCAAAGACATTTATAAGTTATTATTGACAACTTGAGTGTGAAACCTGAATGAAATATTGCTCGAGGGAGAAAAGCAAACCGGTTATTTTTATGCACTACAAGTGTTCAGTGTAACTGGCCTCAATGTTGTCTGCAAAATATTAACTGAAAATTATTTACAAATTTGTTCTTCAGTGTGTTCGTGGCCTTCCGTCTCCTTCTGAGTCTCTCTAATCTGAACGCTTGTGATACATGGAATTCTGCTTGAGTGCCTGCAGCCTGGCCACAGCAACGGCATGACCCTGAAGAGAATGATAACATGTAGCATCATTGGGGATATTTATTCAGAACATGTAATGTCTTGACGTCTGTGCAGGTCAGTGATTTGTATGTTTGTTACATAAACAAAATCTTCAAATAAACTGAGGTAAACAGCAGATCTGAGGGTTGTGATTCAGTTATTTCAGGGTCCAAGTTTAAAAAAGAAACAAAAAACAAGGAGTGTCATCATTGTCAGCCATAAATTTATTAACATTCCAAGTTAAATTAATCACGCAACCTCAGCTTCAATCATTTCACACACACACACACACACACACACACACACACACACGCGCGCGCGCGCACACACACTGGTCCAAGAGCAGCCGAGAGAACACCACAAGATTACTTACATTCAAGAATCAGGATGTTTCTTCCATTGAGGCCACATTTTTAAGTTCAGTATGAAAAGAAGCACTTTTTTACAGTGTGTGTGTACGTGTGCGTGTGCCTGTAATGGCCAGTCCTGGGATGAAGACATGTAAGTTCTTGCAGTGTACATCTACTGTGAGGCTTTCTCTTAGACACAATTAAGCACACTGGACGGATTGAGACAAAATGTTTAACACACACACACACACACACACACGCACCTGGCTGATGCCTGCCAAGCGCGCGCGCACACACACGCACACGCACACACAAAGTCCTTAAAGGGTCTGATATCTTTAATTTATTCTTGAGAGAAAGATGTCTCACCACGTGCAACAATCAAACACACGCAGGCATACTAACCACAAACACACACACACACACACACACACACACACACACACACCAGCTGTTTTGACGGGAAGCGAATGATTTTGTATTCAACGTTGGGGTTTGAAGGTCAGCCATGGGTCCGATTACGAGGCTGCTTTTGCCGCCGTGGTTTCAAGATGACGTAGCGCCTGTAGGTGGTGTGATGCTCGGATATGAACGGGATGTAAAACGCTCGGAAGACAGGAGATGACCTGACAGAGGAAATAGTTTGTGAAAAAAACTGTTTTCCTTTGTGCTCAGACAATAACATCTTTTCCTTCCTGAATTCGTCCTTATGTAGGATATTACTGTAATGAGACCCCCCCCCCCAAATATGCTTCTTTCATGGATTTCAAACAATTGCTTTATTATTCAATATCTAATTTGTTTTCATTTTAATTTCACTTTGATTAAACTTTAAGATTTTGTAGCTATTTTTATTTTTTCCTGGTGCCTGGTTTGTCTGCTTTTATGTTCATTGTTACCCAGCTACTGTATATCACCAGCAGATATTTCACCCTCTGAAGGAGATTCGATGTAAAAGGGGCATTAAATCGGAATCATTTCAGCCTAGTTTGGGATTCCTACACTACCATGCTTATTTTCTCTTCAATGACTGGAGGAAATACCTTGATGCTTGAAGGAAGGGCTTGTATGCAATGACGTTCCACTCCTCCTTGTTGGCTGAATAACGTGGCTCCAGGAGTGTTTCCTCATCTGTGTCTAGGTCTACCAGAAAGTGGCATTGTCGTAAATCCACCTGCATCAAGTAAAAATGTCAAAATTCAAATGCAGCTGCTGCAGAACTGAATCATGTATGAGTCTGAGTGACTCACGTATCTGGTGGGTTCTTCCAGGTTTTGGTCATTCATATTAGCAGGTATAATCCGTGTGGCCAGCGGACCGGAGGCGTACGGCTGAGGCAGCTGCCCTTTAAACTCAGACTGAATGAAGTGCAGTTGCCAGCTGGAGATTAGGAAGAGAAACTATCAGCACGTAATCTAAGTGTAATCCTGCCCTGCACTTTGACACGTAAGTATTTGATTTTGTTTTCAAGGCCTGTGTGGAAAAGATGATACTCACTTGTTGGGTAGAAGAAAGCTGCTTGGGAAGCGGTACCACTCCTTGCCCACGCACACACTGACTGGTCTGCCTTCAGGAACTGAGTGCAGAGTTGGATCCCTGGCAATGCGGTGAAATTCTGGGTATAAGTCTAGAGGAGCGTGGTAGCCTGGAGACAGAGGGAAAAACCCAGGTGATTGATCCTGGACTGGAACTAAATCCTAACACTTAGGAGAGAATCACCTGTATGTACTGGTGCACACACCTCTGAAGAGGGCGACAGAGCGAGACAGCGACAGCACAGTGAAAACCACGACTGCACTGAGGGCCAACCAGTTGGAGGAGACCGTATAGTGCTCCAATCGGTACCGCTGGAACAGGAAGTGGTAGCATTTCTGCAGGAAAAAACATAAATAACACAAATCAACGCATCCAGAAAATGCTGCTGTGGTTTGAGGACCAACGACAGACGCGATGAGGCCAAACACACCTGTAGAGAGGAGAGGGCAACTGCTCCGCTGAGGCAGATGAGAGGATAGATGGGAAAGAGAAACCTTTCTTCTTTGTGAGGTCTGGTGAAGAAAACCAACATCCACAGATACATGGGAGACAGAGTCAGCCAGTATGGACGGCCCAGGTTCTGCACTGCAGAAAACACACATGCACAACCACAAGACATCACAAAAGCAGCTGCTTTGAAAAGTCGAACCAGAGGAAAACAACGGATGGATTTAGATTCACTTCTTGTTTTTGCTGCAATCTTGTAATGTCAAATATATACTTTAAATGACAGTATGTGAACGGGTCGATTCTGAAGTAGCAATCCCTTTTCCAAATTGCCTTTTCATTACATCACATCAGTGTTCAATTCACTTTCTGGAATCATTTTTTATCTCACGGTAAAAGTAAATCGAAGAGCACTAAGGCAATGAGGTGAAAGCGCGTGTCGTTAACACAGCACTTAATGTTAACGACACTCCCCTTTCCATCTCCCAAAAATGTGTAAGCAATGCCAACATTCTGCCCTTTCCTAACATACTGAACGAGCACGGTCCTCACCATTGAACCTGTGTAGCAGTGTCTCCATGAGAGCAGTGAGGGGCAGAGAAAACAGAGCCAGAGCAAACACCACATTAAAGTTCAGCACCCCGTTCAGGAAGTAGAAATGCCACGGCTCCGTACCTGAACGTAAAACACACAACATGACAACATGTTACAGCTCGTGTTCACACTATCAAAGTGCAGACATCGGAAGAGATGTCTTTGAAGAGGAAGGCTGCAGCGGGAATCATAAATCACAAGGGTTGTACATATTTTTTTCCCCATAAATTTCCATGACTTTTTCACAACCATATATTTCTTAAAATGTCTGTTTACACATGAAAAATAAACGCAACTTCCACATTTACAAAGAGAACTTAAGGAAAGGACATGATTTCAAACGACATACTTAAAAAAAAAAAAAAAAACAATATAAAAAAATATATATCTCTTACACAGGTATCTGAGAACCAAATTTCCATATATTTTCCAAAATTTTCTGGATTTATTAAAACTTTTTCAATTACTATTTTCAAATCCTATGACTTGTCCGGCTCTTTCATGACCATTAAAGCCATGACGATGAGGACAAAAGCCCTCGGTAGCACTGTGATTCAGCCTCTTTCTGACAATCTGATGGGGAGGAAACATCATACTGGCTTACTAGTCGCAATAAAACACTCATCCAGCAACACAGATGTTTTCGTCATACATTTACTCTACATTGATACATCATGGGATTTAGTAAAACCATAAACATGCAGTCAACGCTTTCTTTAACTGCTCCAAGAATATTGGAGGATAAGTTGGTAGGGCGCGTTGCCACCATGTCAGGTCATGATGCTGCTATTACGCTGGATCTGAATGCCAACATGATATAAAATAACACATTAATGTGCGTGTCACTAACCATAGAGATCAGGTCCGTGTGGTGTGAAGACATTATACAGTAAAATATTGAGAGGGGCGACGACCAGTTTGCCATAAAAGAAAGAGTCTACTGCCACCAGAGGTACCTGAGAAAGACACACAGGATGAGTAGTGACCACATACCAGGTATGTTGTTGTGTCCGTTTTTTTTCTCTCTCTCTCTCTCTCTCTCTCTCACACACACACACACACACACACACACACACACTCACACACTTAGGGATTTGTGTTACTTAACTTTTGTGATATTTTACGGCTTAAAACTGATATTTGCTGACGGTAATATTATCTATGTAAGAAAACAGTTCACCATACTCCCATTTTGTACACAGTGAAAAGCAGTTACGTTTTACTTCCCAGACATTTGGAAAATCCCATGAATCAATAAATAACGATATACAATAAGAAAATGACCAATACATTGTGCATGAATGTGTGCCGTCACCTCACCAGCAGGAGCAGAAGAGCGACAGCAGTCCAGGTGATAAAGCTTTTCCACTGCCTCTTTAACACCAGCAGGTCGAAGGCGATTGGAACCCTGCAACAAACACGCGACAGTTTTAATCTTGTGATATACACGAAGGGTACTGTTAATAGAATGTTTTTGAAAGTACCCGATCAGAGCAGAGAACGGCCACCCAACAATGGCACCGGCGGCCACACCCATTACGGCTAACGGTGTTGAGTCTTGAAACCACCCCGTCATGGCAACCAGTGTTGTGTACATGCAGAAAGAGGAAGGCAGGAATGCTGCGGAGAACCAACACAAATTTAAGAACGATTAATCCCAAACAGGAAGTTGTTGAAAGTACGACACACTCTTCCAACCTGGCTGATCACATGCACAGCAGGACAACAAAGTTCACACCTGGCATTAAAGCACAGCTCAGGTCACTCTTGTCAGCACTCGTTATACTAACAGACATGTTTCTATCCCTGGCAGGCGGTTGTACAGGAGTTCCTGGTCTCATCATGACTGGTTGAATGTTTTCTTTTTCTTTTTTTTTTAACTTGTGACAGTTGGACTTCAAATGGCACTTGCAGGTGTCTTCAAATTGTGTAAAAATGAAACAAAATGGACATGAGTTGATTAGGCGGTCCTTTGATGCAGACCATTTGCAGCCCAAACCGCCGCAGACTGTAGCTCTGAGGTCGGCTCTCGATGCAGCCGACCACCTCCCAGCTGTCAGTTGTGGTCACTCAGGGCGAATGTTATTACAGCGCTGTAGGGATGATGGGGTTTTTGCAGGCCAACCCAGAAGTTGATTTCCCTCAAACAAAGGCCAACAGTTTACATTTCATTCTGGATAACTGGAGAAAATGAACTCGTGGCAAACAAACATTTATGAGACTTACATGTTTTGTTCACCAAAATCATTTTCACTAGTTAACACTATTAAAACTACTACTGCTACTACTATAAATACTGCTACCTGAAGTAAGACACTAATGCTAAACTAAATCATAGACACATGACTTCAGCATCGTCACAGCCAGCTTCAAGTATCTTCTGTTTTCAGTGTGATCGCAATTAATGTCCTAGACAAACTCTGTTGTCTCATTTTGCCACTCAAAACCCGCCATTTTTAGGACATGTAAAAAGGTTTGAAATCCATGTGTGGCATTTACTGACATATTTCCGATATATTCCATTGAATGATAAAATACGGTACACTGAGCTCAGGTTAATCACAGACATTATTTCAAGAATTACTCAAAAACCCTTTTGTCTTGCGGTCGATAACAAAACTAACTTATTTCTAGATTTTAGGACTCCTTCCTACCAGGTCTGACCAGGGCCTCAGTGTATCTGCTACAAATATGAACTATACTTAAGAGAACTAGGATACTCAAAGAAAAATAACCTCAGTTATAAGGATAAAAAAAAAAAAGTAGATCATGAAAATAGAAAATTGTCTGACAACAATTACAAATACAGATTAATGGTGTGAATGAATCTGTCCAACCTGCAGACGAGCAGAACATTCCAGTGCTCACGACGAGAAAAGCCAACATCAGGCGGCCCACGTGCAAACCAAACTTCTTACAAACAGCCCTAAATCACACACAAACAAACTAACGGGTTATGTTCAAACTCTTTATCTACATATGTCATCCGCTACAGTGAAAGGAAGTTCAACTCACTTGTAAAAATAGAGCTCACAGACACAGCAGGAGAATGCTAAGACACATCGCACAAAGTAGAACACCAACACCTGCAACAAAATCAGAGCACAAGTCTGTAATTCCCAAAAATGTTTCAGCATGATGTCAAACTCGCCTGTGCGAGTGTCCAGTGTATAAATCTTAAAAGGGACAGTGACATTAGCATAGTTACCTTTTTTGTCTGTAATACATGGGCATGCAGACAAGCTGGAAGAGCGTGTAGCCATAAGTAAGCGTAGGACCTGATGGCGTACAACGGAGAATATTCCCATGTCTGCATCCCTGTGCCATAGAGCAGGTAGTGCATCTGTCAAAACAATGACCCCAACTATTACACGACACACAGGATAAGTAGTTATTTGCACAAACAAGACAGACATGTTGCTAAACTCTCACCAGAGAGAACATATTGCACTTGAGGAGAGATGCCTGAGGGCGGTACTCACAGGCTCCCAGTAGTTGAAGGTCTCATCGCAGTCGGAGATGTTGCTGAGCAGAGCTGCACAGAAACGTGCCGAGAGCAGACATTTAAATGCAGTTGCACCTTCAGGGGCCCATACCTGCCCTCCACGATTTACTGACCTATGATAAAATACACAAATATTCAATACTCCTCCAATACATACATGCATTACCATCAAGATTGACACTAGGTGATATTGAAAAGCATCAAAAGCTGCACATAACAACTCATTGTACTCATTAGCATTTGATGTCTACATTTGGCACATAATTACTTAAATCTTATTTAGCCTCATCAGCAATTTTCCATTTTTTTAAAACTATGCTGTTTCCTTTTCTCCACTTCTTGCAGGATTATGCAAAAAACTAACAAGCTGACTTTCATGCAACTTGGGAGAAGAATCCCTGTACCATCGCAGACGTATACATTTGCCTTCGTGAAAGTAGCCAGGCAGTCTATGGAGAGAACTTTAAATAATGCCACTTGTGTTCCTAAAAAAGGAAGACAAAGCGGGGATACCCAGGGCTTTTAAAAGCCAAAACTGCAACTACTCTACACACTGTGTATGTTTGTAAATGGGGCAAATGATCCTTTAAAGTCTGAATCCATATCTACATTACTTACAGTTTGAAAAATACATTTACAACGCAACGTTTGTCCAGATATCAGCTGTAATCCAGGGCATACAAAATGTTGGTGTATAATTTAATATTAGCAATATTTCTATAAAATCATAATGTCTTGACTTCATCATGTATACTTTCTGGTTCTTATACCACATCTAGCCAAGTGAGTGAGCGTGTGACATGACGTGTTTGTATATCTTTTAGCTTGGAGCTGCAGTTATACAGATTTGTGCTCTGTCAGTGTGTAACACCAGCGCAATGACACGTCTCTACTTCCTGCATCAGCTGATGCTCATTCGTGTAACCTCCAGGTGCGCACAGGTGAACTGCTTGGAGAAACAGGTGAGGCTGCAGTGTAGCCCGTGGTCCCTACACCAGATTAGGTAGATTAGCCGGCTCAGCTGCAGCTCAGCCTCAATTCTCACGTTACGTTTTATTTTGACACGTCACCCCAAACATTTCAATGGATTTCAACGACGTGCCAATAACACGAGTCGCTGTTTTATAGGAGGATTTTTTTCTGCATGTCGAGTGTCAAGAGAGCCTCTCCTGTCATTACTGTTGTTACTAATCTGACATCTGACAGCTGGGGGGGGGGGGGGGTGGCAATCACGTTAAATTGCTCTACGAAACACGCAGTTTCTAAGCAAGACCGTCATTACATTTTTAACAGTATAAAGACAAGCCACTGTGTGTCTTCAGTTGGGCGTTATCCACCACTGTTACCGTGGTGTGAAGACCAGAACTTGCTCGTTAACTGAGTAGCTAGCTTGCTAGCTAGCGTCCCCGTACACTCAGACCCGCGGATGGCGCAGGCAGCACCGGTCACTATAGCGTCTCGCCTCCCGGCTCTTACTCACTCTTGCCGGGGCTCTGTGACTTTACTGTCATCACCGCCTTTCTCTTCTTTCGGTGGCCGAGACTCTGTCGACACGTTCACGTTGTTTGCATCTTGTCGGCTGCCTCGTCTGGCTCGCTGCCGAAGCGCCTTAGCCGCCATGTTTACTGATATTTCTTCGGGTCGTGCTTCGTTCATTTTCGCTGCTCTTCGGATATTGACGAATGTCATCATACCGTGGATTACCAGTGAATGCAGTATTTCAGCCTTCTATGCATCTACGATCGACAATGCCTTTAATGTCTTTCTTTACATTTCTACATTTTCTTCCCAGATCTCCCCAGCTGTCCACAACTGTAACATCAGGTACTTGTGAAATAAAATCTGCATGTACCTTGAAACATTTGTACCCATTTACACTTCATGTTGTATATTGCTGTGTCTATTTCACATTCTTGCTCATATGCAAGTTTATATTTTGAGTTCATTTGTTTTTTTTGGCCCCATGCTACCTGGATACAACAGAGTAGTAATATTTCTTGCATTCGAAAATGTCATCAGTCAACAAAGCCCATTTTGATATGTACTTTTAGCTTTTATCAAAAGTGGAATGTACAAGAGCCGTGACCCCTAGTACACGAGTTTACCTAGTGCTTACATAGCATATATTTACATGAAAAAATATGTAGCCCTCTTGAAATACAAATAGTTATTATTCTCATTCTCCAAGGTGAGTTTCTTTTTTGAGGAGTTTAACATGAACTCGAAACTAAAAATTTTGTATCTGGCCAGGGGAAAATGTTTTATGGGTTCTGATCATACATGTACAAAAATGTCTTACAGCGCCCTCTAAAAACCATCAATATAACATTCCAAGTACGATTTTGTACCGACAGGGAAACCAACAGAGAGGCAAGACGAGGACTAGGGAGCATATCGAAGCTTCAGACAAAGAAGCTGAATCTTATTGTCCCTCTGTGAAAAAGGTGTACCCTCTCTCACCTTGTACCTCGAGTGAACAGTCAGTCACCCTGACCAAGTCACCATCCATCCATCGTCATCTTCCGCTTATTCCTACACATTAAGGGTCGCAGGGGGGGCTGGAGCCTATCCCAGCGTCAACGGGCGAGAGGCGGGGTTCACTCTGGACAGGTCACCAGTCCATCGCAGGGCCAACACATAGAGACAGACAACCATTCACTCTCACAGTCACACCTACGGTCAATTTAGAGTATCAATCAGTCTTGTCCCCAATTGCATGTCTTTGGACTGTGGGAGGAAGCCGGAGTACCCGGAGAGAACCCACCCAGACACAGGGAGAACATGCAAACTCCACACAGAAAGATCCCATGCCCGAGCCGGGACTCGAACCCGGAACCTTCTTGCTGTGAGGCCACAGTGCTGACCACTGCACCACCGTGCAGCCCTGACCAAGTCACCAAAACATGAAAATGAGGAAGACACTAAAGATGAGGGACAGGCTCCAAGTTCAGGCGTTTCCCGTCAAGACCCCTAGGATTTCTACAGCAGATTTCTCTCTCCTGCAGTTCTTCAGGTGCCACCCTCAAAATCCCATTTAGAGTCCGACCCCAGTTGTGGAACCACCAAAGCTGTGAAAAAAAAGTGGATGGTGGGATTGAGCCCCTCCTCCCTCCTCAAATCCCTCTGACAATGTCACAGGGACATGAAGCTCACAGTAAATCAAATCAAATCAAATCAAAGTATCAATCAAATTGATACTTTGCCACTGTCAGAGGACACTAAGAATTTCCTTTAGTACCTCTCAGCCTGGAACTCAGAAAATACATCAAACAGTTCAGACAGTGAAGTGAGTCAGAGGTTTTGGGGGAACATGTCTGATCCGAGTTTGAATCCCACCAGGGTCGAGTCCTCAAGTGAGGCTGATGAAGGAGTTTCAGCTGCCCCTGCCTCAGAACCCTCTCTGAAGGCGTCTGCAGCAGCGCCCACCAGAAGCCACAGACAAGACTTTCACCTTGGAGGAGGTCAACGTGAAAGCTGGAGAAGGAGAAAACAGTGTTTTGCAGTGTGAATTTCAACTTTTTGAGACAACGACCCAGCTTCATGAGGATCCATGACATGGCACAGTCAGGCAATGGCACGTTACAGTCTTGCCTAGGGATCAGGACCCAGAACAGCCTTCAAGACATGCACAGCATTAAGCTTTTGCCCAAGATGCTGGTGAACAAGGTCAGCGAGAAGAGTTACAGTTTGCCGTCATGAATGAGGTCTTCATGATATCCGCCAGCTCTCAAGACAAAGACAAGCTGGATACGAGGTTGTCGTAGCCCCAAATAGCCCAGTGGGCCTGGACGAGGAGTCTGATTATGAGAGGGATGACGAATAGTGAATGGACTCCAGTGCCTCTCTACCCAGGCCTGGGAAGCATTGAGCATCGCTGATGTCAGCCTGCTAAGATCTCTCAGGCATCTCCATGGACACCCCTGGACCAACATGGCCCCTCAGACCAGAACTTAAGAATATTAGCTGTTAGTTGATCTTTGCAATCAACATTATACATGGAGCTGTCTCTTATGTTTTGTGTTTTATTCTTGTTTACTTGTTTCTTATCTACTGATCGATATCACCAAATACAGTCTGACACACATTTCTTCCAGCATCCCAGCTGTTTATTGTGTTGACATTATTATTCTTATTATTAACAATAATAATAATAATTAAGGGGCGGCATGGCTGGGAGGGAGAGTGGCCGTCTAGCAACCAAAGGGTCGCTAGTTCGATCCTCACTTCCCCCGGTGACCATGTCCATGTAACCTTGAGCAAGATACTGAACCCCCAATTGCTCCTGATGGCCCTGTGACACAGACTGGTGACCCATCCAGGGTGAACCCTGCCTCTCACCCAATGTCAGCTGGTATAGGCTCCAGCCCCCCTGTGACACTTAACAGATAAGCAGTAAAGAAAATGGATGGATGGATAATAAAAATATAATTAACATCAAAAACTGCACTGTTCTGTCTTTTCGTGTGTCTTTGTTTGTGCCAACTGGTGGAAACAGGAAGTGACTTTTGCGTCACATAGCAAATGTGTTAGTCTGTCCCGTTATGCAAGATCCAAAGGTTCAGGTTCACAACCTGCATGATCAACCAGGCTGTAAGGCACCCTGGGGAACATGTGAATGCCTGTTTACAGCCACATGCAGCTTTCTAGTTTTATTTTGTTAACAAACTGAAGGTAATGATGTTTAAAGAGAGAATTTGTCGTTTTGTTTGTGGCTTCACAAAATCTAAAGGTAAATTTAACAGCCATGAAAAATACAATTCTTCTAGTTTTTTAAGGGAAAAAAGGCAGATGAAAGAGGCTATGAATTAAACACGTCCATTTTGTATGCCTAGATTTACTTCTGTGGTTATTTTGGTTAAAGTAACATAAAAGTAGTGTCATCACCAATTTATTATGCTACACAGAAAATAATAAGCCTCTTGTAAATTAACATTACTTTTAAGTGAAAGTCCATCCATTTTCTTCCGCCTATCCTGTTAAGGGTAACGGGGGGGGGGGGGGGGGGGGGGGCTGGAACCTATCCCAGCAGCCACAGTGTGTATTTTATGTAAATTAGACAATAAAAAATGCCTCATAGATTGAAATTTACAGTTAAATAGGTTTAATTACAATAAAAACACAGATGAACAGAATTCAAATCACATTCCAGGTACAAGGCCTCAACTACTGTAAACACTTATCGATGTACAGGTTATTAACCATTGATTAGCAGCTGCAAACAGATATATAATTAAAATGCCTCTGAAAATATAAGGAAGGTATTTCTGAAAGACTTTGCAGCTATCTGATGGTGACTTGCAACCGAGAAGAAAGTAAGGACTCCAAGTGTTTGTGGAGCTGGAGGGCTTGTGTGTGTGACAGGGCGTGTGTGTGTGAGTGATAGATGAGTCTGTAGCAGTAACTGGTCTGACTGAGGTCAGGATGTGAGAACCTATCAATCATTTTTACATGCTCCACTGTCCCATGACCTGCTTCTCGGACCAGAGCATAAAACTTCTTCTCCTCCCAAGTCGGGCCTGTCCAGAAGCTGATGTCGAAGCTGAAGGGCTCGGGGAACAGGGAGAACGGGTGAAAACATGTCCCCGGTGATGGGCGGAGTGCAAACTGCTTTAAAAAGCGTGGGTCATGTGACCACAGCAGCCGCCAGTCAGGAAGTGAGAAGAGGAGCACAGCAAGAAGATCCAAATTAAAGGATGCAGTGATACTGATGTGGCTACTGCTGTCACTTGCATGCACTTTGCCAACCAAACCCATGGGCTGTGCCGTCAGAAGCAGACCTCCCTGTTCTGTTACCAAAGAGACCCCATAGGGAGCGAGCAGCGCTTCCAGCCTCTGTTCAAGCATTGTCATTGGCTTATAGTCTGAAGGGAAAACACCCCTGAGGAGCAGCTCATGAAAGACAGGCAGCCCCCAGAGGCTGATGGGAACATTTCTGAACACCAGACCACTAACGCCACACAGCAAGCTTGGAACACCATTACAGTTGCCACAGGACTCCTCCTCCTTTTTTCCTTCAACCCACTTATATTTCCATCCCGTCTCCATATGTCTCCCAGCATTGTTGGCCCAGTCCTCTTTTTGAGATAGAAGCTCTTCCATCTGAGGCTGCAGGGATGGACGCAGCACATAAAGGCCACTGTCTGCATCAGGATCAACGTCAAGGGAGCATGCAGACCTGAAGCTCTCGGCTCCTTTGCTCCGAAGACAGTCTACTTTCTCGGAAGTGACATATGTAGAAGACGCTGTGCTGTCGGACAGCATCAGCTGATCTATGCCTGTTCTGATATGAGTGTCAGAGTTCAGGTCTTTCTCCTGCACGTCAATCCAGTAGCAAAGTGCACTATCTGTGTCATGGTAGCATGCCTGGAGCTGTTTGGTTGTGAGGAGTAAGGGGAGTGTATCAGTCGCCATGGAGACGGTCCACTTCTCTGTTAGTCCTTGAAGAAGAAAATCGTGCACCAACCTGACAGGGTGGACAGAATCCGATGAGAGAAATCCCCTGTTGAAAGAGAAGAAAGGACAGAACATGGTTATGGAACATCGTTGAGTGTGAGTGGATTGTTACATAAAAGTTAGAGTACCTGAATATGTAATCCGTGAGCTCAGTTGGAATGAAGTACTGGACTTCCTCCCCTTCAACAGCCTCCTCCACTTTCAGTGTCTGAGCAGCGCTGTAGGGGAGGCTGCGGGTAAACACGTGGAGCAAAGCATTCTCCAGATGAAAGCCTTTATCCTGACTCCTGCACAACAGCAGATCTCTATTCAGACAATCTCCATTTACAAACATACAAAAATGCACCCCACACGGCCGCATCTATTTCTATACTGCAACACTCACCTTTCTTTCTTACCTGTATCCGGTGCACTTGTAGCTCTGGTATGTCTCACTTTCAAAAGGACGAACGTCACTGAGGATTAGATGTGCTTCTGCTGCCATGGCAACAATTTGCCAGCTGTTGTGGCGCTCTCGCTTCGGCTGGTCTGCCGGTGTCCCTCCCTGTCCGTTACATAGAGAGACGTGAACTTCCCCGTCTTCAGCCAACACCTGAACACAACTGGAGGGGCAGCAAAACACACAGACATGGTCGGTATAGTATCTTCCAAAATCCAAACTTTTGAGTACATAAGTTAGGCAGGGTATAATTTGAAACACACATATCCCCAAAACTTAACTTAAAATAGGATGGGTGCTGGATCAGCAAAACACTCCCATCTATATGTCTTATATTATAAATTTGTGATATGTATGGTGCTGAAAAAAAAAATCACACAAATTAAATAGTTATTTTTAATGAAAAGTATTTGGTGTGCTCATCTCTCCCTCATCATTGGAATCCCAATTGGAACCATTGGTCCCAATCCACAAAATATATACTGTGCACTATGGTGTCAACCAGAGTTATCTATTGTAATTTGTCTTTTAATAACTGTCATTTAACATAAGAAGAGTTTTCTAATGTTCAACGCTGTCTTAAGTTTGCCAAATAATTTCTATTTTTGATCGAAGTCAGTAACAACTTTTTGGCGAGGTTAACACACACTTTTTGGTAAATGAACCCTGCTAATTCTGGTTGTTTGACGTGTCACATCAGGAAAATGACTGGTGTTGATGAATGATGGCTGAATTCAGGTTGACAGTTTTGGTTTCAGATACGGCCATAATCTACAAAAGGGACACTTTAACATGAATTAGCTATTGTTAATCTCTTAATTACACTTGTTAACTATAAATTTATCAACATTTCTGTAGGTAACTTGTACTCATAAACTACAAAATCTCTAAAACACGGTGCTGTGTATCATAAAGGAGAGAGATCACGTGGTATAAATGGTCATCACTTGGGCTGAAAAAACCCCCCCTAAACAAACGCGCAATTATTTGACAAATAAATAGCTCAATATTTCTTTTGTTAAATGCTGCACCTCAACAACTGAGGTAACTCCATCGGCTAACCTTGAGTAAAAACGTCTAGACAAATAATTGATGTTGTGTGTGAGAGATCCATGCTGTGAAAACATACCTCAAGAAGAAGTTTTTGAGAAGTTGCTTGTTCTTTTTAACCCCACTTTTTCTACCGCAGTGAGGGAAGTTAAACACCACACGATCGAACACACGACCTTGGAGGGATGCATTTTCCCCGAGGTTAGTACAGTCTACTTCGAATAACACAGTTCCACCTGTAGAACACATAAAAAAAAGTGTACCCCAAAATAAATTCACAATATACGAGTCAGTGCAGATTAATGGTGTCCATAAACCCGCACCTGAGTCCTTGATGGTCTGGATGTTGCTGGATGCGCCCTCATGCCGCAGTACCTCCTCCTGGGGCTGCAGGCAGGTGGCCGTGATGCTGCTGCTCTCCAGTGAGGAGTAAAACCGACACATAGAAGCAGAAAACGAGAAGTTCCCCTCTCCCACCAGCAATAAGGACCGTGAAGGAAACATGACCTGCCGAGTTTGAAATGGGGGGACTCACAGAAACTTAATTTATACTTATTTATATTTATATTTTTGCTTCTGGTAAAAGAACAGACGCGCGCGACTTTCGTCAACCTTTTCCGCGGTTCAATATGAACAATCTGCTTTCGTATTTTGATAACAGTGCCAATAATGTCTAAATTCATCTACTAAAAACAGAAATTATCATCGGGTTACACAAACTGACCTTCTCCTTCGCCCCGGCGCTGCAAATTATGAAAGCCGTTTAATCTCACCTGCACCGAACTCAGTGTTACAAATACAGTAGTCCGGCTGGAAACAAGACCGAGGAACATCTCTCTCTTTCCCCGGAATCGCCATCATGATATCAACGAAAACAACTTGAATACAATTGAAGTCAGGTAAGTGATACTAGTTGTCGTTAGTTCCCTTTTTGTTAATGTACACGAAAAGTGATATTTCTCCATGCCACGTCATGTTTCCAGGGGGACAATTTACAGGGTAGCACATCACATCTGGATAGGGGAGCTAGTTTCATCCGAGCATCAGTTCCGCTAGTCTTCTCGCAATTCACAGTGTAAAACAGTTTTTGTAATGTACGACTCTCGCCTCCGCTCGGGATTTTAAGGTCTTTCGATCTACCCAGAGGTAGGCAGCATAAAAATTAGCCGTCACAGGCTACATGGATGTTTTTGAAGATGCTAAGGTCATGCAAGCTAACGGGATTGTTGCACCTGCACCTGACAACCATCAAACAGCCATGCAGAATGCACTGGAAAATCGTTCAAGTTTTGAAACGAAATCAACAAATTTAACATGCTGATTAAATAAATGCATAAATTATCACTTTTAATATATTGTGTCTGGTTACTGAGCACCTTTATCTGTGACTCTATGCATTAAGAATCCCTTATAATGAGTTATGTCCTCAGCAGAATATTGTCTGAGCTTCGTTCAAGCCTTCGTACTCGAAATTATATCGTATTGTACACTCTTCACTGTCTCATGCATGTTTAGCTTTACAAGGCTCAGGTGCAGTGTACTGTTGAGAAAAATACAGTGTCATCATTCATTTGTGTCATCATGTCTAGGAAGGGTTGCGCCCACATGGGCAGTGTTCTGGCTTTATCTTCTGGTCCTGGCCATCAGAACTGGCCTTTCTCTTCGGACCCACCTCCTCCTCGCTGGGACACACACCCTGCTCACTGGGATAGTCCACCACGCTGGGAGAGGAGAGATGGACGTCTTCCTAACCCTGGTAGCTTTCACTCCCTCCACAGGAGCTGCAAAGGTATATCCGATAAGTGTTATAATTTATTTTATTCATTTATTTCATACTTAAAACACCAACCACTTACAGGAAATGTAAAAGTGTGAGTGAGGGTGGGGTGGAAACCTGTGATAGCCTGTTTGAGAGGAGCAGATCATGGCATGGAGGTCTCATGTAGAAATCCTCTTTATAATGTCTTTTGTTCTGATGTTTAATATATTTTAATGTTCCTGTAAATGAGTTATTAAGGGTTTTCCTGACCTGGGAATTATCTCTCATGAGACTCTTTTCACTCTCCACCTCCCCAGATGTGTTTCCTCAACAGATCGAGGGAGTCAAGATGATTGTCAATAAAACTCTGAGCAGCTTCTTTAAGGTGATTGTTCCAACTCATATGAACCTTCATGCAAATCACAGATTGAATGTTACCAAAAAAGAAATCCTTCCAGATAAAATTTCTGATGTATGTGTTTGTTTTTAGGTCAGTCACACCCTCCATCTCAGTGCTGTCAGTCCATCATACTATCGATTCCACGTAGAGCACCTGCAGTCGGATGATTACAGTAAAGACAAGGTCAAGTATGAATAATAGTAAGTGTTAAATGTGTTATTGCAACAGCTTTTAACAGGTTCCATCTTGATCCTTCCTCTAGGATGCCCCAGCGTTGATTGGTGAGATGGATTCCTCAGGCAGCCTGAATGCTCACGCTCTGCTGCACCTCACCGAGCGCGTACGAGCCCGAACAGTGTTCCAGGTGATATTCTGATGGTTTTCTGTTTCTTTAAATGTTGTAAAGCTCTCTCTGTAAGAGAGAAACAACACAACATTCAAACTCTGGATTCTGTTTAAGACCCAGCACTCCCAGTTTGTAACATGGCAATTTGAAACTGAGTACAGAGGGAACGACTTCACCGCTGCTGTGACGGTAGCAAACCCAGACGTCCTCCGAGAGTCAGGTGAGAAGGTGATATGTGGCGAAAACTGACAGGCCTCAGAGCACCTTCACAACCTCACTACCTTCACAGTCCTTAGTGATCATTAATATCGATCAATGCATCAATCTATTGGAAAAATATTATTGTCCAGTGATGTCAAATAAATGCAGCATTTCAGATTCTTTCTCTCTGAGGTGCATCGTCATGTTATTCAATCCGTTATGTGTCTGTGTGTTTGTTTTGGCCAGTTATCCTTGTGGCACACTTCCTGCAGAGCGTGTCATCTGGTCTGGTTTTAGGAGGGGAGCTGGTCTACCACAGAGGCAGAGCAGAAGAGGGAGGAATACTGACATTAGCAGGACAGTACTCAAGTAGGTATTTGCTTTTTATTTATTAAAGAGCCGATATATTTGGTTGATCCAGAAGATTCCCCCCCCCCACCCCCACCCCCGTCTTTAGGACCGAACTGGGTGGCGACACTGAATGCCGGGAAAGGAGGCGCCCACGCTAGCTACTATCACCGAGCAAACAAACAGGTAGAAATACTGTCATTGTTTGTAAACACACAGTTTCCTTGAAGGCAGTTTGGTCAAAGTGTGTGTCTGTTCATCAGATCCAAATTGGGGTGGAGTTTGAAGCAAGTACCAGGACTCAGGAGACTACGACCTCGTTTGGATACCAGATGGAACTCCCAGAGGCTAACATGGTCTTTCGAGGTAGGCAACCATTTTTTTTCTGCAAGTGTCAGTCAAATGTAATGATCAGTTAGAACTATGAAGAAAAGCACATGAGCGGCGTGTCCTGTGTGTATCCAGGAATGATAAACAGTCGGTGTATCATTGGCGGTGTGTTGGAGAAGCGCCTGTCCCCGCTCCCTGCCACCCTGATAATGGGGGCTTTTGTCAATCACCGTGGTGACAAACTACAAGTGGGTCTGGGTGTCAATGTAGGATAATCTTCCACTTTCTCCTGCTGGAGTAACAACTGACTGTCAGGATATTCGTCCAGAGACCTTCCCCGTGGGCTTCACGATGACCTGATCTCACTAAAACACGTCCTGGGAAACACAGGAGCATCGCTGATCGTTCAGGTCATGATTCTTAAAGTGTCTCCTGAAGTCACTGCATCTTGTCTCACAACCTACCTCTGGAAATGGAGGTTTTTGTTTTTGTTTTTGTTTTTTTTTTTAAATAGGAGTAATGGAAGGACATTTTGGGGGGGGCACAATAACTCTGACAGCAAATCTAGTAGTGCCCGTGTAATGTTGAAACCTGATCAAGAATCCAGGTGGCCCTCAGGACTCAGGATACGAGGCATAGAAAATACTAAAACTCTGTTACTGTAGGGATTAACTTCATGTAAATAGATTGTATTAGAGGACTGTAGCGTTTTCATGTTTTTACCCATTTATTCAAATACTTGTTAAGTTGAACATTGCATACCAAGGGTACTGATCTTAGGTTGAAGGCAGAATTTGATACACACTCTGGTCAGTCTCGTTTGAAAATTAATTATCAGACTAAACTTGTTTGGGAACAGTACCAGTTCAGTTCATGTCATTCTTTTCACCTCCTCCTCCTCCTGCTCCCAATTATGTTTCTTGTGGCTTTGTTTTCGATGACCAGTTGGAATCCTTCGAGGTTAAAACAAACAAACAAAAAATCACGTCTTATCTCAAGACAATCAGGTAATTTTTCACACTCGTTGGACTCGATGCAATTTTCAGTAAATGGGTGAAACCGTGCTAAAACATGACACTCTCTCAAGCTGTGGGTATGAGTGCAGGTTGTGTGTGGTTCTTTTTGGCTGGTGTATAAACGTGTGGGAGAATCCCACACAACAACAACAGCAACAACAGAAAACGTCTATCTGAGAGGCAGCCAGGATGAAGGCCTGTGGAAAAATGCTTAAAGCATTTCCAGATTGGTTTAACATATGTAATGTTGCATAATTTATATATTGTTTATTATACTGTCAGCCAGGAAAGAACTGGAAGGGAGTGAGTGACTGTGTTTAATTTATTAAAGATTCTATTTCTATCAGTTACTGTTTGTTTCTTCTCCTTAAATTGTTTTTTTTTTAAAATATGGGCTTTCTCTAATGTAGCACTCTGAATTGATGTTATTTTAAAGCCCCGCCCATCAATATTTGTAGTCATTGTTGTGTGTGATGTGAAAGGAGTCCCTGGTGTTGTGACGACACCCCCCCCCCCAACCCCTTTAGCTGCTTTCATGGGTGGCATGTGTGTAGCGAGATGTTTCTGTCAGTTGTCAGTTGAGAGTGGATATTCAATATTTATCAGGTGTCTACAAACTTTGGAGTCCAGATGAATGTTAAAAAATTTCAGTACAATATGTCTGCAGGATTTCTAAAAGGTTCCAGAGTCTTCATAACAATTTTATGAGGCCATGGTTGCTCAAGTGATGAACAACCAAGAGAGAGGCTACTGAAAAACTTTAATATAAAGTCCTACAAATGAATTTCTATACTGTACATACACAAATACAAATATATTCAACTGTCAGGTTTGTAAACATTCTGCTTGCGGATGCCGAGACGTCGCAGTGTGCAGCGTCCGACAGTGGCAAAGATACTGTCTGTTTAAACTGCCACTTTTTTTTCTGTTATTTTTCTTTGAAAAAAGAGAAGAATCCTTTTCTGTCTTCGCCCTTCACTTTCAAAGACTTGCTTCTGTGGAGTCCTACTGAGGGTTGAGCCTCTCGCTGCTGCCCCTTCTGTCTCTCCTCCTCCCTTTGCAGCACCTGCTGGTTGATCACCAGCCGCATGTCCTCCTGCAAGACCCAAGCGTCACGTGCTGCCATGTTTTCAAATGTATTCTCGGTGTTTAAGCGCTCACTCACCTGCCAGGCCTCCAGCTCCTGGGACAGCGCCACCTTGTGTTTGATGGTATTGAGAAGCTGTTGAGTGAGGGATTCTTTCTCCTGTTGGACTTGGGCCAGCTGTCTCTCTAAGGCGCTGGACATGGATGGGATAATTATTAACATGATGTAATCAGCCTAGTCTTTATATCAGTGGGATCAAATGAAGCGATTCACAACAATTCAACAAACCTGTAACTTGGCATACCAGGGCTGCTCCTGAAAGGCTTGACCTCCCTCCTCAAAGACTCCAGCTCTTCTCGTTGGGATTGCTGCTGCAAATTGTGGAACAGAAGACGAAGATGTAGTTTTGAAATAATTTTTGATTAAAGCAGTAAAATGTAAACACATTTTTGACTTAAAACCTATAAATGTAAAAATTGTCCAATCGGAGTTATTTGACCAACATCAGACTCAAACTTTACTGGGTAAAAACAGGAGGATGTTGAATAAATATGATGAAAACCTACAATAGACATAGGACACATAACTGTAGAGAAACAAAAGCATCGGATGTTACTTTTTCGGAAAAGACTCCGATTTCCACATTACTGTATCTATCAGTTCTGAAGGTCTCTTCAGGAAAGGTTCGAAGACATAAAAACTCAAATATCTGAAGATGACAATACTAATGTAAAGAAAATATCTTGATTTCCCATAAATTTATTGGTTATACTACACTCCCTGCACAGAAAATACTTGCATTATTTGTAACATTCTTATAGTTCACCTAAACTAGTGCTGCTTTGCTTGTACACACATGTCAAGACAAAGTTGCTAGGCTTCTTGCACGTTACACGCCAGAGCAATCAGTCTGCTGAGGAGAACTACTGCATTTGTTAAGGTTGCATACCTCCTCTTTAAGTGTGAGTATCTCGTCATCTCTTGCTTGGAGGACGGTGGAGTGAGCCAGAAGAGCCTCTTTAGCCTGCTCAGCAGGGGAGACACATGTCACACTTTATTACACCACCACAGCACTTTTACTGTAAGTTTGGCTGCATGGACTGGTTAGTGTCACTGTCAGATTATCAAAAGAAAGATGTCAGTCAAAGGAAAGAATTAGTACACACTTGCCATGGTGTGTGTGTCTGTGTGTGTGTCGCTGAAAGTACCTGCGACTGCTGAATTTCACTAAGCAGAGACAACGGTTGTGATTGTCTACTGTCCAGGATGCTCTCTTCTCCCAGGTTCAGAGCTTTCTGCTGTAGAGAGCGATTCAAGGTACGCAACTCAAACACCATTCCCTGCTCCTGCTCTATCTACACACAAGCACACACACACACACACAGACCAGGAGCTGCAATCAGTCTTGTTTAGTAACTGTCAGTGTCTTCATGTTAGTTATACTGGATTTCCTACAGCAGACGATTGCTTTGCTGTCCCGCCCCAGGCTCTATCACTCAGTCAAAAGCTTCAGCTTAAATACCACGCCGTCACGGATCTGATCCTCACCTCGGCTTCTTTCTCTCGCAGTTTCTCCTGCAGGTCGGACAGCGTCTCCCTCAGACCTTCCCTCTCTACACGCAGCCTCTCATTGTCCTCCTGCAAAGCTTTCAGCTGTGTGTCCATGTTTGACAGCCGCTCCCGCAAAACTCGGTTCTGTATGAGAAGATTGAGTACTTTTATAGATGTTGGAATAAAATAGGTGTTCAGTTCACTTTGAATATATTTCTCATTTTTATCATCCAAAACTTGTAATGTCAGGGTAGGCATACTTTATATTTACGAATATTGGTGCTAATCTTTGGACTTGAACTTGACAAACGAGACATTACCAAGATTCAGCCGTTACGTTTAATTGTTTTACACTTTACTAAATGCTCTGGTAAAACAAACTGTCAAAAACTTAAAAAAAATACATGGGACTGATGTGCAGTTTGTTTCTGAAGAGATTTGACTTCAAGTTCATTGAAAGAGTGACATTCATGACCCTCCAGGAACTCTGTCATTATAATGCAGGCATTGTGTGTCCATGACTGTCATTGGACAATGACAACGGATGTTTCTACCTCTGCTTTTAAGCTCTCTAACTGTGAGGAGCTGATATTCCGGCTGAACAACGATTCATCCATCTCTTCTTTAAGTGAACGAAGTTCAGTCCTCAGGGAGTGTTCCAGTGTTACAGCCTAGGAAGGAGAGTGGGGGGTGGGAAAATGGAGACAGGTTTTTGTTGAAGGAGTGACGGTGATAGGACTCCCGAAACTTGCTCCCCTGCATTGTTGTGTGGCATGCACCAGACGCAAACACACACACACACACACACACACACACACACACACACACACACACACACACACACACACACACACACACACACACACCTGACTGCACCATCAAAAGATGTTCAGTCAGTTACCTGAAACCTGCCCACACTAACCTCTGCCAGCTGCTCCACCAGCTGTTGGTTATGATTAGATAACTGAGTCAGCTGTTCGCTCTCATCCCTCCTCCGGTCTCGCCCGCTGCTCTGATGGCGCTCCAGGTCAGCCTTCAAGGCACTTATATCTCCAGTCAGCTCAGCCTCCTTCTGACCAGATGCCAGCTCGTTCATCTCCAGCTTCCTTTGAAGAACATGTTTCTCCTGCTGCAAAGCCTGAGACATCATAAACACTAATAATGTCACTGGTGGCATAAATGTTGGGAATCATGCCGGTAAATGAATGTATCGTGTATCTTTTTCCTCCAAAGGTCTTTAAATCATTTTTATTATATCAAGAAAATCCGTACGTATGGATTAAGTATAACTATTAATGACAACAATGGTGTTCATCATTGAGTGATTACATGTGTAATGTAAATCAGACACTCAGCAGTATGGATATCTCCATATGTATGATATCAGAACAACAAAAAACTGATGTTCTCGTCCGAGTTATTTTTTTTATCCACGCGTGCGATACATTCATTTCAAACCATGTGTGGGAAAATCAGTGTTTGAAGATTAGTAACAAAGAGATTCATGCATGGAGCCAAGGTAAGTTTGCATTTGGCTGTCTTATAACTTGTGAAACGCAAACAAGTTTCACAGTTTTTGTGTTCATCAGTAACCATCACTTTTGTGATCGCACAAAGTTTGCATTGACAAAAAAACAAAAGCATCTCTACCTCCAGCTCCTTCTCTCTGTGCTCCAGAGAGGCTGCCAGCTCCTCATTTTTCTCTAGTAACGCCTGACCCAGCTCAGCAGCTAGTATCAGGTCCGTCTCTATCCCGCCCCCGGTGTCAGGCCCACCAGGAGAGGATGTGCATGTGGGGAGACCAAAAGATAAAGAGATGGAAGTGGATGAGGAGAGAGCGAAAAAGGAGTCCTCCAGGCTGGGGGAAGGAAGACTGTTTTTTCTGGGAGTGTACATGTTTATCAGCTGCTGGCTTGTAGGAGTCCATCAGAGAGTGTGATGCATCATTCCAGGTCTATGACTTGTGAGCCAGTCTTGTAGGTAGGTGGACAGTCACAAAAAAAAAAAAAAAAAAAAGCCGAGCTTGGTTTCTTTCGAATGTTTTTCTACAGTGATCCCACCCTGTTCTTCACTGCGGTGCTAATAGTCCACAGTAAGAGCCTGTTGGCAAGTACAGACACTATTTATTAACCACAACATGCAGGACTTGTGTGAAGGAACTGTACGAGTATCAGACTAGTTATTTTCTAGTAATACAATCTCACATGGCCTCTAAGGAGGTCTTTTGTCTGACAGATGCTTTTGTTACTCTGACCGAAATACCAGCTCCTCTATTATCTTTGTTTGTGCCCCTCCCTGAATACCAAGGGTATTGTTCTGCACTAACTGTTCCAAAGTTGTATATTATTGCCTTAATCATTAATAAACAGCCACCATATAGTTACGTTTTACTGTTTTACATTACTGCCATATATCTAGTGACTGCAGGAGTAATCTACTTTTATATTTTAGTCACAATTTTTGTTGAAATCGCAGCTCTGTCCCGTCAGTGACGTCAGTGTCTCACCTGTTAACACCTCACACTACCATCAAACCATGCTGACATCTGATATCAAACTATTTAAAAGCAGAATAATAAAGTAACCTACACTTATTTTAGCATAATCTCTCTAAACTCTATGGAGCCATGTTGTACTTAAAAGAACAAAATGTATTCAGTCTTACCTGGCAGTCTTCAGCCAACTCATAAACAGGTAGAGTCTTCCTGTTTGGTGAGTATGTGTGTGTGTGTGTGTTTGCATAAAAGAGGCTCAGCTGGTTTCCTTGGCAGTAGAAACATATACAGCTGCTGGCTCCGCCTCCTCAGTTAAAAATATATACAGAGGGAGGAATACAAAGCCATACAGAGGAGGGAAGATATTGACAGTGAAGTTCTGCCGCTGCTCTGACATCTAGTGGCTGAGAGGCATAAGGAGAATGATGTGTAACTCTACTGTGCCAGCAGGGTGACGCAGGCGGCTGAGAGACGGAATAAGGGGAAGGTCAGGACACAAGCGGGGGTCTGTCGTCTGACCCCTCCTCCTCATCCCCCATCCTGTTTACCTACTTGAAGAATTTGAAAGGAGCCCAGTGTGTGTTCACGTATGAGCAAGGGGGTGGGGGAGCACTAAAAGAGATCGCCATCTCTGCACCTTCCTCTCAGTGAAAGCAAAGAGAAACAAAAAGCCCACGAGACATTCAACATCGGATCAGACATGCCTTCCAAACTCTTGCTAGCTCTTTCAGTGTGGCTTTTGCTGCCAACCTCTGATGCTGGGAGACAGATGCCCAAACTGTCTGACAAGAAGCTCTGTGCTGATTCTGAATGCAGCCGTAAGTAGCACACTCACTGATTTCTTTCTGCTGTTTAGTAGTACACACTTACACAAAAGAAAAAGGCGATAAAAACACAGGACTTTTTCAAGTTTTCAAATGCATTCTTTCTCCCTCTGTGACCCCTGCACAGATCCTATCTTGATCGCTCGTGCCCTGCAGGACTTCTACCCTGGAGACTGCAGGTTCATTCCCATCAGACAGGGGCAGCTTGTCTATGTCTACGCAATGCTCAAGGACAGAGGGAAACTCTTCTGGGCTGGCAGTGTGAGTGACAAATACTGCACTAGTTTGTTGTTGTTCCTCTCCACCAAAATTGCAAATCCTAAATCTAATTGTGTCTAATTGCATCCAGACCGTAGATTGCCTGAATGGCCAAAAACTACATGAAATCAGATTTTTGCAAATGAGAACCAACAACATTTGGAGGTGGTTTCAAATCTGATTAGAATCAGATGCATTTTAGTCTGGATGCTAAGAGGGGACTTCAAAGTGTCTTTTGCATCACCTGCAACCCAAACAGTTGGTAGGCTGACTTCACCTCAGGTCAGGCAGGGGAAGCTCGCCCAGGGCATCAAGTGAGCTAGGTACGGCCCTCTTCGCACTGCAGGAAAATGTGGCCAAAATTTGGAGTTTATGCATGTTTGTTCCGCTCAAACCTTTTGTTTTTATGTGAGTTGGAACAGCTCAATTCAAACGGAATCAGATCTTTTCAGTGAGCTCTAGGACGCTTCATATGTGGCCATGAATCAGATACAGATCTTTTTTTTAATGTAACCTCGGTCTGAACTACTGTATCAAATCAGAACTTAACACTGACGTTACTCCAGAGCAAAATCTGTCAAAATTCTGGATGGACAACAAGTCAATGTGAAAAAAACCACAGAGGAAGGTATTCAGTACTGTAACAATGAGGCATCAGGCCTCATAGAAATTTAGGGTTTCAGTTAAATACACAAGACTTGTCTGTTCTGGTGGTTCCAATCCAAAAACATCCAAAACAATTGCAAGGCAGGTGCTGGACCAAATAATAATAAAACAAATGAAAAACTCAAATAAACTTGAACTGGAACTTCTGCAGGACAGCGTGCTGTGTGTGACTTCATTGTTAGTGTTCATCTGCGCATGGAGGTCAGTTCAAGACCATGACCAATTCACACTGGAATCTTACATGGGCCACATTTAAACAATAAATAGGAACAGCCAAACAGAACATAGATCAGATTTGAGCAAAAATAAGACTTTAGAATTGAGGTTTGCTGTGATTTGAGAAACAAATCAGATCATAGCCTGCAATCCAATGCAACAATCTCATTCAACTCTCGAGAAATATCATGTTTTCAGGTACAGGATTCTTACTATGGACAACAGGAGGCTCGCATTGGTCACTTCCCCAGCAGTGTCGTGGAGGAGACGCACGCTCTCATGCCAGCCAGCACGGAAGTGGAGACAACTGTGGGTGAACACACACACACACACACACACACACACACACACACACACACGTATCATGCAAGGATCTCTCCTTCATGTGTCTCCTTTGATTTGCAGGAATGGGACTTCTACTGTTACTGAGCCCGCTTCCTCTATCAATGAGAACAAAACTTCTGCTCACCTACATTTCAAGACACAGTATATACAGCATATCTGGCTCTCATATGATCGTGCGAGTCTCTTTTTGATAAAAGCATCTCAAAGTGCCAAAAAAAGAATTACTCTTCAACCGACTTCTGTCAATTAATTTGATTGTCAGATGTTTTACTCTGCTTTTATCACAAGATGTATTCTTACTGTCGGTGTAAAGGATGAATATAGTGCTCTCAGAAGAAATAAAATAAACATGAAAAAAAGTCTTCAATATGCGTGTTTTTTCCCCTGGACTCCTTTTCTGTAACATTTACTTTTGCTGGTGATCAAGTATCAACAACAAAACATTTAGAAAAATGGCACTATCAATCAAAACCAGTGCTTGTTATCAAACTTTTACACATTCATGTCACCTATTGAATCGCTAGTCCCACCTTCGGTCAATTTAGAGTATCAATCAGCCTCGTCCCCTCTTGAACAACTGTGTTTACTCTTTTTAAATCATAATGACAACTGAAACTACCCAAATGACCCCGATCAAAAGTTCAATGCATGAGTGATTTTGGCCTGATAACATGGACACAAGTTGACACAAATGGGTTTGAATGGCCACTAAAGGTAACCATCCTCACCTGTGATCAGTTAGCTTGTCATCAGTGTGTGTGTATAAAAGGTCAGTGAGTTTCTGGGCTCCTGACAGACCCTTGCATCTTTCATCCAGTGCTGCACTTATGTTTCTGGATTCTGAGTCATGGGGAAAGCAAAGGAATTGTCAAAAGATATGCGGGAAGTTTCTGTTGTCATTCTGATTTAAAAAGAGTAAACACAGTTGTTTGATAATAAATGACTTCACCCAATCACTAACCATGAGTGAAAGACAAGTTTTTGTGTTATCATTCACATTCTCTGAAAAATGGCCAAGAAATCATACATTCTGTATGTAGTATGTAAACTTATGAGCACAACTGTACTTCCTTCTGTAGTCTTCATCAGAGGTGTCACATGGTGTCGGCGTGACATCATCTGTGGTGTTAAATGGATTCTTCCAACCCACCTGTGGTGGTGGGATGGCTGTGTCCCCTGGCATGAGCTGGGGGGAGGGCAGGCTGCCCCCTACCATCTGTTTTGGCTCTCAGACGGCGGGGGCGGTCCTGCAGGACTGTGTTCCAGGTGTGGGATAGTTGGTAGACTCCTTAATCAGTCTTTCAGTCAGTCTTTGGGGCCTGCTTCTGGATTCCTACCACCTTTTTGGTCCACTGATGGAAGTTGTTGCTTTCCGTTCCAGTGACCCTGGCCTCATCCCAGTTCATTAGGTGCTTTTCCCTCTAGTGGTCTGAAATGGCTGAGTTAAGATTCTCCTGTGTTGCTTTCATTCTTGAGGACATTCAAGGGGACACCACCATCCCACCACCTCAGGTGGGATGAAAGAATCCTAATAACACCACGGATGATGTCACACCAACACCATGTGACACCTCTGATGAAGCAAGTGGTTGAAACGTGCCAGGTACAAACTTTTACCCATCTGGCCTTTATAGATTAACCATTTGAAGTATATTTCAGTGGGCCAAATGAACCTTTTCACTTTAAACCTTCAAGTTACGGTTTACTGTGTGTAGAAAAATACCTAAATGGTAAAATATAAAACTATAAAGTTGGAAAAGGCACTTTTCTGGTAAATTGGTTCTGACATTGAGAGTGAGTGAAAACCCTATAAGGTGGAAGCCAAAGATTTGTAATGAAATCAGTAATGTCATTTTCATTTTGTTTTCTAAACATTATAGTTCAGAAAACTGTTGAAAAGTGTAGGGAAATTCAAGGTATTAGGAAATGTGGGCTATCACAATTTTCTGAAGGATATTCAACCCTAGTGAAAACCTGAAATAAACCAACGGCAGCAGAGCATTTGTGATTTTTGCAAGATTGACTAAATGTGATGTCCTGGGATACTTTTGCAAACTGCAAGACTTCAGGGAGGAATGACATAAAAAAGAAAAACAGACAGAATTTTATGATTCAGCATTTATTTATTCTATTTGTGGGTTTCATGTTAATATGCCAGGGCTTTGTTTCCATGATTAAAGGATGATAGAGCTCTCACTCTTGCATCTATAGGAGCACATGTGTACTCACTCTCATCAAACTCTCGTTTCTCCTCGTCTCCCTCTCTCTCTCTCTCTCTCTCTCTTACACACACTCACACACACACACACACACGCACGTGCACACACACACACACACACACACATGCACACAAACACACACAGGTTCTTAGCAGCTCAGAGACCCTGCTCCCTCTTGAGAAGGAGCCCAATGATAACAGCAGTCCCCCTTCGAACGTCAGTGCCTCCCTCATCCACTACTCTCCCCTGTCCCCTCCCCTGCTTCCTCACCCTCTTCCTCCCTTTCAGCAGAGTACACACCTGGTCCCAAGTCCTTTGGTGGCTTTTTTTTATTTTAGTGAACATTTGACTAACAGGGACTGTGAATGCCTCCAGAGAACTCCTCCTAATACAAACAGGAATCCTCCTGTTCCTAAACACAGCAGAGTCAGATTCACCCAGACAGCGCTGTGCACGCTCGACCCAAACATGTTTTTACTCTTTGTCTCTTGTTTTTGGAGAAGATTTCTCTCATTCAATAATTTAGTTTGTCATTGGCAGTACCAAACCAATTTAATCCCTGAAAATTTTGTCACCTATCTGCAGATAACAATGTAAAAATTACATTCAATCACTGATTAGATGCCCTTAATGTGCTATTTACATACACGGTGGCATGATTATTTCTGGTTTTGCAGGCTTGTGTTGGGAGAATTCGCTCTCTGTGTAGATAAAATAACCTATGTCTGAGGTTAATTACATGGGCTCAACATATTAGTGGGTTGAAAGCACCACTATCTTGCAGGCATACACAGATAGTGAGTTAGGAGTTAGATACTGATTTATTAGAAGGCACTTGCAGAAATCTAGACATAATTGCCCCACCTACACAAACCGTAACAGGTTAAATATAAAAACAGGCTCGTGGTTAGTCGTGAAACCGTATCAGCAGCATCAGACTATTTCTGTTTGGCTGTTCCATCCTCACAGGATATTGGAATATTGCGCTCTGGGCCGGGTGAGGACCGAGGAGCGGTGATTGTCAGCACGCCATCAAATGACAGACTGGAGGAGATATCAGCACATGACACACCAGCAGGAAGCCTGTACTTCCTAACAAACTCTCTTGACACAAATCCATGGTCGTCCTGGAAACAGAATAAGGCAAAGTCTCAGTAAAGTGTTTGATTTTGATATTTTTCTATGAATCCCTTTGAGTCTTTCCAACCTGTCTCTCTTCATGTTTGGCGTGTATTGTGATGAACTCGTCGCTGACATTGACACATAGCTCCTCAGGTGAGAAATGCTTCACATCCACATAAATCACGTAGCGATCCTTTTCCACACGCATCTAAACAGACAGCGTATGTGTTAGGAGACAGTGTGAGACAGCCCAGAGTCAGCTGGGACCAAAACACACAATGGCTTCATTGTCACTTCAGTACAACACTATATTATCAGGAGACTTTTGGATTCAAGGAGCTTCTGTTATATAAAAACATATGTACAAAAAACGTGAAGGCCTGTCACATTCTACGTGATTATTAATGTTAAAGTAATATCAGAAGTGATGCTGGTAAGTTAACAGTCAACTTGTGTGTATTTAACGTCATAATATATCATTCTTAGGAGAAGTTACCTCACTGTGTCCATTATCAGGCCAGCTGAACCAACGCATGAACGAAGGGCGTATCCAGGGGAAGGACCACGGGAAGGGCCAAATCAGAGGCCAATCTGTGAGAGGTTCTGCCATGGGCATGTCAGGGAATCGATGTGGGAAGGCCCGGCGGTACCAAGGATACTGGATGGGAATATCCATGATGCGATTCCAGAGGACAAAATTATCCGCAGAGGGGAAGGACTCTGTCTGAGATGGGTGCTGTCGTACTTTCCTGCAGCCCATTTATAGACCTTCCCCCCTCCCATCCCAAATCTCCGTTCACATTCCCTGTCCCCCTCCTCTCCATAATACCCCATGCACACTTGCACAGTGACCCTGCCAACGGGCTGGTCTTTCTGGAACAATGATGTCAACTGTTTATCCCTCCATTGCCCTCATTGTTTCACCTGTCTGATGGTGGCCAGTTATCCGCCTCTGCCTCTCTCTCTCTGTCACTCTCTCCTCCCGGTCATGAGGTGACTCTGGCTCAGAATACTGCTGATGCTGCCTTTGCTCTTTCCCCAGGAAATACCCCCGTCTGTATCTGCATGTCTGTGTGCGATTTGGTGTGAGTTTGTTTGAGGAATAGCTGCCAGAGCATTAGCCTGCTGTGCTCCGAGTGCCAGAAGCTTTAGGACTGTGTTGGGAGTGGATGTGTGGTTGAATGGGAAATGATGAGTTTGTATTGGACAGCATTAGGTGACACTTTAAGCGTGTATCATTTTGCTGTGAGCTCAGATGTCAAATATGAAGTCCTCTCTTACTGTGCAATAGTGGTGCCAAGCAAGATTTGGCTGCTTTGATGTGGTGTAACAGAGGAAAAGTATCTCTGTGTTAACTGCATTCTTAGACTTTACATAAAACTTCATTGCATCTTCAACAACTACTGTCACGGTGTAATCATATTCATCATCAAAAAAGTGTGATGTCTCAAGTAAAAGTACTGGGCAGTGATTGGGACCACGCAAAAAAAACCTGCACATAACACGATTTTAAATCAGGTCCATGCCACTAAACAGTTACGTACACATTTTGAAAGTACGTGTACAAGTAACTAAAGGGGCAGCTATAACACTGCAGCCTTGTATTATAAGATTCAGTTAGAAAGTTTCGACGCTAAAATACTGTGTGATAGCAACATACAGAGGATGAATCGTTAATCAGTTAACTGACCTGTTAATCTATTATACTTCAATATCTAGCTAAGCTCATAATCATCATAATACTCTGCCCTGGGAACTGTGGGTAGTCAGCTTTGTTCGAGCGCTTAATTAATACTACTTTTGACACAAGTAACAATTTAATGCCAGTCCGTCACTGAGTCACTCACTCACTGGGAGGCCACAGGCAGAGACCTGAAGCATTGTGATTCGATGATGTCAACGATGACGGCCACCCAGATGACATCTCAGTCAGAATCACAGACTGAGATGTTCTGTGGTTGCAAGGAAACTCTGTGAGCTCCAGAAACTTGGGGTCTGAGGGTCTCCAGGGTTTGAGACGATTGTCAGGACTTCTGCCTGGATAGCTCCAGTGCTCTGTGACATCACCTGAAGGTCAGAGATTGAACAGAAATTTACGAAAGAAATCTGAGACCAAATACAGGGAGGTTTTTGTGAAGTCACACAGCCCATGGCCCCTCAGCAGCAGACACCTAATGTGGGCCACTGGACCACCGTGGGGCCTTTAAATGATTCCAGTGTTCATCCTTTTATGATTAAATGGTCCTTTTTCTTTTTAACAAATCACAGACAGCGGGTCAGTGTTAATGGAACTTTATCTGAAACTAAAACTCTGAGCACAGGTGCACCACAGGGATGCATGAGGTCACCGGTTCTGTTCACTCTGTGCACAGAAGCTTGTAGAAGCTTTTTTTCCAAACCACATCATTAAGTTCTCAGACGACACTGCAATTTTATCACTATCGAAAAAGAATCATGACTACATATCTGACTACTTTTTGGAAATTCAGAGTTTTGTTGAGTGGTGCAATGATAACCACCTCATTCTGAATGTAAACAAGACTGGAGAAATGGTGTTTGACCCCCGAGGAGTGGGTGACCACAAGCCCGTCGTCATCCACAACCACGCCGTTGCCCAGGCACAATCATATAAATATCTGGGTGTCTTCACTGACAAGGCACTCATCTGGAGCACACACGCTGACAGCCTCCAAGAATTCATGGCATTGATCAAAGATTAATGTTGATTACTTTTAAGAGGCAGTTTTCAGAAAGTCTGATCAGGTATAGTGTCACAGCTTGGTTTGGTAACCTCTCTGTGCAGCTAAAGAACAAACTATTTCCGTTAATTCACGCTACTGGAAAAATGAAAATAAAGAGCACTTCTCCAGTATTTATGAACAGGCCACTCTGCAGCAAGCATAGAAGATTATCCGCGATCCATCACACATCCTGCATGGCGAGTATGAGCTGCTACCATCTGGTAGAAGGTTTAGAGTTCCTCACTGCAGACTGAACAATCTCAAAAACTCATCTGTTCCTGTGTCAGTTAAACTGGTAAACATGGTCAGGTAAGACCAAAGCTCAGATGACTTGCGTTTATTTTGCACAGGTTAGTACTTTTACTTATTACAATTTTAGCACTTTATTATTTTTATTAGGTGTTATTTATTCTTTTTTTTAAATTCTGAGGTTACCACACTGGATATGCTCAGAGCTTTGGGGGGCACATCCTTATGTATGTGTGTATGTATGCTCTGAGCTTCATGTGCGCACAGATCATGTGTGTACTTCTTGGCTCTGAGCTTCATGTGCACACAGATCATGTGTGTAATTATATGCTCTGAGCTTTATGTGCGCACATATTTAGGTATGTACTTGTGTATTTGCACACATACACATGCATGAAGCTGAACCTAGGAGGATGTATGCTGTATGTGGTACCCCCATGTGTTTGCACTCTTTGGCACCTTGTATGATATGGATGGGCATATCTACTGTATGCTTATTATTGTGTGATATTGTATGTTCTGTATTGTGGCTGCAGCATGGGCGAATGCCCCAGAAGAAATTTCTGACTTTGTGAGACAATGAAGTAAATCTTGTATCTTTCAAAGTGCACAACCATCACAACTTGTACAAAATTGGACAACAATGCATTTCCTAGTGCCCATAATTCTGATTCAAACCTCAGCATAGGCTACTTTGCTTCATCATGGAGGACATTTCAGTCTTGATGGTACATTCATGCAAAGACAGCTTATGAACATTGAGCCTTTTCTTTTCGTAACAACAGTCATCAAAACACTGCAGACTCAAATCTAGCACCGTCTCCTTCTACTTATTCGTTTTGTACTTTCTTTGCGTGTCTAAGGTGAATGTTTGCTTCCGTTTGGGTTTTACTGTTGGATTATTAGGTTCGTCGAGGGAGGAACAACTGCGTAGTCGCCTCAGCGTCGTTACCATGGTGACATGGCGAGCACCGGACGCTAGGAGCAGCTAGTAACAAGTTAATTTACAGGAATCTGCGCTCGCTTTAGTTGGTTGAAACAAGAGTTGCAACCAAAAATGGATTTACCGGCTTCATATTACGGGAAGCTCGACAAAAAGAACCCGGTTATTTCATCCTTTGAACGAGACATTAGCTCGTTTACAGCGTTGATGAGACGTGCAGCGTCGTCCTTCGGCCAAGACAAGTCTCATGCAAAGGGGTAAGACTACGACAAGCTACGCAAAGCTAGCTTTATTTTGCTAGCTAGTTCAGTTTCAGGCTAGTTTACATCGTATTTTATTGTCTAACTGTTGTATTGTCATATTTCATAGTTTTGTGTACTTCACACGCTTTCTAGGCCATCACAAAATAAGACTGCTGTAGTCCTCTTTTTTTTAACAAAGTAACTTTTACTAGTAACTGTGCCGGGAGGACGAACACTGTTAGGTCACAGCTGGCTCTACTGTTTGTGTTGACAAATAATTCTATGGGATTTTGACGTTTCCAAGCATGGAAAAGATTTCAGGTTACATACATAGTGAAACGATCACGATCTAGAATCATTTGTGATTTTCTCCTCCTAATTTTATTTGGAAGGATTAAAATCCTGACAGAGATATGGAGAAACTACAAACATCGGCTACCTCCAAAGTTCTACCAGGAGCGCATGTTACAGGTTGCTGATTTTCTCTATGGATTAAAGGTAAATCACTAAAGATGAAATACTATTTCCCAATACAAGTATATAGAGAGACTGATTTCTGCTTTTAATTAAATTCATTATTAGGTAATCATCAGGATCATGACAAGTCAAATGTCGAATCTACCAAATGTCAAATGCTTGAGATATCAAGATTATGGTAACTGATGTGGTTATGTGACAAACTGCAGTACTGTATGAAATGGAAGTTGTTTTTGAGGCTATGCAGTTGGTTGACTGTACTGTAGTGAGATATACAGGTCCAATTATGGACTGTTCTAGTCTTTTTGACAAAGGTATCGTCTTTAAAAGATATATTCCCAGTTTTCATTTCCTCTGGTCCTTGTTTACAGTTGTACCAGGTAGCTCTGTGGCAGGGCTACAGCCTCCACCTGCGTCACTTCAGCTCAGTAAAGATTACTGACATCACGGATGTAGACCACTTCATGGCCTGCTTCTTCCCTGGAGGATTTGATACGGACCAAGACATCCTTGGAATGAAGGTATACAGTACTGTGACGTGTCTCTATGCAAGGTGTATTTTGTTACCCCATATAACTACAGATGCTGCCACGTGGTTTCATTTCATTTATATTTTGAATGGGGTGTGTGTGTGTGTGTGTGTGTGTGTGTGTGTGTGTGTGTGTGTGTGTGTGTGTGTGTAGATCCGTGCAATGCTGGGCTGCGCACTATGCATATTTGAGCTGGAGAAAAGGCACAGTGTCCTCAGCCAGAAGGGACTTTCTAAACTGCTGCATGTGCTGAACTTCATCAGGATTTTGATGCAGGCCTGTCAGCAACATGACCACCTCTGCTGGCACCTATATAATGGTATGTGATAACGCGTCGCAACCTTTGGTCCAGTAAAGGGCTGGTTTAACCAAAAAATGGAACAGTACAATTGAACTCGGCACAGTTTGAACAAAATTTTAATACAAGCCCACAATGTAGAGTGTGTGAACTTACAGATGTGACTGTGACAAAACCTGACAGAAATGTGTGGGCACTTCAGTAGAGATGATATAGTGTGTCTGAGGTGAAGTTAGAATATTCCATTTCTTTGGATATAGTATTGTAGAACTGTATTAACTCCAAACTCTTTCCTTCTTTACTCTTTATATTTCCAGGTTCGTTGCACATCTACAGCATCTGCCGTTACCTGATGACTGTAAATTGTAGTGCACAGGTACAGTACTTGTATATAAATACAAAGATATTCTGTTTTATGACCTATTTTTACCATGTCCATGTGGAAATTGTAAATTTCAGATGAGATATGCATGTGTGAAATCTGGGTTGTGAATCAGACACACGTAATTTGCTGAGTGTTTATAATTGAGCGCATCAGAAAGTGTACAATGTGAGTTTTAGTGATTTATTTGTTTGTTTACTGCGGTACATTTTTTTTGGAGTCATTACATGCATTTGGTGTGTCAGTGACCCTCAAATCTTTCACTTTAAGAGTGATGTTACATGTATAATTTGTAAAATAATGTCAATACCACCACCGCTGCTGTGCTTTGTTTCATTTTCCACCTTTCATGATCCTGTTCAGGCGCTGGAGTACCTTCTGTGGGCGAGCATCAGTCTTGAGCTGTCCATCCCTCTGATGACTCCTGAGAATCTGTCGTGGCTCGTCACACTCTACTGTGCTGTCTGCCACTGTTACTATGACAACCAGGCTGCAGTGCAAGCAGAGGTAAAAGACTAGTGTAATCTGCATCCATCCACCTACAATCACGTCATCTCTATTTACAGCTGACACACACACACACACACACACACACACACACACACACACACACACACACACACTCCAGATAATTCTGAAAGTCCTTTCACTGATTAGTGGTTACCTTTGTGTGTTTTCAATTTCTTTCAGGAATTTGCCAGAAGAGCTCTTGGAAAAGTGAATGACCTGGCAGAGCTGGAGAAAGAGAGTGGAGTTCCTCCTTCCAGAGAGACTCAGATCACTTTCAAAGAAGCCACCATCAAGGCAATAGACTTTTGAATATATCCTCAATGATAAAGGAGGAGATATTACTCTCGGCCTGTTTCACAGTCAGCATGGAAAAGCCTCAAGTGGATGATTTAATGTAAAATCATGCCAGTTGACACATTTATTCCATTTAGCTGCTATAATATATAGAGTAGGCAGCACGTGGTGCAGTGGTCAGCACTGTCGCCTCACAGCAAGAAGTCTGCGGGTTCGAGTCCCGGCTCGGGCTCGGGATCTTTCTGTGTGGAGTCTGCATGTTCTCCCTGTTCCTGTGTGGGTTCTCTCTGGTACTCCAGCGTCCTCCCACAGTCCAAAGACATCAAGAGGGGACGAGATTGATTGGTACTCTAAATTGACCGTAGGTGTGGCTGTGAGTGTGAATGGTTGTCTGTCTCTATGTGTTGGTCCTGTGATGGACTGGTGACCTGTCCAGGGTGAACCCCGCCTCTCGTCCGAAAGCCGCTGGGATAGGCTCCAGCCCCCCCGCGACCCTTAACAGGAATAAGCGGAAGAAAAAGGATGGATGGATGAATGGAATATATAGAGTGATATAAACAACTCATTACGCTCTGAACAAATCAACAAATTGTTTTGTTTTTGTTTTGTTCTGTTTTTTTCATTTCTGTATTGACGCATTGTTCTTTGGTTTATGACAGTGTGACTGACATTGATTTTTTTTTTTTCTCCTTCAGCTGGCTGCCATGATTTTCAAGCATGCAGTATTTCAAGGCAGGAGGAAAACCAAACCCAGTAGAATCAAAAGTGCTCAAGTAATGAGATACACTTTAATATTTTGATCATCAAAACTTCCATTCAGTCTTGTAATGGCCATTTATTACCTCAAGTATTGTTACTTATTGCAACTTGCCAAGGTGTCTGCCAGAGGTCCTTTTAATTGTATGTCAGTACCAGTTGTTAATGTTGTTGTGACATCACCTAAGGCGTACCTGCATGATGTACCATAGGTGCGGGTGCCTCGTACCACAACAGAGCACATACTCATGAGCCTGTTTGACAGCAGTGCAGCCCAGTTCTTGGCCATCTTGGAAGCACTCTGGGACAGTTCAGCACATCCCTTGCAGATGAGGGCGCCAGATGAACCAGAGGTGCAGGAGGTGGTCAGGGAACTCCTGTCAGCTGGCATCAGTATATTAACGGGTTTGTAAATGAGGAAAAAAACACAATGATTAATAGAAAATGAAGTTTCTGTATGCTGTATTGAATAATATGCTTATGTGTTCCTGTTTATTAGGGGCAAGTAGCAGTGATGATCACAATCGTGTGTCTTTTAACACATCAACATCCACTCTGATGGATTTAGCCATTACAGGTGAGTCACTTTGACCCTTTTCCTACAGGATACAGCTCTGAAGGATAGCTGTAAAAGTGTAAATGGTTTTCAAGCAGTGAATGTTACTTTGTTTGTACAGGAGAAAATAAGGTACACATCACATCTGCAGTGAGGTTCCTGAAGTTGTTGTTTCACTACAAGCAACAAGATGTTTTCAGTAAACTTGCTAGGCAGATGCTGCAGGTTTTGTCTGTGAGTTCCACACATGCACCCATTGTAATTCCATAGAGGATCTCGCTTCAGTTTCTAATTTCAGGTTAATGTGTGCTGCGTTTCTGAATCATCTGTGTTTAAGGGTGTTGAGGGTCACTCATTCAAGAAGGCGGAACTGGAGCTTGCCTTACTTGACCGGTTCAACAGCCTGCAGTCATCTCAGAAGAGTTGTACCAGAGAGGACCCCATCAACAATGGTAACTGTGCAGCTGTGCCACACACACTCTGACTGGACTGGTTTCGATCAATAGGCAGGGGCTGACACTACGTGATCTGAGTCGAATATGTGTTCAGGGATCCACCATCTTGCACCAAGCTGCACATGGAAACCCCACTTGAACAAACCACATCAGTTTGAGCTTATCACAACCCAAAAGACACAAAAGCACACCATCAATACTTACAAAGGAGATGATGTAAACTTTAATATCCACTATGTGAATATATTTATTTATTTTTATTGCAAAAATAAAATTAAATTCCCATTCAATTGAGATGTCTCAATAGCTTCTTTTTTGTTATAATTTTGGAATTGAGATATTGTATTTCTATACAGAACAGCACCTGATCTTAGCCATTAGCAAGTGCTAACAGCTGGTTGTGAAAGCTGAATTATGGGGTGAAGTGAAGTTTCATGCTTAAACTTCAACTCAAACATCATATGCTGACACTTAGCTATGATAAATTTAACCTATTGTCGTTTGTTCAAGTGGTGTCGCCATCCAAAGCTCTCCAAGATGGCGGATCATTTGCACATGTGCGATACAAATCAGACTGTGACAGGGACCAGAGATGGAAATTACCCTGCTAGCTAACTCTGGTTCAACATTCTCATTATAAACCGCACGACCTGCTACTGGGACATCTTAATTGTACCAAAACTTTTATTCTTAATTGGCTTTTGGCATTTATTCTTAATTCATGCCACACAACATCATCAGCAGGTACAGTCAGCACAAACAATCACTATAAAATATAGCAGCATATTTGGGCCTAATCTGAGACATTTAGGCCCAAATATGGAGCAAACAGTATCAGCATGGTCCATGTTTGAGCCAAATATTCACTCCTACCTGGGTGGCAGACACAATATGACACAATTTTTTTATGTGGTTAACTTTGCATTAAATACTGAGAGGGTGTTTAACACTGGGCCTCTGTTTCCTGAACCCATGTGGTCATGTTTGATGTTTTCAACAGAGAGATGCAAGTCTTCCTTCTTAAAGAGTTCTGAAGAGTTCACTGGCCTGGTAGACATCCTGCACAAGTCTGTTTGTGGCTTTGCTCCTGTAAGTTTCCCACGTCTTTCAAGGCCTCAGATTAAGGATAAGGTTGAGAGGAGTACATGTACATGAATGCATTCTAAGCTGGAGGATAACGTGTGTGTGTGTGTGTGTGTGTGTGTGTGTGTGTGTGTGTGTGTGTGTGTAGGAAGTGCAGCCAGATGGAGACCTCGTTTGGGATATTGTGGTATATCTCTGGGGTCATCTGAAAGCAGTGATGCCAAAAGTTAAGCCCAAAAACCTGGACTTGCACAACCTTGACAAGGTAAATCATTAGCAGAAAGGTTGTCATTACTGAAAATGTTGATTTTTCAAGGTAAAGAAAAGCAAAATAATACCAAAAATTAAAAACGTTCTCAACCTTAAAATTGTTTTGTGAATGCGATTTGGGGTGTTGAGGATTGATTGTTAGTATAAACTGGACTCTGTTCTACATTCTCTCCTTGCATGCAGTTTGTATGGTGTCTGTCTATGCTGTGTGAGGTGGTCTTTGTCTGTGAGCTTGCAAATCTTGACTGCATACTGACAGCGGAGATGATCCACAGCTTGGCCACACTGCTAGAGAGTGCAGCTGAACTCAGTAAACAAGCGCGTTCTCCAGGTGACAAAGGTACAATCTCAGCAACTGAACTGAAACTGTGCTTCCTCTGTTTGCAGACATTAAGTTGCTTTAAAGATCATCAGGTCATCCAGACTCAACTGTTTGGGATCTGATAAACTTATTATATGAGAATGTCGTTTATATACAGGCAATGTTTTTCAAGTCATATGTAACGATATTTGTCATCTTCTGTCTCGACACTTGTAAAGCAGACTGTGATGGTGTGAAGCCGAGCTCTTTCTCTCTTCTCGAGGTGAGTAGAGAAACTGCCTTTGCATCGCATCAAATTGTGTTTGGCTGCAAAGTAATTTTGGTGACCTTCCAATTCGGTTTCATCAAAAGACTCTTCTGTTTGCAGAAGTCTCGTTCAGAACTGCTTCAGATGGAGTGTGAGGTAGTGGAAAAGGGTCTTAAAGCTCTATCGAAGAGTGTAGCTACATTACTGCCCCAAGGCAGTTCATCAGTCATCGACTTTGCCTTCATGCAGGTAGGCAGTCATGTTGTCCAACACAAAAGAAAAGTTCATTTGAACTGCATCCCTATATTCATTTGACACCATTCGAAGCCTTACTTGCTTCAAGAGAGGATTTCAGGGCTGTATTGGTAGAACTACAACATACAAAATGTCGGCCCTTTTGATTAAGTGTCTCTTTATGTACAAAGATGCCTCACCTAGGTTTTGCTCGATAAGGGATTGAAGAAAAGCAGCGCCACTGAATATTACATGTTTGGGCTCACACAATGTCGTTTAAGGCATGCAGACACAAGACACATTAATTTTTTACGTTATTCTTAACAAATGCGTTCTGCTCTAACGAACGAGCAGCAATTTATCTTTACTGTACAGTTCCGTGTCTCATAGGCCGCTTTGTCTGTTCTCCTGACTTGGCCTCTGTCAGTTGTTTTCTAAAAACTAATAAATTTTCTGTTGAGTTGGGTGATCCTCTTGCTTGATGAATACATGCTTGAAGTTCTGAAAGTGTCTTCTCTTCAAGTAGTTTATCATCCATTATCCTCTACTGCTTAGCCTGTTAAGGGTCTTGGTGGGGCTGGAGCCTATCCCAGCTGCCTTCGGGCAAGAGGACAGGTCACCAGTCCATTGCAGGGCCAACACATAGAGACAGACAACCATTCACTCTCACAGCCACGGCTACAGTCAATTTAAAGTATCCAATTAGCCTCGTCCCCATTTGCATGTCTTTGGACTGTGGGAGGAAGCTGGAGTACCAGAGAGAACCCACACAGGAACAGGGAGAACATGCAGACTCCACACAGAAAGATCCTGTGCTCAAGCCGGGGCTCGAATCTGTAACCTTCTTGCTGTGAGGCGACAGTGCTGACCACTGCACCACCGTGCTTCACAAGTAGTATATCAAATTCAGCTGTAGTAAATATTACTTATTGTTCTCCATTCCTTTCAGGCTCATCTTATACTTAATAAATAAACAGAACAGTACAGTGAAGACAGCGTAGTGCTTCAATATGCCCATTTCTGTCTTCAGTTGAGATGTACCCAGCAACTACAGATTATTTTAATCACTGATTAATCTGACAAGTATTTTCACAATTTGTCACTGAATCGTTCAGTCTGCAAAATGTCAAGAAATTTTGAAAATGCTCATCATAATTTTCTAGAGCCCTCTCTGTTTCTTTTGTCCATCCAACAGACCAAGACCCAAAGACTCTTGCTTTTAAGATTTAAATAACAAAAGACAGGAGATCCTCATATTTAAGAGACTGGAACCAGCAAATTTGTGCTTAAAAAAACTAAAATGATGAATACATTTGTAGCACAGTTGGTGATTGATAATCTTTCTATCAATTCATGAATTAGTTATTCCAGCTGTAATTGACAGTGAAACAAATTTGGGTTTGTGACTTAAATTTGCAACAGACTGTAATATTTTTCTCTTATTTTGATAGAAATTTGGTGCAATTACTTCAGCTTCCTCCCCCATGTCAGAAGAAGGCTACAGAGAACACAAAACGAATAGGACGGGAGGAGAAGTTGAAAACAAGGTAGAGTCAGATGGGAAAAGTGCTCCACACATTCAGGCCGTATATGTGTCCCAGCTGGCCACAGACCTCCTTCATGAGCTGGACATCATCCACCACAGGGCTTCTGTCAAGTTACTTCACTTAAACGCAGGTCAGTATGTCCGCTGCTGTTTGTTCTTCTTCGGTTTCATTTAGGCTGAAAAGCCCATATATGGTCAACCCTGTACTTCTTGATTCACTGGACAGAAATATTTCATATTATCTGATTTGCTAAAAACCTAAACGGTAACACAAAAACCTGTATTATGCCTTTCAAGTGCACATAAATAGTAAAAATAATGTATTGAGCTCACAAAAACATTATTTTCCTGCTGCATTACTTTTTTTTGACTTCAGAATGTAGAAAGATCCAGCCATGTCTGTTTAGCTTCAAGCTAATGGCACCCAATTCCACAAACATTGGACAAAAGCAAAACTTTCCAAAATTCCATCCATTTATAAACTCTAAGCTCTTTGACCGGCAGTACGCTCAGTAAGCCACAAACACATTAATTTGAGCCAAAAACAAATTCTAACACCTCCAGCTGGGTGCTACCATAAAGAAAATGGTTCACTTGTGCCAGATAACACATGGATTATGCTGGGCAAAGAGTTTGTAAACTGTTTGACAGTTTTTGTTTGCTATGGTGGGCCATCAGCGTCAAGCTAAATAGACATGGCTGGCTCTCTCTGCTTCCTGGAGTCACAAAGAAGTGATGCAACAGTGAAAAAATACCATTGTTAGTCTTGACATCTTTTAGTGAAGACTTCAAATACAAAATTCATTTGACACATTGCTTCAAAAAAAGTCCGCAAGGAAATCACACCAAAGTGTTGACACAGGTAATAGATGAAAGTAATTTTATCAGAGACTTTACTGTGTCCAGTTGCGGAGTCAGAATTGTGGGATCGGATCAAAGAGAACAAAGTGTCCAAAGCTCTTCTCCTGATCCAGAAGGCCTTGCTGGTGTACAACAACATGGAGCCAAATAACAGCAGCAAAACCAAGAGTCTGCTAGAGGTTTTACGTGCAAAACATTCACACACACACACACACACACTCACACACACCCATATGTATGTCATCTGAAAAATGATGTATCTCATGCTGCCTAATAATACATGTTTGCTGATATTCATATAAACCTGCAGCTGTCCAGAGGGATAATATCAGAAATATGATATGTCATGGATAACTTGTAGGCACAACTGTCATGAATCCATCCTTTTTTCTTGTGGACTCACTTAAAATAATCAAGTTCGGAATGCATTTCGTTTCTGTCCTGTGTTTGTGCACACAAGTAAAGTGAAAGAACTCAAGTGTTGACAGTCTCCGACTTGTGAGCTTTCAGGAAGTTTAATAAATATTCAATATGTACTCTTGCCAGGAAGCTTCGACCCTCATAGAGAAAGCAGGGATGGAGGAGAAAAAACTGTACATGTCCAATGATCCTAAGACTCCAGCTGAAGATAAAGTAAAGACAGAAGAAAAAGAAAACCCTCCACCACCCCCCATCTTAGTCTCACGCACTAACTGCTCATTCATCTTTATTCCAGCACCTTACCACATGGAGGAACAAGTGAGACATGCTTCTTCTTAAGGAGTAAATCGCACATCACAACTTCTATTCTCTTAATTGTTCTACTCCTTTCCTTTCAACGTTCATTTCTTCTCAGGTATGTTGGTACCAGCTCTTAGGCCGTGCAGCTGAGGGCATTAACAACAAGGTCCGCCTAAGAGATTGCAGCCTGCAAGGAACTGGAGATTTGGTAGGGATGTCTTTTCTTTAAAGCGATATTTCATCCAAAAAGTCTAATTTTCCCTTTCAAGTGTTCAAAAATAGGGTTGTAAACCCCAACACCTATCAGTGAGTACTGGGTTAAGAATTGCTTCAAGCAGAATAATGTTCTTTGCTATTGTGTAATTGCTATTGTTGAAAGACCAGGTGTTTTCCCATGACATATTTATGTGTTTTCAGGTACCAGCTGTGTCTGGTGAGTGCATGCTGAAGGTGGAGGGGCTGGAATCAAACCACAAGTATGTGTTTGCTGTTGCAGCTTACAACAGCCAGGGCATGTTAGTGGGCAGCACCATAGGAGGGACAACACTCCCACTGTTGGCATGTATGCCACTACCACTGCTCTCCTCATGGGCTCACTTGGCGCAGGTAAACTCTACGCTATTATTCCAATCTAGGGCCAATTAAACACACCTCACCACAAATGAATATCCTGGAACTGAATGCCTCTCCTGGAAAGAGCAGACACTTTTGTTGATCACTGAAATGCCATATTTCAGATTTACTGAAGTGGGGTTGTATGAGGTCGTCAGACACAATAGAGATTTTTGCAAAGAGCCGACATCAGGGCCACTTCTGATACTTGGCATTGCACTGCTGAGGATGGAGTCCCTAAGCATTTTTTCTCCACCGACTAAACTCTAAATTAAACAAAAACCTGTTTACAGTATGATGTATTCCTAAAATTTCTGTCACCTAACTCTTACAGCAAGACAGCCATTTCTTTTGGCTCTACAGTTGAAATGTAGCATTTTCTGATCAAGCAGCTGCTGTGACAAAAAGGATGACAGGTGAAAATAGAGCTTCAAAAATGTTAAAAAATATGGCATACATGTTAATGGGCATAATTTTTTTTTTTTTTAGATGAGAGTTTATTTGCCTCAAACTCATTGAAGGTAGAGCCATACTACGTATGACTGCCTCATACCCCCACTTAAATAAATCTAAAATATACCTTTAAAACTTACGTCCTAGAACCCATACCCAGAGTTTCAGAGAAAAACTAATGTTGTGGTTGTAATTTTTTTCTGCCTCCATCCTCAGGTAGCGTTTCAAACAGAGCAGTACGTCATAGCAAAGACAGCCTGCAGGGAGTTGTGGAGCCACTATACGTCCTCTGGAACTGGGTCCAACAACCCACAGAGCAGACTTGCTACCACAGAGTGAGCAGGGATCATACAATTCAAATCAACCGGTTTGTTCTTTCCCCGTATAATTTTCTAATTTTACTCCGCCCCCTTGCCGAAGGCTGCATGTCCAGACCCTGAGGTGCTCCTCTCCTCTGCTGTGTCAGCTGTTCCTCACATCCATCTTTATTGAGACACAGATCAACATTCAGCAGGCCTCACTCTACTGTGACTCAGGAATGGGACTCTTCATCTGGGAGCAGGTTTTTTTTTTTTGTCCTTGTAATGACAGAAATGTATGCAAGTATGTAACAGAATAGCGCCATTTACGTAAGACCAAACAGTTTGTTGACTGGCCAGTGGTAGCAGCACAGCAAAGCTAGCTTGATCTTTCTCTTTTGTTAGCATAAGATATCTTTATATATAATTACATTTGATTGAAGTTAAACCTGTCTGTGTGCTTATGCAGGAAGCCCGACTGGCAGAATGTGAGCGAATGCTGGTAGCCATGGACCTGGCAATGTGGTTGAATGACAGTAGTGCGGCCGTGCAAGCTGTAGTGAGCTGCTATGGCCTCTTGGTCCCTCTAATCTTCCATCAGATCCCTTGTTATCCTGTAGCACAGGTATACAAAACCTGAATCTCTCCTATGTCTGTCCTATGTGTCAAAAAGTTTTTGTTCGACTGTGCTTGGTTATTTAAACTATAAATTATTGATTAGACTGTTTACTCCTGTTGTCTGTTGTCCAGGTCCTTACAAAATGCTTAATAGTGTTGGAGGAGAATTCAGTGTTTCTCAAACAAAAACTGCCAGGAAACACCTCAGAGTCCCTTATGCACATGCTTGCCTGCCTCACCTACTACCTCTCCAAGGTGTGTATGCATGTGTGTGTGTGTTGGTTTTACGACAGATATTAAAATGGCTTTGAAACTAACTCTGTGAGCTACAGGATGACTGTCAGCATCATCACCATTCTGGCAAAAATATCCTTCTACTCTCTAAAGATCGTGTCATTCAATTTCATCTTTTCCATTTATTTATGTTTTTGTTTTTGGGGAACAGGATCCAAAGGATCCCAGATCTCAAACTGTTAAAAATGTGAATTCAGTCTAGAAAATGAAGAATTCAATGTAACTGAGTTTCAACTTTGCAACATAAACTGGACTATTTGCATTTATTTCTATCACCTACCTTTATGCCAACATCTATAAAAATGTATGTAGGCTGCTGTAATGTTATTTGTTGTAAAGCACTGTAGTGCCAAAAAGCCAAAAGAAAAAGGTTTTGTAGACTTCGAACTTACAACATTTTATTTATTTTTCAACACAGAATATAGCTCCACACATAAATCAATCACAGAAATATTTATTGAAGCATTAAGTTAGTGCATTTCCAGTTATCAATGAGAGGCTAAAGAAGGTTAAACAGGTAATTTTAATCAACACACCAACAAATAGTTGAAAATTGCAATGTTCAAATCATAAAAAACAGATAACCATATAATCAATATTCACACAATTATTGTAACCTTATAATAATGTAATTCATCTACTTTTCTATCCTCCCTGGTTAGGCATTACGTGTGCTCAAGGACCATCAGATTGCTGCTGTGGTGATGGACTGTGGTCGCGCGCTGCTCCAGGACATCTATAATGCCCAACAGAAAACCTCGAAATCTGCCAATAAGCCTGTGGGTTTCAGAAAAAGTGAAAATGTTTAGGTTTATTTTATTATCTCTTTCTGTATTTCATCTTATAAAATGGGTGTATGAATTTACAGTGAAGTTTCAGAATGGTTGGGTTTTTTTGTTTGTGTCTGTAGTCCAGGACTGTACATCCGGCCGCAGTGAAGACTGAGCTGAAGAGGAGTCCTCAGCTGAAGGCTCTGAATGTGAAGAGCAAGAAAATGATCACTTTGGATAGAACTCACTCAGCAGGCAATGGTAACACAAAAGACAATGAGACAGTGAGCTCCTTGGTTTCATTGCAAGCACATGTACACATGTACATGGTGCGTTTGATTTGTCTGAATGACAGAATCACTGACTCTCTCATTGAAATTTGACAGTAAGGAACAAAAGTCTGTTTTGGATCTATTGTCTGTTAATAAATATCTGTGATTCACCAACACTAAAGTGAGACATCTCTGGATGAAGAATTATTTCCAAATATTGAATTCCTTTTTTTTAAAGTTTTGTAGCAAATTCTGTGAACAATACTACTTCTGGAAATGTAGATAATACCAGACTCATACACTCAAAAATTATCTTTCCTTCAGCCAAACATTGAATTCGACAGTGATTGTTCCCACAGAGATTTTACGCCTTCGAAGTGGCCCTGAGGATCCCTCCATGTTCTATGACCAGATCTCCTCTGGTACATTAAAGGACGCCAGCCAATATGGTAGGTGGCGTGCACTCACACCTTTTCAAATTTATATGTATTTCACAATTCACCTCTGGAATTTTGTTGATGTGTTCTTCATAGTGATGAAACTCGGACGCAAGGCATGTTTTATTGAGTGTGCGGCTCTACTGCTCCTGAGAGCCATGGAGGAAGGCCAACCAGACTTTGTGTTGAAGTCAGGCCAAGCCATTTTTGAAGTTCTTTCGAGGTAAAATTTTATGGTATACCTGATCTTTGGGGAAAATTCAATATAAATCAAAATTCTTAATAAATTCAATTGTGTTGTGTATACCAAAACAAATAATGTTTGTCAAAGAGTCAAACTGTCCATCTACCTCTGGGTCTTTATTGACATTACTAGGGATATTTTGGGTTTTTGCATCTGCTGGAAAAGTTTTGAGAGTGTGCCCTTGGTTCTCTCTTTGCCAGGCGTGATGAGGCAGTGGGATTGACCACAAAATGTTTGGAGGGAAACTATCAGGGTGAACGAAAAACACATGTTCAATCCCTGAAAACAAACGAGCCACTTCAGGTAAAAATTACAAATATTAACACACACAGAATGTGGGCACACAAGGACATGCAGTATCCTGAACATGTGGATTTATCTTTATGGCTGATGAATCCACCTTGCAGCCTGTGTATTGTATCAGTTTGGAGGGGATGGTCACACTTCTTTGCTCCTTTTCACACAAACAGACTGTGAAAATCAGTCTTAAATGGTTTCTGACATTCTAAGGATGTGTACCTATACGCTACTAATTCTTGGTAGATTATTGTTATGGATTAATTATTGTGCTTCATGCATACTGTAGACAACTATCTTCAGATGTTTCACGGATAATTGGAACTTTAGACAAAAGTGGTAAATAAAACAGCAATGAATATTAACTGATTATGAGAAATTCAGTAAAGATATTCTGCGTTATTTGCCACTTCAGAATAGGATAAGAACATCAATGCTTTCTGTTGTAGAACAAGAATGCATCTTCTAAGGATCCAAAAAAATTTAAGCAGAAAATCCCACGCAGTATGCTCCGCAGAGTGTCAACTACTAGGTACAGTACATGTCTGTGCTGTGCATATATGTGTATAATTTTGTGGGTTGTTGTAATCACATGTGGATGTCTGTCTCTCTGTGTAGGGAGAGACTGGCTGTGGAGAAAATGCTGACCTCCATGTCATCTATTGTGCAACGCCACAAGAAGCAGCTCCAGCTGAGGAGCATGTGCTTTGAGGAGAGTGTGTGGAGGGCCAGCCTCAACTACAGTCTTGCTCAGGCACATCTGTTGCTGTACTACCAGGGCTTGGACCAGCAGCTTGGGGGAGTCCTGCAAGACAGGTTCACACACAACTGAACAGCTACTGTAAATTTTTCTGGGAACTACCGATGACTCCCTTCAGGAAGTCATTTATTATCTATAATGTCAAACTACTGGGTCCTACTGACAATGACAATAATGTTGCTATAATTATGGTACAGTCATAATTTCGATGATTATCGCAGTGATACTTTATATGAAGTTAGATATTGCACATTATTTGGTAACATGTAAAGTATTCTAGCACACACATTCAAGCCCACATGCCTAATTATATTAAATACTGTATGTGCTCCGTCTCAGATACAGCCAGATAAACCCTGTGAGTTTCTCTCTGGCCTACTCCGGTGTCCTGGTGCAGTGGAGGAGCTCCCAATGGCAGCGATCTTATAAATATGGGGTTGCCTCAGAGATAGACTCCTCTCACTCAGGTGTTCATGATTACGAGATCTCTGTACACAAAAGCAGGAACACCAAGGCAGGTTAGTGAAGTGGTGCGTTCTGGCATATTTGCACAATAAGTCAATATCTTCTGTCTGTTTATTTCATGTGTTTCCTCCTTGTCTTAGCACCTGATGACTCTTACACTGACAATAGCTGCGAGGAGACAGATGACATCTCTCAGTCTGATGAACAGCAGTATGAGATGCACGGACACCATCCTGCCTTGTTGCTGGACTCACTTAAAAAGGCGGCTTTACATCTCCGAAGGGCCATGGTACTTTTATGTACATGCACACACATACACTCACTGACAGTTTCACATACACTGGCTATAACATGCATCCGGGCTTTGTGGAATTTGGACATCAATGTATGTTAGCTATACATTTCTCTCACTTTGTTTGCATTATAGTTAATTTTATTGTATATCATTCATCTTTTTCAGGTGTTGGCCCATCGCGGCAGCCACTGGACAACTCTGCAGAGTGTCTGTCAGACTGTGTGGGAACAAAGCTCCAGACTTGTTGAATTAGAAGAAAGAGTTTCTCATTTTAAACCTTCATTTCTAAACACAGCAGAGCAGCTGCACAACATCTTTGCCCCTTTATTGGTGCTAGCCACTGATCTAGTCATGGACATGCTGAACAGACTAGAGGTATGTGGCATCTGCAAGTCGCTGCACGTTTAAAAATTTCTAATGTGTGTTGTCACCAAAATGCTCCCATTGATTGCCATGGTCCCTCAAGGATGCTTATGGAACAAAATACAAAGTGCAATTAACACAAAGACCATTTTATACTTTCTAACTTGTGACAGCTAAGGGACAATTTTTTTGCTGTGTCTTTCTCGTGCTTGTTAACAGATTAGTTCAGTCTGAGTGAATTTGTTCAATTCAAGCACAAACATACACTTTGACTTTGATGACTTGATTCAGTTTCAGTGGTCAGAGGAAGAGGTCACTGTAATGTCTCATTCATTCCTTTAACAGTGAGTGCAATATTTCAGAAATACCTAGAGGGAATTTTAAAATGTGGCATGAAGTTAGATTCGAGGGTGAACTGAGGAGAATTTGTTGATTGCAAAATATAGTATTTACTTGAGAATTCAACACTAATTGTGACAACATATCTTTGGGGCCTTAATAAAGTCTTAAATTAATAAGAATTTTAGGTTAGGCCTTAAAAGTGTTAAATTTGATCTAAAATGTGAATTTTGGTCTTAAATATGTTTTTGATTGGCCTTAATAAACATAGGATTAGAAAGCTGTGATAAATTCTTCACGTTAAACATGTTTGAGGAAAATGTCTTGGCAGAGAAGAAAGCGTAACGGGAACAGCTTGCATCACTCACCCCCAATAATCCATATGGAAATAAATCAACATAGTAAGGGTCCTTATGACTGTGAACTTTATTACAAGTGGTCTTTTCTTAAATGTATCCTGTAGAAACCTGTCAGCATCCTGTGAAATGATCTAGATATGACATTATAGATCCAAATAATGAAATTTCACTGTTACATCAATGTTTTGACCCACTTGTTTTCAGATCTTTTTTTTTTTTGTCATCTTGTCTAGTTGTGGAGTTTGTATGACAAATTGACTGAGGAGGAACTAGAGTCCAGTCTCCACTTCTCAGCTCCGCTGGATGAAAGCACACGGGTGGACCTGCGTTGGGTTTGCACCTTGGTGCTGCACACCCTGGAGATTCTTCATGACAATGGCAAATGGGAAAGCCTGGCGCACTTCGCCTTACTTTTTAACTCATACACACGGTGAATGAAACACATTTTTGGATAAAGCCCAACGTACAGTATTCAGTTATTTAAAGGAGTGTGTGTGGAATATATTTTTGCACTTCTGGTTAGGTGATTACTATGTTTCAATTGTTTTTCCACCCATACTTTACACAGTGAAAGTAACATTTCCTTCAATCTCATCTGCAAACCCATCTCAGGGAACGATATACCTTGGCAGTAACACCTTTACTGGTCGTCGCTCAGAGAAAGCTGCTTGTAAGGATTGGTGCATTTGGAGGACCTACTGTCCCACAACCGCACCATTCCAAAACACAGAGGGCCACTGGCATGGAGGTAACACACACAGAAACACCATCAAGCACTGTATTGGTGTATACATGGCCATCTAACACACTAAACTCACATGATCCTGTTATATACATTCAGTTTTTTCTCTTGGATGTTTCAGGTGGCTTACAGGAGCTATGCAGGCTGCAAGCTGCTCAGTGGGTGGACCCCTCACCCTGCCCAGCAACCAGAGACCCCCCTCACTCCTCGAGACATCACTGAGCTTCGAGGTTTGAACATATATCCTCGAAAGTATTTCAGTCACAGTTGATTGTAAGCAGAAGTAAATTATCACGTTTATCTCTGTAAGACATTAAGAAATATCACAGGAATGGTGAGCTACTAAGATATGCAAGTGTGTGAAGGTTGTGTGTTGAGTAATGTTTTCACCCATAAGCTGTATTTTCTGTCTTAGATGCAGAGATGAAGCACTCCTTGTCCCTTGTGCGTGTCCCTCTGGTTGTGGAAGACACACTCTGCCATTACCGTAAGGCTCTAGAGAGAAGACCACATTGTCTTCAAGTCTTCCAGCACAGCCGCTCATTACTGCTGCTGCTTCTGGCATACACACAACCCTGTGAGTTCACTGCTGTTTGGTTGATCAACACACACTCATGCACAACACACACACTCATTCTATGAGCTATGTGTAAACTCTTTTTTTACTGCGCATGTCACTTTTCAGGCTTTGCAGCCCAGTTGCAGCGCTGTAAGAGCAGAAGTCTCCTCTCTTCAAGCGTGGTCGGGTTCAGTCCCATAGTTATGACTGCTCCAGAAATCCGGCCTTGTGACCTAACAGAGGAGAACTACAGCACTCCAAATAGTCTCTACAGTCTCCCTATCAGCCCTGACCACGTGCCCAAAATCACCGCTGCATACACCACAACCATAAGTAAGGACACAAAATACTTGTGAAATAGTTGAAATCCTCTGGATCAGGTTCTCACTGGTCTTTCCATCACAAACCAAAATTTTCTTCAGAGTATCTCCAAGCCAACAACCACGAATCCCTCCACATTTTGGCTCTACATGAAATGGGAAACCTGCAGTTCTACGACAGAAACACCGGGTTTGAAATCTTGTTTTACTTCCAGTGTGTGAATGTTGAAGCAGGCGCGTATCCAGTGGTATGCATTGTAACTCTCACTTATACAGCAAAAGCTAAAAAAAAAAAAAATCACATATCCGAGGTTTCTGTCATTTCCCTGTGATTCTATTTTTTATTCCTTTCCTGTGTTTTTTCTGCAGGGCGGCACACTCATACTGGAGTAAAGCATTAGATACAGCCTTACAGAGTTCAGGAGTGTTAGAGAAATGGGATGGTGTATCACTTGGTGGTGGCACCTTCCAACAAACCCTGAAACAGGCTGGACTTTGGAGATGTCTACAGGCTGCTGGGCTCTCTGCTAAGATTGCACAGTAGGTTCCAGTGAGGTTAATTATTGATCAGACTTCTGTGATTATCAGTAACACATAATAAAAAAAAAAATCCCATAACACCATCCTGCTCCTGAATGATGTGTTTTGATCTCCAGGTATACTTTGACTTCTGATATCAGCCAGCGAACCAGGTGCTGCCTCTTATCTGCTTACCTCTTTAAGGTAGTATTACTAATAATGCCTCACTTCTTAGATACCATGATGACCAATGATGGTTGCTGAATCTGTTAAGTAGAGAGCGACTGCAGGCCTTGTGTTTTTGGTGTGTTCCCCAGTGTGTGCTGTGTTGCTCCCTGGCTCGGCCCCAGGCTGACCTCCAGTATTCTTCATACTGCATTGGAGATGAACTGCTCCCTGGAGTCGACCTTTTCTCTGCACCCCACAGGGTTCACTTGGGCACCACTGTAGCCAGCCTGAACTTCATCTGTCAGTGGCTTTTCATCACAGGCTACCACATGACGGTAAAAACATATATACATGTAGTCATGTGAACAGTAAGGCTCAATATATATTATTGATTTACTATTAAATTATGTTTTCAATTTCAGCTTCTGCCAATGCTGGCTCTTTACCTACATTTTGTGGGGAGTGTGTGCAGAGACATGCAGCGCACTGTTGAGGCTAGAATACTTAAGGTCAGCTTTTGTTTTGTCTTCTATACCAAATGTGTATGTTTTTCCTTCATCTTTTTGATGAAGTTTTTACAAATTGGTTTGTGTTTTTTTTTTTTACAGATACGTGCTCTTACTGAACTCTGTCTGTTCACTGAGGCCATAAAGGAGACACTTCAACTCACACAAGGAACAGGGGTTCCTCTGCCTAATGAACCCACTCAAGACAATCTCCAAGTATGAACACACATGTTCACTCTTTTGTTTCTTCTTTCTAATCACGTGTAATGTGGTATTATTACAGCGATAGAAGATATTTGTTTTAGTACTACTTCAGCACCATATTCCAAGTATTGTCCCTTCATACTGCAAACATATTGTGTTTATTCTGCAGCCTGTGAAGATGTTCTGCAGCAACAAGTCTCTCTGGGATAATACTGAGGTACAATGTCTCTTTGATTTCTCTTCTTTTCCAAGGAAGAGCAGAATGGATGCACCATGTCCTCATCTGACTTGTAGCAGTAACATAGAAACTGACATCATAGAGAGTAATTTGGAAGGTCACATGAGTGTACTGACACAAATATACAATCAAACATCAGGCCTTAGGAAAAAAAAAATCTCTATTGACAACTGTTCTCTGTCTCTGCTGCTGCAACATTGACTTTTTTTCTTCTTTTTTTTTTTTACAAATTGACATTTTCTTATTAATTTTGGATTTATTATGAATGTATTCTAAGCTGGAGGATAACGTGTGTGTGTGTGTGTGTTTGTGTTTATGTGTGCGTGGCTGCGTGCATGCGTGTGTTAGGCTTTGGAAGAACTTGTCAACTGTGAATTTGCTCCAGAGGTCAGCTCACTGTATGGATCCACATTGCAACTCAGATTCCACCTTGCTCGTATTCAGCTGGTCCTGGCACTCAGTAGCACCGTCCATGGCCATCCTGTCCCAGGTCTGGAAACAAGGGCACGGTCCTCTCTCTGTCATATGTCGGGGTGTTTGGTCAGCAGATTATTTTTCCTGTTCATATTCATAGTTTCCATTCCTCTAAATACTCATCGTCCAATAGCCTGTCTGTTTTAGAGATAAACATACCCCCCCCCCCCCCCCCCAGGTAACATTTTAGAATAACTTGCATTCCACTCAAACAACATCCGGTCATTGCTGACGCAACCAACTGTTCTGTTTCACATTCCTTCATCATTCTGTGCTGACCTTTCACATGCACTTTGAATATGAATAACTGGATGTTGATCTAAATTTGCCACTTTGGCTCACACCTTTTTACACTTCCATAACAGCTTGCTCAGTAAACTCAGAACTCCATGAGCAGGACAAACTAGACCCTGAGGATTCCTGCCATGAGAAACAAAAGACAAAAGTGCTGGTTCTTGACTCAGATAAGGAAAAGACCACACCAGAAAGGATTAAGGTAAGGACCTCTCTTTTTCATTATATCTTAATTTCAAATGTTTTTTTTACCACATTTCCTGTCAACATCTGTCATTGCCTGTGTTGTAGTTCCTTTTGCTAGAAGGAGCAGCCGTCTTGTTGAACTCACTGGATCTTACATCTCAGTCCCATGGTAAAACTGAGACTCTGGAATTAACAATACAGTCCAATCTACTGAAGGCTAACCTCTACCTGCAGCAAGGACAGGCAGCACTCAGGTACAACCTTATGTGTGTATAATATTTGTCTGTTTATGTGCTTGTTTTGAACCCTAATTGACAAATTAATTTCAACATCCTCAGTTCTGAAATGGCGGCTTCATGCTTGGCGTTGCTGCAGTCTTCGCCTTTAGTTATGAGAAGATCCATACCAGGATCTGGGGAACTAGCAGCTGAGCTCCCACCAGTCAGAACTACAACTGAACAGGTACCACATCTATAGAAATTGGTCGAAGAAAAAATGCTAAATTGAATCAATACACCTAGAGGCAGTCATGATGAGATATCCTTCAGCTTTCATGAAAAAAAACACACACTGATCATTCACGATGTGTGCAGACGCGCCTGACACTGTGTTATCTCCTGTCTAAAGGGAACTAAAGATCACAGTGAGTCAGATCCTCTGCATGGAGACTGTCCCAGAGAAGTTGAGGCCAGTGAGAGAATTGGAGGTGCTCTGTGGCTACATTGTCGCATGGCTCTGTTCCGCAGTCTGGCCGCACAGATCCATGACACTGCTGTCCGTTTCCCAGGTTTCCTCGTGTTTCCTCATGTTGTTCTTCTCATTGCAGTGGTCTTGGAGGGATATGTTGAAGACTACAGCAGTTTAGTTAACATTCTTTTATTCACATTAGAAAAGCTAAAAATAACAATTATTGATCTACCTGTTAGATAAAGTCTTTGATCTACACAGATATACATCTTAGACCCAATATATGATTACAAGAGTATGCAGTGTTACCATCGTGCAACAGAACTAAAAATGTACTTTTAAAATTTATTTTAAAATCTGTTTGCATTCGTGTTTTAAAGGTTGATAATATAGTGATACATTGATATTGAGTTCTTGCCTGTGTACTGCACGTGTGTGTGTATGTAAGTATGTGATAAAGGCAAGAATATTACCGAGGTGGCAGCTGAAGTGTTACAGCAGGGACTCCATGAATGTGCTCGACTGGGAGAAGTTGACATTCAATCTCTTCTGATGGTCGAGGGTGCGGAATTGCAAGCATTGAGAGGCAGGAGCGATGACAGCATGGCACTGCTGCAGGTACCAGCTCAGACAAGCATCAGTATATCTGAACAACCACTAACCCTAAGTTTCACTCAAGATTTTTAAAGCACCGTCACTTTTGCGGATATAACAGTTAAATGCTTAATATCAAGCATCTATTGTATCTTGTTTAAGTTCTTTGTGTGTGTGTGTGTGTGTGTGTGTGTGTGTGTGTGTGTGTGTGTGTGTGTGTGTGTGTGTGTGTGTGTGTGTGTGTGTAGGAAGCAGTGTGTTTGCTCTCAGGCCAGACCTGCATGCCACCAGGGTCCAGTGTGACTCTGGCTCGAGCCACTTTGCTACTCAGCCACCTCAGAGAAACACAGAGTGCCGTACTTCTAAAACTGACGCAGAAAGTGCTGCAGAAACAGGTACAAACATGCTTATTTAAAGATATTGCTGCCAGTAATACTGAAGTAAAGTGCAAAGTATGAATTATATACATGAGTGTCTTCTTCTCCATTTGTTCCAGCTGTGGGATTTTGGTGTTAATGTGGTCTTGGTTGATGGAAAAATGTGTTTGTCTCCTCCTGGACTCAGCAACATCTACCTCCCTTACCTCCATATACTCGAGCAGACCACTTTACAGAAAGGTATATACAGAACTTGACTCTCATTGTGTCTTTCTTTCTTTTTTTTCTTTTTTTTTTGGCGGAAAACAGCCATCTCTGGGGCGGCACAGTGGTGCAATGGTCAGCACTGTCGCCTCACAGCAAGAAGGTTCTAGGTTCCAGTCCCGGCTCCATCACAGGATCTTTCTGTGTGGAGTCTCCATGTTCTCTCTGTTCCTGTGTGGGTTCTCTCTGGTACTCCAGCTTCCTCCCACAGTCCAAAGACATCAAGAGGGGACGAGGCTGATTGATACTCTAAATTGACCGTAGGTGTGACTGTGAGTGTGAATGGTTGTCTGTCTCTATGTGTTGGTCCTGTGATGGACTGGTGACCTGTCCAGGGTGAACCCCACCTCTCACCTGAAGGCTGCTGGATAGGCTCCACCCCCCACCCCCCGCAACCCTTAATAGGATAAGCGAAAGAAAATGGATGGATGGATGGATGGAACAACCATCTATATTAGTAGCTCTCTGAATTATGCCTTCTATTACTGGCATGTTGAAATACTCACCATGTCAATGCTAACTGAAGTGTGGCGGGTGTAATGTTTATCGTGTTCACAATGAGAGTTTAGCTAGTTAACATGGTAAACATTTCCAAATCAGGGTTTTATTTGTATTAACTTAAAGCCAAGGCTGGTGGGGAAATCTTGACTTTACACAAGTACAAGGTATTTAACCAGAGTTTCAGACGAGGTCCAATGAATATTTTACATGGCATAAAACATGGCATCTTCCTGCTTAAAAAGGCCTTAGAAGACACTAATATGAGTCAGGTGCAACAATGAGTTGTTTGTTCAAAAAGTGAAGTGAAGTGAGTTTGTCTGCATCATGTAGAGGACAAACCTGTTGCAAGTGCTCTCCCTGCTGCCAGCCAGCATGACTAGGACGCTCTTCTCATAATGGGTTTGTGTCAATTTTAGCAATGTAGAGAGAACAAGTATTGTAATGTACTGTTATTATCACTGAATCAATAAATGATTGATTCTTGTGAGTATTCTGATCTTCAGATCATTCTTTGAAATGTCTCACTCGATCATAAATTCAAACAAGTTTTAATTCCATTCTGGTCTTTAAAATTGTTAAGTTAAAGATTTCAACATTTGCAATACGGACCTCAGCTCTATTGAAATATATACATGCAATTTTCCATAAACCATAACCTTTTTGTGATTTTCTAGTGATGAAACTAACAATTGTTTTCATTATTCATAAATATGTCAGTTGTTCTCCGGTTACGATTGCTTTTCTCCGAGATGTATTCAAATGGTCGTTTTCATCCTCAGGGCAGGGGTAACAAAATGCAGAGAGCAGACAACGATACATGAGAGGAAACCCCAATGATGAAACTGAAGAAGAGAAGGAGATGAGGAAACACTGGAGAATGTGGTTGACAATCTGGTGATATATTAAATAAAGTTAAGTTATGGGGACTTAAAGAAAACTACTTTATTTTTGCACATCCTATCACTTTGGTCAAATAGAATGAAACTGGATGAATTAAATGCAGATCACAACCATGCCTGGAAACTCATTGAATTGATTGAACATTTTTGGTGTAAAATATGCGTATGTCATATCAGAATAAGAGGTGTCAAGTTGCTTATCTATACATGCTGCATTTACAGAAGAACTGTTTGTAACCTTGAAATTAACAGAGACAAAGGACGTTAACATTAATAACTGGGAATTAAAAACAGTAGTATATTGACATGTCTTAAACTGAAGGGAAAGTGCCTTTTATATTTCTTCTCTTTGACTTTTGGAATTCAAAGAAAAAATACTAATGACCCGCACCATAAAACAAACTTAGGATGAGAGCCTGATTATTATTTGTTGAACATGGGATGTAATGACATGGGATGCAATCAAACGAAGCAAGAGTTTACAGAGATGAAAATACATATTATGATGACGCAATACACATGGTCATAATGACTTTGTGTTATAGTATCAAAATTTTACTGAAGTCTAAGCATTCAGTTAAAGAGAATAAGTATTTAAAAAGACTTCTAAAGATAAAAGTTGCACTAAAACTACCATAAAGACAGCATTTGAATGTTAAATCAATTACAAAATGGCTGATTGGAGAGGTTTGTTGCGTGGGTTTGGACACTTCAGCCACCTCTGGGATCGTGCAGGTCTCTGTCTCTGACAGCTTACTTTAGGGGCCCTGAGTTGAAACACTGGGATGCATTATTCTGCAACTGCATATTATATTATTATATTATATATGTATTGATATTATAAATATGCTATGATATGTCTCTTGACCTATTTGGACCCATTGGGTTATAAATAAAGTTGTAGTTAAATAAAAGATAACAGGTTAAAGGATAGGTTAAAATTAAGTTAAATCATATTAACCTATTCCACATGTTAATCTGCACTTATTAAAACTAGACAAAATAACTGATTAATTTTGATAAACTGATAAAAAGAGCATTTAATGCAATAATCCTGCCCTTCACAGTACTTTGTATGAAACTTAACTAAAATGTTTCAGAGGGCATTATAGAATAGTGTTAAGCTGTTCTGTCATTGCATTGGAACCATTCTCGGTATGGTTTCATTCTGTATAATTTATAAATACATTTTCATGACTTAAAAACTTAAAACACCATTTTGTGAAATTAGCTTTTTTACAAAAATGCCGTATCTTTTGTAATAATTCCGGAAGTACCAGTGGATGATGGGTTTTATTCTGATACCAGGAACCGGAAGTGCTGTACATTGGGTGGGGTGACTTGACTCGGGTACCTAGCCCGGTCTAACGGTGGCCGCTTCCTCCGACCCTCAATTGTCTTGGATGGTTGACGTCCGCCGGACCTTCGCGGTACAGTAACGAGGGTCTGCCTGTTGTTCCCCAACGGCAGCGCGAGCCTGCTAGCCTGCTAGCTAGCTTAAATGGGTTCCCGAGTAAAAAGATGATCGCCTCACTTTCTAGAGGAAGTCTGCTGGATGAGGTTCTACATGGGAGCTTTAACGAGGTAAAACTTTCATATAGCGGTACTGTTACTTCGAAGAAGCTATAATCGATATTATTATTTACAAGCTAAATTCAACATAAGCCAAATTCGTGAACCGTAATTAAATTTGCCAGCCAAATTTTACACCTGGATGGAAGAAATGCAAAGTGCCCTAATTTAAGGGGACGCATTTCTGCGGGAAGCCCAACTGTTCGGTTTTATTTGCGAGTAACTAATTTGTTTGCTAGTCTTTACAAAAAAAAAAGCTGACATATTCGTCAGGTCGCTTATGTTACTGCTAGCGGTGTTCTCAGGTGTGGCGAGTTGTCCAGCCTGTTTTGACATCATCTACACGGCAGACACACGGGGTCAACGTTCTCTGTTGTGTGCTTGTAAATGTGGTGGGTTTGGGGGTATCCCCGGACGACGGGATGTCACGTGACGGAGCGGAACCGGTAAAGGTGAATGGAAGCCTGTGAAATCATCGACGTGTGTGTGAAATACAGGGGGAGGATGATATTTCATACAACTCCGTCGCAAACGAGAAAGTATACTGTGACAACGGAGACATATTTTAATAGGCAACGGGACACCGGACGGCCCCTGCCCCCACCCCTTTGTCCCAACATAATAAACAAAGGAACTTGTGTGTGATAGCAGGGTCTCAGCCTTGTGTCCCCTCGTGAACATGTTTTCTAACTTTCAAAGTTTGTTTGTGTGTGTGTGTGTGTGTGTGTGTGTGTGTGTGTGTGTGTGTGTGTGTGTGTGTGTGTGTGTGTGTGTGTCGGGGGGGGGGGGGGCGTGCAGCAGCAGCTGGCCACTTACGTCTCCTGGGTGAACTCCCAGCTGAGGAGGAAACCTGGGCTGAGGCTGATCGCTGACCTCAGGCGTGATCTGCAGGATGGGCTGGTGCTCACACAACTGATAGAGATAGTTGGTAAATGCACACATTCATACTCACACTAATGGCTGGCAACGTACAGCGCCAGGTCAATGATGCAGTTAATGTGGATGTAGAATAATGGGATTTTTATTCATATGATGTTATGTTTTATTCCTAATTTGTTCATTAATGGATGACATATCTTTCATCATTTTCATTTTTTTCAATAAAAACCTTAAAAAAATGAAAAATATATATTCAAATTTTTCCTCATATCAAGATCTATATGGATTCATATTTCCAGTCACAATTATGTAACCAGATTTTATTTATTGTTTATTGGATCTTTATTTAATACTGGGTAAAATAACAATTATTATATTGGTACTGTTGTGTGAGATTAGATATTGTCTTTAGTTTTTGATGTAATTGTATTGTCATTCACCTTACATGTTGTTTTTTATCTGGTTTTAAAGGCTGCATTACAGTAAGAGGGGTTATCATTTTCTGAACTCTCCAGACTGTTTTAGCTATTGCTTGCATATTTGCCTATACACATGATGACTTCATGACGACCATCAAAAATCACACTGTATTAAAAAAAATGTAAATATTGTGATATTTCATCTTATCAATAGAGGCAAGCCACACCATTTTGTATGTTAAACCATGTTCTAAACGTTGAACTTTTAAATTAAAAAGAATAAACAAAAATAGGATTAACATTGCTTTATTTTCTCATATGTATATAAATTAGCAATTGCAACTACAACCTACTATCATGACGTCAACAGTTACATGCAACAATGGACACATTTTTGAACGAAACTTTATTGCTGACTGTATACATTTATAATTGACTTGATGAGGCACGTGGCCCAAAGTGGCATTCGTGTAGCTTCAGGAGAAAGGAGATCAAGTGTTTTGAATTTCTTAAGAGCAGAACTTAAATATTAGACCTTAAAAATACTAGGTTCCATCTCATTTAGCTTCAGCATTCATTCAATCACCTCAGATATACATTTGGTGCTTTAATTTGTTGTATTTACAATGGAAGTGGTTGATTAAGAAGATACTAAACACATTTAGCCAATGATTGCTAATTACGACCTTTGTATGAATTGATCCTTTATTTCTACCCTCTTGCTCTCTCTCTCTGGCAGCAGGGGAAGTGCTTGAGGGTGTGTATGTGGCCCCGCAAAACAAAGAAGAGAGCCGGAAGAATGTGGAGCAAGTCTTGCAGTTCATTTCCTCCAGACACATACGCATGCCACACATTTCCGCGAGAGGTAAATCACAGAAAAAAGCTCTCTTTTCTCATCAGGGTTAGGTTTCCCTCGCCGTCCTCAAATTATGAACCTTTAACTGTGGTCACAAGCTTTTCACACGTGATGTTCACTTTGTAATAAATGACTGTCTCCATGTGGTCGTGCGTTGGAGATTCAGTGCAGTCTTGTGGTTGCTGTCACATGTCAGCGCTGTATGTAGCCATACATGTTTAGTTAATTACTGAATACAATGTGTTCTTTCTGCAGAAATCGTTGATGGTAATCTAAAATCTGTAATGAGGGTAATTCTGGCGCTGGCTGCCCACTTCAAACCCTCAGCCAATAACAGGACTGCCTCTGGAAGTGGGAGGAGCATAACAAGAGGCCCATGGAACCACAATCCTCTCTCCACTGTTGCGCTGGCTCAAGGTGCAGCTGCTGCGCTAGCGTCAGCACGACTTGATGTCTCGCAGCCTACAAGTGCCACACGTCTCCACAGGTGTGCTGCCTGCAAATGTCCAAGCTAATAACACCATCATGCAACACTGACCCAGCGCTTCTTCTCCACAAACCTGTGATGATATTTTCCTTCAGTATCCAAATGTTGTCAGACATAATGACCCTACTCAGAGAAACATGCAGTCTCTGCTGTTGAGACCAGACTATTATTGTTTATCAATACATAAACCCCGCATTTGTCTGGTGTCTTTCAGTAGCTGGGGACTGGATAAGAGTGTATGTGTTCGTTCACTGGTTGAGCAGTATGAGAGAGGAATTCCCGATGAGCAGGACAATCCTCAGCCTGGCAGGTAATCTTCTTTTGCAGTTTTTCCTCATTTTTATCAGTTTAAATCGTCATCCTGGGACAACCTGAAACATCAGATTAGATATTCATGGTTTGCATACAGTTTGCACGGTGCAGTGCATGGTGCAGTGGTCAGCACTGTTGCTTCACAGCAACAAGGTTCCAGGTTTCAGTCCCGGCTCAGGCACGGGATCTTTCTGTGTGGAGTCTGCATGTTCTCCCTGTTCCTGTGTGGGTTCTCTCTGGTACTCCAGCTTCCTCCCACAGTCCAAAGACATCAAGAGGGGACGAGGCTGATTGATACTCTAAATTGACCGAAGGTGTGGCTGTGAGTGTGAATGGTTGTCTGTCTCTATGTGTTGGTCCTGGGATGGACTGGTGACCTGTCCAGGGTGAACCCCACCTCTCACCTGAAGGCTGCTGGGATAGGCTCCACCCCCCCACGACCCTTAACAGGATAATCGAAAGAAAATGGATGGATGGTTTACCTACAGATAGGAGAATAACCCTGAACCCATGCACCCATCCAGTAAACTAATGTGTGGTACAAATATCACTTCCTGTAACCACTGGGTTACTATGACAATGACTTAAATCCAGCTTGTAGGATTTTTTGTGAAGTTTGGAAAAGATTTGATCATGTGGAGTTAAAAGCGTTACATGTTCTATGGTGAAATATTAAAACTGTCCATATTGCCATGGTGACACTGCTTATTAAAAACTAGCATTCTTCACAGTAACAAATCATCAAGATCTTAAGATGTGTTTCTGACCAGATGGATCAGTCCCAACTTCTAAGGGGAGGACATCAAAGTGGAAGAAAAAAAACTTTATACCACCTTTTGCCACCAGGTGGCGCTATGATTAATCTGTTCCTACATATAATGGGTTCTTTCTTGGCTAATACTACAACACTCTTCCAAGTTTGGTGAGGTTTAGCCAGAGAGATTTTGGTGGAAGTAATAATTCAGGGCTTCGATCAGGCAGTAGGCTTGTAAGACTTGATGATGGACATCTGTGGATGTTTTAGTGAGATGCGATTTTGCTGGCTTGATTTCATGACAGAGGCGTCTGTATTATAGGGATCTAAGGACAAGATATTAGTATACATTGAATTTGAACATGCTGTTTTTTTTTATTGAATCTATTTATACATGAGGCTCTGGATTTTTGTGGTAGAAAACAAATCCCCTTTTGTTGTTAATTGTAATGGGTGTTGGATAATCCTGAGAGCCCCACAGAGGCAGTTTGTGTCACATCATTTTTTTCCTGGGCTGAACTGATCGGGATGTATTCATCGCTGCAAGGTTGTTCTCATATCAAATGAAACGGCATGACTTATCCTTACCCACAATGTGTTCCTTGTCTGTGCGACAGTGCATTATTAGCAAAAAGCATCACTATGAATCTGCAGAAAGTTGAATCAGTTCAAAGTTGCATCTATTGCTGCTCCCTGGCTGAATAAGTGCTCATCACTTCACACTCACCACTTGTATTGTTTTTGTTTTTCTTTCTTAGAGCAACGTAGGTTTTATGAGCCGTCTACAATCTAACGCTCACGTTACTTCGTCACATCCCAGTTTGAGTAACCAGTAAACAAAGATGATTTGCAGTTAGTTAAAGCTGTGGTCAGAAGTCATGTGCAGCTCACTGATGCACATGTTCTTCATCTTATGATTCAATGGTAAAACTTCAGTGCATAAGACATTCAATTTCAATGGTATCTCACCATCATGGCTCTGACATCATCTCTCCTCCACGGTGGTGAATAGATCTTTCTACTGAAGAGAGCCTGGAGCTCACAGGGTCAAACATTAGCTAGCGCTTCTTTTTATGTAACATCCCCGTTATCTTACGTCTTGAACACCTGCTTTCCCCACTTGAAAACACTGGACTACATTCCGATTTGTGTGTGTGTGTGTGTGTGTGTGTGTGTGTGTGTGTGTGTTTGTGAGTATCTCACTGGCTGACAGAGCATATGACTGGGTTTTCGTGGACACAACCAACTCTGTGTGTGTGTGTGTGTGTGTGTGTGTGTGTGTGTGTGTGTGTGTGTGTGTGTGTGTGTGTGTGTGTGTGTGTGGTAGTTTTATACACTGGGGCTAAACACAGGCAGATGATGGATAAAAGAAACGGTCTGTATTTTCTCCAATCACATGTCTGCTTTGAAGTTATGCTGTGAATGTGTGTGCGTTACTGCAAGTGTAGCTTATATATTTGAGCAAGACATGCGTTAGTAGGTTGTTTTGTTTGGTTTTTTTTGGGTGGGACAGCCAACTGCTACCCTGACATATGTACCATAATTATGAGAGAGATGCTAAGCAGGGTAGACTATTGCCATTGTTACTCATAGCTAGCTAGAGGCAGAGGGCGGGATTTTTTGGAGTTGGGAAGATTAGAAACCCTTTTAAATTGGTGGATTTGTAGTAGCAGGGAACACAGTCTTCTTGGAAATATTATGTACAGTTGAAGCATCCTGTAGCACGCTATGGGGGGGACGCAGTTTAAATGGTAAGACCATTTTGGATGTGTGTGCTTTCCTGTGCAAATAGGTGTACGTTCATGCTTGGTATACTGTAACCGTAACAAATATCCTGTGCTGAAATGTGACTTGTGACTGTATATCAAGTGTAGCATATACATTATGTAATGTGACATTTTGATTAGCAAAGACACGCATGGGATGGACCTGCATCCTTCTCATGTGACGCTTTAGCTTCTCAGTTTTCTTTCGTCTTTGAAGCCGACTGTCCGGATTAACTGCCAGTTTAGTACTTAACAGCTACTGCAAGCTTACTTAAATTCTACAAATGATGTTGTTTTAGAGTGAAGTAGCAACATATTGGATAATGTTTAGTAGCATATTGTAATTTCACTGCCTGTTTCTATGTTTCTTTGCAAGTAATTTTTACAACCAGTTTAGTTGAAGTAGTTGCGGGGAGTGGTGTCCTCCCCTGCGTCTTCAAATAAATGGATTAATCAGTGTTTTGTTCTCCTCGAGCCTTAGCTCAGTCAGTCCAGTGGTGTCTCCAAGAACTCAGCTCAGCAACACCAACTCAGACAGACAACAAGACGACCACCGGCGCCCTGAGAGCAAAGGTGGGTTCTCGTATGCGGTTAGAAAACATCAAGATCTACAGTTGGACTACTGTGTAACTCATGTACTTGTTGTGCCCCTCTAGTGGAGTCATGGGGTGATACAGTGGAGACAGCATGGGAGGATACTGTCAGCGAGACTTTGGAGAGGGAGGTGCAAGAGACTCGTAAAATGGTGTCTGCTTTACAGGTATATGTACGATAGTATTTACAAGCATTAATCTCTAAGAATGAGTAAGTGTGTTGTGTCTTTAGTTTCTTACAGAAGGACACAAGTGTAATATTTCTGTGCAGACTGGTTTATAGCTGGCACATAAGCTGGAAAGTACATGCTCGTTTATGTTAATGATATGTTTGACAAAATGTCTCACCAGAGGATTTTTGCAGCCTGTCCTGATTAAAACGATAAAAACCATATATTTAAATTCCTCGCAGTTATTCTGCTTACTTGCCAGAGCCTGAACCACAGGGATAGCCTCAAGGTCTGAAAAGTGACACCAGTCTGCCTTAAACTAGCATTCTTTCCAATAGCCAGCATTGGGCGCCTCATGTCGGTGCAAAAAAAAGGTCAAATTGTGTGCTGATCTGTGAGGAAAATAACCTTTGAATTTTCATCATAGACCAACAAGATTTAACCTTTTTGTTTTTTGAAACAAGAGGAGGCTCCCCCTGCTGGCTATGAGAAGGAGTGCTGGTTTAAGGCAGACTGGTGTCATGTATCATAGCTGATGACGATACATTCTCCTTATGAGTTTCCTTACGAGCTCACTCACTAGTTTCGCACTGCATGCTGGTCATTTTGTAAATTATGGCTGTGGCCCGCTGTTGATCTCTGATCATTTCATAGAAGTATAAAAAATATGTTGTGAGTGAGACTTTATCATACACTTCTATCCCACAATGCCACAGGAAAAGTAGTGTTCAGCCACTGGTCACTAACCAAGCCTCTTTCCCAACATGCATTGCATTGGCTGGCAGAAGAATCCAGGGAAGACCTGTACAGTGGCCAACAAATATTGTTTACCCTTAACAGATGAGCTTCCTTTACAGCCCTCCACCTAGAGATCCCTTCATAGTGAGGAGGGAATAAGAGGGTGATTTTGGATACAGCCTAGGATTCTGTAATCAGGCTACTGTAGTAATAAGAGTCTTGAATATCAACACTGTTTGTCCCAGACCTCCGAAGGATGGTCCTCTTACCACTGGGTCACATCACGGTGGCCACAACTCATTCTTCGATGGGTAGTACACACTTGGCTGCGTCGCTGAATGGAAGTTGGTTCAAGATGCCCATGTGGCTGCACATGAGCTGATTAGCAGGCTTGTGATTTGTCTTGCTTGTATCATGCTACTGCTTCAGCAGGACTGATCTAATTCCTTTGACAGTCCCTCCTGGTCTCACATGTTTGTACCCTTTCTGTTTTGAAGGCTCTGCTGCTGCACGGCTCTCTGCCTGAGGATGAGCAGGATGTGTCCTTGACTTTGGAACAAGATAACACTGAACACCAACTGGTAGTCATAGTTTCTTTATTCATCCAGTTTGTTTTCAAACTTGATTTAATTAGCTGGCATTTTCTGTGTCATTCCTTCCTTCTTTGCTCTCTTTCACCAGCTCATTGTGTTTGACACATATCATATTTCTTTTTCTTAACTGTGAGTTTGTATGTGTGTGTGTATCAGAGGGTGACACGGGTATCAGTTTCCGTGCTTCCTTGGTCCATTATCGTTCTCCCACTCATCCCTCTCTCTCTCTCTCTCTTTTTCTCTCTCTCTGTCTGTCTAGGTAGTCACTCGCAGTCGTCTGGATCAGAGTATGGAAGAGGCTCGGGAGCTGAGGGTACTTGTTTCTTTTCAAACTTTTAAATTTCTTTTCACAGAATACTTTCGTTCTTCTTTTGTTTGGATAAAAGTCACCTTTTGAGGGAATAAACGTCCGGAATGTTCACTGTGATTAATATTTAATTCACTCTGTTAATCAATGCTTTGTGTAGAGGGAACTGCTGCGCTGTAAGCAAGAGATGAGGAACCTGCAGGGAGTCAAGGTAAAACAGATCCACAACCTGCTCAAGATTAAAATATCATTGCCGTGTATTTTTTGTGGTGGAGACTGGTCCTCATTTGTAAATGTGCAGGATGCCCAGCAGCAAAGGCTGTGCACTCAAGAGGCACTGATACTGCAGATGAAGCAAGAGCTTCTCCGAGCCAGCATGACCAGGGAAGAATTCAACAACCAGAACGTATGAAACTTTTATCATTTGAAATCAAGTAAAAAATCACAAATATATGTCAGTTTTATTTGTGTGAAAGTAAAGTGTTCCAAACTCTTCCTTGTATAAGCTTAAGTTTCCCAAGGTACAGTGTACTTCAGGTATGTAAAGATGTTTCCCCTCTTATATAAATGTGTGGTTCTGTAGGCTGAGCTACAGTGGAAGCTGGAGGAATGTACCAGGCTGTGGGGGGACTGCAAGGTAAGGAACTCCAATCCCTCTCTCAGAAGAGGTAACTTAGCACTATTGTTCTAAATTATCAGTATTCATATAAGCTGTGTAAAAGAACTGGAAACCCTCGAGGGTATGAAAGTTGAAGCCTGACTTCTGTTGCTAATGTTGAAAATAGATTTACATGTTGGAGCAAAGTTAAAGGAACACACCACCTGTTGAGAAACATGTATTTCTTGTAGATAAATATATAATTTCTTTTTAACACCTCAGACACAAATTCAACCAGCTGTGTTCAAGTAGCAGTGTGTGTGTGTGTGTGTGTGTGGGGGGGGGGGGGGGGGGCAACAGGAACTCCGTCACTGTCCAAAATACAGCGACAAAAAAGGCAACGGGAGCCGGTGGGGACTGGAACAACTGGCTCTTTAAAATCAGGTTTTCTCTGGTTGCAAGTACAAAGAGAGGATGAGGAGGATTACTTCTGGACAAACTAAGATCCTGACCCTTAACTTTTTGTTGAGCTTTAAGAGAGGTATAATAACACATCCCATCTAACTGCCATCCATAATGCTAAGCTAACTAGAGGGCGGCGGTGTCTGAGGGTCTCGGCTCCCCAGTGAACACATAGAAGAGAGAAGGGTATCATTCTTCTCATCTGCTTCTGAGAAGGACTTCAAATAAGTCAAGTTTTCCAAAAAGTCGGTGTGTTCCTTTAATTTTCATTATTTTCTTTGTGTGACGTTCTTGTTTTAGATTTTATTATTATGTCAGTCGTTTCAAGTCTTCCTCAGGGGGTCCAGTGTGCTCCACCGTTCTTACCACATTGCCAATCCAGGTCCAGTTTAAATGTTTGAGTTTTGCTAAACCTGAGCCTACCCTTTCTTTTTCCCCTTGATGTGTCTGTGAAGAAGGACATTGGACAGAAGGACAGACTGCTGCAGCAGCTCAAACAAAAGTTTGAAGAAAGCCAAAAACAGCAGGTTTGTCCAGCAGCAACTATAAGACTGAGAGGTTATTTAAATAAGCCAAAAATGATGCAGCATGTGACTTACAGACCAAGGGTTAATAATGGATACCCATTTTAATTTATCCCTCCCCAACTTTTAAGTGTCAGTAACTGTCATTTATCACGTTGTGACCAAGCGTCAGGATCTAACTGGGTTCTGTTATTGTGGGTTTGTATCGTGTCTCTTTGGCAGAGTGAGCTGCAAAGAGAGCTTGAGCATAAGAACAGCAAGCTGCAGGAGCTGATGAACAGAGACCTGCAGCAGGTAGTTCTGGTTCTTCCCCGACCCCTTTAGAGGTCTACTCCTAATAACAGGCAGTTCTAATTAGATCAACATGATGCTTCTTTCAGATTTCCACTCGCGTAGAAAACAACGGATATTGTTACTCTGGCAGTCCAGCTCCCGCCATGTCAAGTGTAAGTATTACACTCCTCCGCTAAGGAGGCTATGTTGTCATCTCTGTTTGGAAGTTTGTCAGCTAGCAGAAATATGCAAAGAAAAACTCCAGGTGTGCTTGGATGGGTGTACATGGCCCAAGGAAAAGGGGAATTTTTTTTTTTACAAGTATTCCACTTTAAATGAACCTTTGTTAAAAATGATCAGATTTCCCGCAGATGTGATCACAAGTGTACAGATCTGAGTACGTGAGTTTATGCCAGCCATTAACAGAATGAATGTGCCTCCACAGTGGCCGCTTGTGATCTGATGTCATTTTCCATCTCTACATGCAAATAAACATGTAATGTGTTATTTTTTGTACCCACAGAGGAGTGTTCCGTGCCATGTTAAGCCTGACAAAAACATATTAAAGACATCTACGTTGATGTTTTCCAGGCAAACCAAATCTCCTAAGATTTTTCTTGCTCTCTGAGCATATATCAGAAGTTTATCGCACCAAAAATGCATCTTTTTCAATCGTATGTATGCGATTTGGTGTGATAGAAGTGTGTTGTTATTTTAATCGACATTTGCTCATCTAATCGCCCTGTGTTGTGTGTTTGTGCTCTCAACAGGCAGAGGAGGTGCAGCTTCTCAGAGAAGCACTCAGGAGTCTGAGGAACAACTTAAGAGACCAAGACCCTCAGCACCACACACTCGACACCCTGGAGCAGGGCATCGTCTCACTCATCGACAGGCTGCATGTGCTGCACTCACAGCGGGTATGGACATAAGCATAATCACACCAGAAATTGTTAGGGCCCCTCTGTAGATCATAGGATCCACAGCAATGATAAGTGAGGCTGCTGTGTGATCAGTCAGGTCCTGTAATGGGCTGCATCAGCGATCTGCACAGTCAAGGCTGGTTTGGACCTTAGTTCTACTGTAGGGAAGAGTTAAAGCAATGCTGCTATTTTCAGGGTTGTACCAGCTGAAATAGTTCCAACTGGGCTCAAGTTACACCAACCCTACACCGAGCTTCTACAACTTCCCTTATTTTACAGTAACTTGGGTTGTAGACTGATTAACACCTTCTACCACCTAGTTTTTGTACTTTTTTAAGCTGGTTGCCTCTTCGTTATTGCAAGAAAAAAATACAAGATACAACACAATAATGAACACTTTACAGCAGTGCTGTTTTCTGATTGGCCACGAGAATTGAAAACATCAGTTTCTGTGTTAACATCTGGGTTAGTTTGGAAGTTATGGCGAAGTAGTTGAGATGAACGTTGAGTCTCTGTCGGGCAGCCCTACCAACATAGATACAGAACGTGCATTAGTGAGGACCATGACTTGAAGGACTGCTAACACAGCTGCCTTTTGGTGGCAGCGATTGAATCCTGAATGAACCACTGGCTTGTTTTGGCTGAACGATTGAAAAGATTCTCCTCAAAGATCTGTTTGAAATGTCCAAATGAAACAACAAAGCAAATAAGGTGAAATGTGCACTCGACACAGTGAGGTAACGTCATGATATTCTGTAATCTCAACATTGCAGGGAAGAGGGAAATCTCCGAGACGCAAAGTTAACAGCACGGACTGTGACTCCTGGCCTTGCACAAGTACGTAGCAAGCCTCTATCACGCATGTACACCTGTGTGTTACAGTAAAAGTCTGACTCTGTGTGTGTGTGTGTGTGTGTGTGTGTGTGTGTGTCATTACAGAGGTCTGTCCATCCCACGGCAGCTCCACTTCCTCCACTAAAATCCTCTATTTTACCGAAAAATCCCAAACACCTTCTATGATCAGCATACCCAAGAGGTCAGTGTTTCAAAATACACATAAAAGAGGTGTACACATTAAGTGTGTAAAACAATAAAATGAAAGGTAGGAGTTTTTAAAAAAAGGAACAAAAAGGGTAAAAGTGAAATAACAAACAAATGAAAAAAGGGCTTTTTAGTGAAGTAGGAGACAACTTATGTTGAGTAGTTTTTAAATATTTCCCTTTTATGATTTGTATGTGTCATTTTAGGGGTTTAATAAGGTAACTGGACCGTGGAAATACATAATTACCCCAGCAGACATTTATAGGCCATCTACCTTAATGGCCACAGATGGATGATAAAACAGAATGACAAAGTAAAGTTTTAATGAGTGAAATATGATAATCATGCACATCCTACAGGCTAGGTGACGTGACTCTCAAGGATTTTAAGGCAGCTGTGGATAGAGAGGGAAACTACAGGTACCACTTCAAGGCCCTGGACCCGGAGTTTGGCACTGTGAAAGAGGAGGTAAGAGAAAGCTGGGTAGGTGATGGATCAGGTAGTAAGCAAGTCAAATCTGGTATTAGGACACAGTAGATACCATGTCCTCGTGTCTATGAGCAGCTCTTCCTGGACGGAGCAGTTGTTCCTGGCTGGGAAGGAAAAATAGTTGCATGGGTGGAGCAGGACCATGGTGAAGAAAGGTATCAATAACATCTACAGCTCTAACTACTCTCTGTCCCACTGAGTCAGTAGTGAGAAACTTATTTTCTCTTTTGTCTTAGACCCTTGTAGGTTCTACCAGGATGACAGCCATCAGCTCTGGTTCCTCCAGGCTCAGCGAGTGGACACGACGATGGGCGATGATTCAACTTATTAGCAATACACCATTAGACTTGCAGCAAGAGATTAGGGTTGATCGGATGGTGCTTGATGCTACTGATAGCTCGACACACAGTGTGAACCATGTTAATGATATCATAGAACTCTGTGCCTTACGAAGGAGTGCTATTTCCATCATGTTCTTATTGTTGCCAGGCCATAACTGTGGAATTTCAAAGAACAAAACAACTTTTTGGGAATTACGTTTAATTGCCATTTTCATCAAAGCCAGACAAGGAGAGAGATACCCTTCTCACCTCTATGTGTGTATTTGGAAGCCACGGAGACCAGTTGACCTAACTTGATACCTGCATTAATATAACGAGGGTTATCCATAAGATCTGTTATGAAATTTAAATGTTCCAATTTTGAACTACTTTTTTGAAGGGGTGCAGTCATGTGACTCAGCACCTTCAAACTTCTAGCAACAAAACAAACCAACTGCTGACGGCTAGAAGAGCAACTGCTGCTTCTAATCCTGGTCAACTTTGTGAGAGAGGATGAGGAGGATTTTTTTCATGGGGAAAAAAAAACAAGCTCATGACCATGTTTGATGGCTTTTGATAGAGGCATGCTAACACATCCCATCTACGACCACTCATTGTGCTAAGTTAACTAGTGGTCTGTGTTTGTCTCTCCAGCTCTCACAGAGGAGAGAAGGGTAGCTACCTTCTGGTTTGGCTCTGGTAGGACTGCAAATGAGCCAACGCTGTGTTTCAACCCTGAGCCTTTCCACAGGTTTGTGTGGGAAGGTGGGGAAAAAACACACAGTAATTTCTAAGTGTTCAGCATCACTTTTCATTCATTGTCTTAAAAAAATACATGTTAGAAATATGTGGGCGGCATGGCTTGGAGGTAGCATGGCCGTCACGCAACTGAAGGGTGGCATGTTTGATCCTCACGTCCCCCACTGACCGTATCGAAGTATCCCTGAGCAAGATCCAGCCCCCTGGACCCTTAACGGTTAAGCGGCATAAAAAAAAATGGATGGATGGATCGATGTTAGAAATGTATATTTTCTGTTGTTCTTTAGCCCAGGTAAATATCCGTTTTAACTGTGCATGTAAAGTAAATACAGTATTACCTACAGTAGCAGTAAATACTACAGTAGTTTCGCTGGGTGAGGAAAATACCACTTTTATGTACTTCTGTAAAATGACAAGGACAGAGTAGTACAGAGTAGTGCTGGACTTTGATGTTCACGTAGAACTGTAGATTAACAGCACCATCATTTTGTTTACTTTAAGAAATATGTTTTTATTATTATTTGTGTAAAAAGTATTTTAACCACGTGCTTAAATAATTGTTTGAGATTCTTCAGAGGTGGAAATGATTCTGCTCCTGTTAAAAGATGCTGTGGGACAAAATTTGGCATCGGAACTGCAAAGGATGTCAGTTGTTCTAGCTGAAGCCATGAACTATCCCTCTATTTATAGTGTGTGTGTGTGTGTGTGTGTGTGTGTGTGTGTGTGTGTGTGGATGTGGATGTATTGACTCCTAAATGTCAGTCAAGATGAATAAAGCAGAGCTGATTAATTGAGGTGGTTGTCTGCTCTATTACTTTTTCAACTAAAAAGCCAACAACATGCGTCAGTTTGAGTTTCCATCAATTCCACAATTTTTTTTTTGTATTTTCTTTTCAACACTTTTTGGCGAGCTACTAGTACTAGCTACACATCTGCAATTAGAAACATGCCAAAAACTCAAATGAAAAGAAAGGACACGAGTTGAAATTCACATGGTTGATCTCTCAGCAGTAAATAAATTAAGAGCACCATCTAGTGACCAGTTGTTACTTCACCAGTCTCGTTAAATCATTGTTCCAGTCACGAGTGCGACATAAGGTCTTTGCAAAGAAAGCTACTGAAAGGAGACTAAAGTGTGTGTTGACTCTGTTAAGGAGCACAGAGACACCAAGAGGAGGGACTAAAGGACTCCTGGGAGACAAGGACATGCTGATGACGTCTTGTATCCAGCCGTCTCTGTATTGGAGGTCAACATGAACAAGACAGCAGGCCCTTATTCTGTTCAGACCACATGACATCACTATGAGCAAAACTCCTGATCAAGAACAGAGAAGCATTTTATAGTGTTAACAAGGAGTTTGGGAATCATAACATGGCTTAAGTTCTCATCTTAGTTATTTATCATTAACAAAAACACACTACGACTGCACGGTGGTGCAGTGGTTAACACTGTGGCCTCACAAGAAGGTTCCGGGTTCGAGTCCCGGCTCGGGCACGTGATCTTTCTGTGTGGAGTCTCCATGTTCTCCCCGTGTCTGTGTGGGTTCTCTCTGGTACTCCAGCTTCCTCCCACAGTCCAAAGACTTACTGACTAGATTGATTGGATTCTCTAAATTGACCGTAGGTATGAATGTGAGTCTCCTGTATGTCCTTGCGATGGACTGCCGACCTGTCCAGGGTGAACCCTGCCTCTCGCCCGTTGACGCTCCACCACCCCCCCGCGAAAATCGTCATCTTCCTACATATTAAGATATGTAGGAATAAGCGGAAGATGACGATGGATGGAAAAACAAATTACGACGCCTGCTAAAAATTAGGTTTATATTTTATTTTTGTCTTATTATGTCTCTCTGGAAATTATATTTCCTTCACAGACACCATTGATTTGTACATGGACACCTGATTTGAGGAAAAATTCATAATCCCTTCACCATCATGGGGCACTCATTGTTTTCGAATGTCTTCATTAATTTACATAAGAAACAAGTGTCTGCCATGAAAGAAATGGAAGGTTGAAAAAACAATTACTGAAAGCTAGTTTTCATCTGGACCTTGAAGTCCATTTGAAGACGCACTCACGCACACTACATTTGAGTTTTTGGAGACGCGAATTGAAAAAGGTAAACGTCCTTGTTCCTCGGTGGCACTCGTAGTTTCCCACAACACAAAGATGGCCGCCTCCTCTGTTAGCAGTAAAGGCTCAGAGTTGTCTAAAGCTGAATACTTAAAGCGCTATTTATCCACTGATCAAGATGGAAAGAAATCAAAGGGGAAGCTTAAAAAGAAACGGCGTATGGCTCCTGGAAAAGGGTAAGTTGGTTATAACATTTAGAGGAGTTGTTACAAGTTTTGAGTTCCTATGTGTGTTCGCTGTTAAGCTAGTTAAGCGCTTACTAGCCAACTAATGTTAGCCTTCCAGCCCTGATGAACACTCATCATTTGTAATGAAACGTGTAAGTGGGCGACTTACCTCACTCTCTTTTTTGTCAGTCTTAAAATCGTAGACGATGACATAGACTGGAGACAGATGGTTACCGAGGAAAAGGAGATTGAAGAAGACGAAGAGGAAGCCCCAGTGGTAAGATCGCACACGAGCGGACTTAATTCAGCGGGCGAGTCCATTCTCGCTCTAAAATGCCAAGCCTGCCAACACGTCGTTAAGCTTTTATAAATTTTAATTATGTGTGTTCTTTTTAAAATTATCCTCTATCTTTTCATCGGAGAAATTTTTTTCTCTAAATTTCATGCTTTCTTTTGTCGACGTGATCTCTATTAACTCATATTGGGGTAAATATTTTCTTCATCAAGACATAAATGTAGTTGGGAAAGCAATGAATGTTTTACATTCAGTATTGATCGTTGTAAAGTTACAAACTAAATTTAATTTTTGTCCTGTTAGTTTCTGGAAACAAGGGCAAATTGTGAAAAACCTAGATAATGTCCACAACACAGTAATAATGGCTAAATGAAACAACTTATCGCGATTCAATGGAGATTAATGTTCTTTCAAGATTTTTATTCATAGATTTTATTATTAAGCCCTTTGTGATTTTGAAAATACTCTTTAAATTTAAGATATGTGCTCACGTTTTTGCCGCAATCAGTTATTACCTCTCACAAGTCTTGACAGGGGAAATAAGAAAGATGGCCAACATGCTTTGATGGAATGACCAAATCTCTGATGTTTGTCAAGTTTATTATCTCTTCTTCACCTGATTCTGTCTTGAAAGGACTTGTGTTTGTAATGTTTACTCAGATAGCCGAAGTGATTGATGAGCGCCCTGAAGAAGTGAAACAGCTGGAAGTTTTCAGAAACACCAACAGATGGAAAGTGGTTGGCGGTAATGAACTCTCGTATTTATCAAAGAAGATGAGATGTCACAGGTCTGTTAATGTCTGAAACCTGATTGATTAGGGGTGTAATGGCTCAAAAAATTAGGATGTAGCTCATACGGTGCATATGAAGTCCTGGTTTAATATACACTACCAGTCAAAAGTTTGGCGACACCTTCTCATTTAATGTGTATACATTGTAGAGTCTCACTGAAGGCATCAAAGCTATGAATGAACACATGGAATTATGTAGTAAACAAATGTGTGAAAGAACTCAAAGCAGGTTTTCTATTTGAGATTCTTCTTAATAGCCACCCTTTGCTTTGGTATCTGCTTTGCTCACCCTTGGCTTTCTCTCCATGAGCCTCATGGGGTCGTCACCTGAAATGGTTTTCCATCGGTCTTGAAGGAGTTCCCAGAGATGCTGAGCACCTGTTGGTCCTTTGGCCTTCACTTTTGACTCCATCTCATCCCAAACCATCTCCACTGGGTTTAGGTCAGGTGACTGTGGAGGCCAGGTCATCTGGTGCAGCCCTCCATCACTCTCCTTCTTAGTCAAATAGCCCTCACACAGCCTGGAGGTGCGTTTGGGGTCGTTGTCCTGTTGAAAAATAAATGATGGTCTGACGAGACGCAAACCGGATGGGATGGCGTGTTGCTGCAGGACGTCGTGGCAGCCATGCTGGTTCAGTGGGCCCTCAATTTTGAATATATCCCCAACTGTGTCACCAGCAAAGGCCCCACACCATCACACCTCCTCCTCCAGGCTTCACGGTGGGAACCATGCACGCAGAGACCATCCGTTCACTTTGTCTGCGTCGCACAAAGACACGGTGGGTGGAACCAAAGATCTCAAGTTATGACTCATCAGACCAAAGCGCAGATTTCCACTGGTCTGATGTCCATTCCTTGTGATTCTTGTCCCAAACAAATCTCTTCTGCTTGTTGCTTTTCCTCAGTGGTGGTTTCTTAGCAGCTGTTCGACCATCAAGGCCTGATTGGCTCTGAACAGCTGATGTAGAGACGTGTCTGCTACCAGAACTGTGCGTCTTTCATCTGGGCTCTGATCTGAGGTGCTGTTAACTGGTGATTTCTGAGGCCGGTGACTCAGATGAACTCATCCTCAGCAGCAGAGGAGACTCCTGGTCTTCCTCTCCTGGGGCGGTCCTCACGTGAGCCAGTCTCATCATTGTACTTGATGGTTTTTGTGACTGCACTTGGGGACACATTCAAGTTTCAGCTGATTGGTTCTTGCCATCATGTGAACTCTAACAGTGTCAACTAGAGCCGTCAGCTGCGTCCCAACCTGACTTCTCCACAACTCAACTGATGATCCCAACCCTGTTAAGAAGACAAGAAATTCCACAAATGAACCCTGACGAGGAGAACCTGAGAAGTGAGAACCATTTCAGACGACGACATCATGAAGCTCATTGAGAGGCCAAGGGTTTGCAGCGCCGTCAACAAAGCAAAGGGAGGCCACTTTGAAGAATCTAAAACATAGTTAACATTTTGTCTTTGCAACATAATTCCATATATCTTGCTTCATATATTTGATGTCTTCATTATGTATCTACAATGCAGAGAGTAGTAAAAATGAAGAAACCACATTGAATGAGAAGGTGTTTCCAAACTTTTGACTGATAATGTATTTTCAGTACAGAAACAAAATATAACATCAATTGTTTTTCTTTAACTTAAAAAAAAACACCTGGTTTACTGAGCAAACTTTGGCACAGTCTTGAATTAAAGAACCGTCAATATTGCGGCTATCTACTACTGATAAGTACTGTTTTTTTTTTCCCCCAGAACATTCAATTAAATATTTTCAAATACATAAAAATTAAGAACAAAATTAACTCTTGAACTTGTTTTTAGAAAGAGCTTATATGAATCACCAGCTTAAAAGGACGAACCTTGGAACAGAGCTCAGTGACTTGCAACAGGGATGTCTTTATCCAGGGAGTCTGGGCACGAATGAGGGGACTCGTTCACAAATGCGGTTCAGTGCCACCGGTTTGAGCTGGATTTGCATGTAACTGTTATTTATTTGTACCAGGCATCTTCATGTTTGGGTGATGATATCGCAAATGAAAGAGGAAACGTTCAGCCGCTCACATCACAGGTTACAATGAACAACTGGCTTTTATTAGCTTTTGTCTGACCTGCCTGTCTCTGTCCTCCTGTCTCTGTCCATTGTCACCGACATGAATGGAGAAACTGTAGTGTTCCCAAACAGCAGAATGCTGAGGGCTGAATTTGGTTTCAGAACTGCTGCACTCCTGTGATGTACTGAATGATGTCAAGTCTTGTCTCACTATAGAAAATGAATCTCAAGACACAGAGGAGGAAATAGGAAGAGGGAACGAACATCCAGAGCCTGTGGGATCAAGCAGGAGTCGCCATGACTCTCCAGATGTGTCCCCACCTCGGAGAAGTCGCCATGACTCTCCAGATGTGTCCCCACCTCGGAGAAGTCGCCATGACTCTCCAGATGTGTCCCCACCTAGGAGAAGCCGCCATGACTCTCCAGATGTGTCCCCACCTAGGAGAAGCCGCCATGACTCTCCAGATGTGTCCCCACCTAGGAGAAGTCGCCATGGCTCTCCAGACATGTCACCTCCGAGGCAACATTCAGGGAAATCAGGAAAAGTGAAAAATAAAGGTGAGTGATGGGAAGCAATTGGAAAAAAATAAATGTATCCCAGGGGGAAATCTGCTCCTTTCCTTGCTGCACTAAGATGTCCACAACAGTCCTCTAGTAATCCAGCTCTGCTCTCCTAAATGATACTTTGAAATTTTCCTGTATATTTGCCATCCATCTTCAACTGCTTTTTGGAAATGGTGTTGTGGGGGTAGCACGTCCATTGAGGAACCCCAAACTTCCCTTTCCCTGGCCGCATTGACCATTCCCTCCACCTAGTCTTCAGTTGGCCCTGCAGCCTCCTCCTAGCTGGACATTCCTGGAGGTGTTCAGGTGGCATCCTGACTAGATACCTTGACCACCTCAACTGGCTCCATTTGATGCAAAGGAGCAGCAGCTCTACTCTGAGTCCGTCACTCACGACTGAACTTCTCACCTTATCCCTAAGAGAGGCTCCCCCTTTTGAGGAAACACATTTCTGCTGCTCGTATTCAGGACCTCATTCTCTCGGTCATGACCCATATTTCATAACCACGGGTGAGAGAAGGAATGCAGACTGACCAACAGATTGGGAGCTTTGCCTTCTAGCTCAGCTCACTTTTCATTAAAAACAATGCAACAGATCAAATGTAAGACTGGTCCCACTGCTCCAGTTCTTCGGCCCATCTTACGCTCCATTGTTCCTGAACTCGAGAACAGGACCCTGAGATACTGAAATTCCTTCACTTGGGGTGAAGACTCATTCCCTGCCTGAAGTGAACACTGTTTTTCTGCTGAGAACCACAGCCAGAGATTAGATTTGCCAGTTTGTTTTTTAAACTCTTCACGAAATAATGAACTTGGTTTGTTTTTGCAGATTCATCAAGTCTCAAACGTTCACCTCATCGTCATCAATCACCATCAGCTAAGAGGCATCAGACCAGGCACGACTCAGACTCTGATCAGTCTCCTCCACGAAAAAAGTCACAGAGAGGAGGGGCTATAGACTCTGACCAGTCTCCACCAAGGAGGAGGTCCAAAACTAGACCAGGCTCTGACTCCGACCAGTCTCCACCCAGACGGCGGCTACAGAGTGGAAAGGTGTCGGATGAAGATCTGTCACCTCCACGAAGGCCTGGCCAGTCACAGGTGAGCAACCGATATTATCTGACGATCAACTTGAAATCTGGAGCCTTGCAGTTTATTGGACCAAAATTTTACTGTCTTTTTTTTCTCTCCAGGGCCATCGTATGCTCTCTGGTGGGAAGTCAGGTCTGGTTACCAGAGATGTTCTGAGGCAAGAGCAGGAAGAGAACCGTCGCAGAGACAGGCACAACCAGCCATTAGAAGGTTGACTCAGTTCATTTATTACTGTCAACTTTTGTTTTAAGTGATTCATGTCAGAACTCCTGGGATTTTTTTGTCTGAAATGACACTTTTCACCCATTTACTTGCACTCACTAGATGAATCCCGCAATGCGCAGACTGTGTTTCGAGACAAGAGTGGTAAAAAGAGGGATCTGGATTTGGAGCGAGAAGGGCAGAAGAAGAAAGCTGGAGAAAAAGCTGCAAAGGATGAGAAATATGCTCAATGGGGGAAAGGGTAAGTCAGCATTACATATCCCATGTTGAAGAAGGCTACAGAACATACAACTTCTTGTTTCCCTGATCAAACAAATAATATATTCATAGATTGGCCCAGGGCCAGATGCAGCAGCAGAAACTTGAGGATGCGGTGCGTGAAGCCCAAAAGCCACTGGCACGCAACTACGAGGATGAAGAGCTTGACCGTATGTTGAGAGAGCGGGTGAGAGAGGGCGATACGATGGCCGGGATGCTCAGACGGAAGAAGGAACAAAATTCTAAGACACCAGGTATTGAAAGTTAAAAAAGCTAAAACACTGGCACCTGTGATAAAGAGATTTTTTTTTCACCTTGCATTCATTCAGAACGTCTGACTTTGTTCTGCAGACAAACCTCGGTATAAAGGCCCTGCACCTCCTCCAAACCGCTTCAATATTCTACCAGGGTATCGTTGGGATGGCGTTAACAGGTAAACCCTTCTTAACCCATCCTTAGTTCAGTTTTTTTCCTACATCCCATTAGTTAATTTTCTAACAACACCGGTCATGGACCGGACGGCGTTATGGCAGAATTAACAGTGGAATTTAATTTGTTTTTCTTGCAGGTCGAATGGTTTTGAACAGAAACGCTACACGAGGATCGCAGATAAAAAAGCTGTCCAGGAGGCAGCGTATAAATGGAGCGTGGAGGACATGTAACAGAAGTCAGAACCCGATGGATCAGGAGCACAGCTGAAGATCAGGACCACTCATTCATAGGTGGATTTTTCTAGCTGTGGGTGACCAAGTGAGCACATCGTAATGGGTTTGTAAATAGTGATTCTATGTGGAGCTCAGGCAGATGGGTTTTTTTTTCCACTGTTTTATTAAATAATTTGATTTTGTAAAGTTTTGTCCTGTGATTATTTCTTACATACAGCAACACAATTTCATCTTTTCCTAAAAGCATTCTAGAGTTCCAAATAGGTTTTTCTAACTACAGAATTGTGTAAATATGTGTAAGAACACTAAAACACACATGAGCAACAGCGGAAGATGGATGATTAGTTGAAGGTGCCGTTCAGGAGCTTAAAATAGTTAGTTTGACTAGTGATAATCCTCATATCACAAGGCAGAATCAAATTGTTGGCCCTGTAGGATATTTGATACTTTGTGAATCAGGATTACTTTGTAAAAATAGTTATGAGATAAAACTCATCTGCTGGTGAGGCTGGTGTTGGTTGACAAAAAATGAAAAAACTCACTTCTGGATATTGAGATGGGCTTGTTAAGAACATTTTATTTAGAGGACTGTTGTTTGTAGCATGTTTTGATTCAGCTTTGTAAATTAGAGCAGTCCTCTGAGTTGGAGAAAATATTTGCTTGAACTGAGGCTTTGAACAACTTCTGTAGTTAATGGACAGCATTTGCAGATCTTGTAATTAAGCGCTTCAGACCCTCGTAGGAAAAAATGGTCCATTTATGTTAAATTATAATTTAGGGCGATAGTGAAATTGTACCTGATATAAAAAAGTCTCATCGCGTTTTCAGAAAGTAGGAACCTTAGAGCCTGAATGGTTAGTTTCCTGACGGACTGTTTATATTAGCGTACGCTTTTCAAGCGTGAAAATCGAAGAAGTGAGAACGTCCCATAGCTCAACGCAGGCCTGGAGAGTAAGAAGTAAATAACCACGCAGCAACTCGAGTATTCAAGACCAAGCAGCCTGTTGGGACAGAATGGTTGACTGGAGCCCGATAGCGAAGGTGTACGACCCGCTGAAAGCTGGAAGTATCGACGGCACGGACGTGGAGCCCCATGACCGTGCGGTATGGAGGGCTATGTGTGCGCGTTACAAGCCCAACAAGGGTGTTGTGGGAGACCCGTTGCTCACCCTTTTTGTGTCCCGACTAAACCCCCAGACAACTGACGAGAAATTACATCAAGTGTTCTCCAAGTACGGAGACATCCAGCGGCTCCGGCTGGTCCGGGACATAGTGACGGGCTTCTCCAAAGGATACGCCTTCATTGAGTACAAGGAGGAGCGCTCAGTTGTCCGGGCCCGGCGGGACGCTAACAGGCTGGTGGTGGACCAGCACGAGGTGTTTGTGGATTTTGAACAGGAAAGGACCCTCAAAGGATGGGTACCGAGACGGCTTGGTGGCGGGCTGGGAGGGAAGAAAGAGTCCGGACAGCTGCGGTTCGGCGGAAGGGACAGGCCTTTCCGGAAGCCCATTAACATCGGAGCCGGGCTGGTACAGGAACGAGTGGGTGGAGGGCGGAGGGAATGGGACAGACCGGGAGAGAGGGACAGGGAGAGCCGGGACCGAAACAGAGAGCCTGCGTGGGGGGGCAGAGGGAGGAGAGACGATCTGGACAGAAGCAGAGACAGGGACGATCGCAGACGCGGGGACAGGAGCCGGTACCGGGACAGAAGATGAGGGCCCCGATCCGCCATTCAGCTGCCGGCTGTGGCAGGAAGGAAGGAAGGAAGCTTGTGATTGTGATGCATCAGTCATTAGACTTGTATCTGATAAAGTCAGCCTGGACTCGGGCTGGACAGAGGATCTAGTGTATGAATATTTGTTGAGAATCAAGACCTCCTGGCAGGTTGATGAGGTTGATGGCTCACTGGGCTGCACGCTGGTGGCGTGTTCACCAACCTGAAGCCCTGATCAAGCATCAGTCAGCCCAATGTGATCGTGTCACGGTCATGTGAAGGTAAAAACTAGGAAAGGTTGTTTTTTTTTTAATTAAAACGAGGAAGAACCAGTATTAGCAAATGTTGATGCGGTTTTGCTCATCAGACCTTTTCATTAAAAATGTTCATCATCCGGCGATATCGTCACACATCCAAGTTAGTCTCTGTGACTCGCACATAGTTGTGAGTTCTGTTTTCTTCAGTTGAGCTCTGGGGGGGTTGATCATGTTCTGAGTCACAGGGTGGACTGTCGTCTCCAGCAAGGTATGACATCACCGACTGGAAATGTTAAATGTCTCATGACATTACCGTATCAGATTATTAAACTGGAGACTTTGAAGTGTAGTCCCAAATCTGGGTTTGTGTAAAATTTCCTGAGAAATAACGCATGGAGACCAAAGTTACCACATTTTTAGAGCATGTATTTGACTGTTAATGAATGAGAGCAACAGCCTCATCCTCAGGGAACAAAGCGTCAGTCTTTTTGCTTAGAAAGGTGCCCTGTGTGGGGAAAAAAGACAAATGTATCAACTTTCTGGCAAAATAAATTCCCCAAAAGTTTTGAACAGTTTAAATGATATAATTCTCTGCTGTATTTAAAAGACTGGAATTGATGTTAAGATAAATAAATACAAATAAAACCCACAAAAATTGTAGAGTTCTCAGGTTTTTATTATACCATGTCTACAGCTTTGTACTGTATTGTATGGATGAAGCTGTCACTTCTATTTTGACAGGTATATGAGAAGAACTGTGAAGGCTTTTGTTGAAGCAGGATTCATATTCATAAGCTCATAATGAAATGAAGTGCCATGGTTTATGGCCAAAGGTGAGCTGAGTCTGAGGCTGCTCCTGATGGGAGGTGCAGATGGAGCTTGTATTAAACAGTCACTCCGAAGTTGCGTTTGGTTCTCCAGACAAGGGGAATCTCATCCTGTCAGCACAAGTTGGCCTGGGATTCAACATGGGCCAACTGGGGTACGTCTCCCTTTGGACTGTCCTGAACTCAATCCTGTGAACCAACACGTACACGTACACGTACTGCTTATTTCCTACTCAAAACTGTCGTGTACTGGACAAACGACCTTACCTGAATGCAGGGTTGATGCCGATGTTGTCTGGCTGCGGAAGGGCGGGGGTTCTCCTCCTGCGGCTGGAGGGCGGAGGAGGGAAATCCTTCTGATACTGAGACTGCATCTCTCTTGTATCTAGTATGAGATCAGGGTCATCTTCATGTTTGTCCTCCACTGGTTCCCCGTTCCGTCTGCTGTTTCCTCTTCCTGTTTGTCTTGTGGTTATGAGATGAGGACGGAGGGATTCCTGCTGCGAGTTCTGGCTGAAACGGCCTGCTGAAGGTGATTCAAACAGCCCCTTAATTTCATACACACATTAATGAATATCTAATTTGGGGAATCGGAGATGTCATGACATCATCAATGATCTTTTATTACTGTCTAACTTTTATATATTCTTTAAAAAAAAAGTACAAAATCATGCTATTCTCATTATCGTTTTGCATCTTAAACACTAAGATTTAGATTTACATTATGTTTAAATGTGAAACCCAACAGGTCAGATATTGGAATTTAAATTTATTGCCTATCAATGCATAAACAGTCAACAACATTTTTACTTTTAATCTTATATGGATGTTTTCCTTCCATATTTGAACAAATGAAGTGACTCATACATTACATTCCTGATTTCTTCAATCACACACACACACACACACACACACATGATTCACTTCCTGGTTGGCCAACTATCAGCAAAAATGCTCTTAGAACTGATATGATAAGTTTGCTCAGCAAGTTGAGGTAAGACTGCAGACCTTTGCCTCTGTCTTGTTGTGGGATCGGATGGAAACAGAACGCCTCTCTTGATGTGGTCTCCATCTTTGCAGGAGTGTCCGGGTAGAGGAGAAATCCTGGAAGAGTCCGGATAGAATACAGAGGGTAAAAAGGGTCCATTAAAGCAGAAATGTAGGATAATATTGACAAATCATGACTATACATTGTAATATTTTTATGTTTACATCAGCCTAGTTTTTCTTAAGTCTCTTCTTCTTTGCACAGGAACAATGCTGTAAATATATCAGTTCTGGGGATTCCTATTTGAAATGGGAATATGTTTTTCTCGAACATCAGAAAATCCTTTGAATACGATACAACATTTATACAGATAACATCAACATCAATAAATAGAGGTGATTGGCCCAATTAGTTGTAATAATTAGCATATCATCCATCCATCCATCCATTTTCTACCTCTTATCCTGTTAAGGGTCGCGGGGGGTGGGGGGGCTGGAGCCTATCCCGGCAGCCTTCAGGTGAGAAGCAGGGTTCACCCTGGACAGGTCACCAGTCCATCACAGGACCAACACATAGAGACAGACAACCATTCACACTCACAGTCACACCTACGGTCAATTTAGAGTATCAATCAGCCTCGTCCCCTCTTGATGTCTTTGGACTGTGGGAGGAAGCTGGAGTACCAGAGAGAACCCACACAGGAACAGGGAGAACATGGAGACTCACACAGAAAGATCCTGTGACCCTTGAACCCTTCTTGCTGTGAGGCGACAGTGCTGACCACTGCACCACCGTGCTGCCATACCATATACTGTATATTATGGCAAAAAAATAAAAACAGTATAATGCATCCCTCCTTAAAATGTTTTTTTTTTCTTTCTGTCCCACAGGAATACAGGCAAGTCAGGCAAGACAACCCTCCCCAATTCCTTACACCACTGGTTTTGTCAGCCATAGCTCCTTCAGGCCCCTTTAATGTGGTCCATTCAGAAGCACAGATGGTGAAATTCTGGGCCACTGCTGATACGCAGCTGATACACTGGCACATTCAAAAGTTTGATCAAATGTTGCTCCACTATTTACACTGAAACAACATATGTGATGAAGTCTTTTTATGTACATTAAACAGAAACAAAATTCTAAAACTGGATGTTTTTTGTTTTAGTTGTTTGTTTTTTTTTCTTGACAATTATCTCCTCAATCCATTTTTTTTTCTTGCTGAGGATGAACACACATACAAACCTTAAGGAGAACTGTTCTAACCTGAAGGAGAACATATGTAGCAAACATGCTCCTGTGAGAGCATCACTAACGTCAGCAAAGCCTCACCTGCCACTGTCGGCGGTTCCCCCCGATAGGGTCGAGCACGCAGGAACAGTTCGTGATGTCGATGTGGATGTTGTTGGTTTTCAATGAACATTTTGTCTGTTAGTTCTTTACTGTGTCTCATTGAGCTGCAGCTCTTTGCCTGCAATATCTGGTTCAGCAAATACTGTTAAAAAGAAAAGAGATAACAAGACTACTGGGGTTTCCTGAATTCCCAACTTCATCGGTGCATTGATTTCAGTTCAAGAAGCCTAAAAAAAGTTAGTTTCTGCATTTCTTACCTTATATGTGGCGAAAATAACAAAATGTGAAACAATCTGTAATTCCCTTCTACGTGTACGTGTCGGTCTAATACAGCAAGCCACTTACAGCTTGTTTACTGCAGTAGTCATGGTGTTTCATTCTTCTCCAGTGAGTGACAGATACAGTAGGAACACACCAGGACAAAAAAAGCAGCTGGGACAACAACAGAGAGTTGAAACGTCACAGAGGCATGCTTGGATAGACAAGTTTAAAAGGAGAGACAGCGCGAAACCTTTTAAAGCAGGCCCAGTTTCACAAAGTTCAACATGGACTCTGTAAGCTACAACTGAGCCTTGTATCCTCTGCACCGCTGACTAGGTATACAGGAGGGTGATGATCAGAAGTTAAAGTTGAATAAATCTTACAAACCCTGTTTACAAAAAAAGAAAGCCTGCTGTCTATTCAGTAGTTTCCTTGGAACTGTTAGCTGACAGTCAGAAATGCCGGCTGCCTCCAAGGGCTTGCTGGCATCAACCCACTCTATTTCTTTCACATAAGAGGGCCTGTTTCAGCCTGTAACGTTCAGTCGGTAACATTCATTTTGAAGACTGTTATATCAAATGCATTGAGGGAAACTTTGAAATTGCATTTCCTGCATTTCTCTAATTTCTAACATACTTGTGTGGATTTGATTGAATGAATAAACCCCACTGGTCACATGCTGCATATTAACTATTGTATCTGCATAGTTTCTCCAGCGTGCCTGACCCTGCTGTGTCAAGAGACAACTGATGCTAAGACAAAGCCATATCCAAAATGTCAGCAAAAGATACACACAAGTTTACTAAAATCACTATGGGGATATTTCTGGTATTTTAGGTATTTTATTTGAAAAAGGTTTTTTTTTTTTTTACAAATGTTTGTACTTGTGACAATAGTGAGAAACTGTCGATAACTTAAACCTCTGTACCCCACGTGGGCAACACTTACAAATACTTACAGTATAACTTTTCTCTCTTTTCTGTTAAAATACCCCCCCCCCCCCCCCCCCCCCGGTAAAGACTTAAAAAAAATTAAGCTTTTTTATTTTCTTTTTTTCATTAAAATAAATCACTATCGCCCAGGTCGGACCTCTTCCCTTTCATTTTTAATGAGCGCTTTCATTTGAAGTCAAACTCTTTCGGGACGTTCATTTTCGAACCACTTTCATTGACTTTGTTTCATCTGATACCTCAACTGAAGATAAACATATAAATGTTTGTTCACATAGCGGATGCTTCCAATCAACAATGGAAATAAACACAGGTAAGTATCGAGCACAAGATAGAATTTGACAAAAACAAAAAGCGAACAGTGTAACAAAACTATGTACCAGTTATTACAACAGTAATTCCGCAACAAATGATAATATCAGTATCATTATTTTTGTTATGATTATCAGTATTATTATTATGATTTTGGTTTGCTACTTGGTTGTTACTGTGACGTTTATCTGGCAGTCTCTACGCTGATTTCAGCACGCGCCAGCAGGAGTCTCCCGTCCCCATAGTAACCAGCTTTCCGTAAGATCCGTCCGTATCAGACAGAAGAGTTAGCGACACACTCAGTGTTGAGCCTTTACACGGACGAAATTAACCTCGTTTTCTCACCCGCTCTCGCTTTTTCATTCACTTAAAGGTCGCCGGGACGCGTGAGTGAGGTTTTGCGTGAATATTCTGATTTTTAGGGGTAAGAGAGGCGGCGTCGAGCTCGTCGTCCAAACCCAGCTAAACTCTCTCTGCTGCGGTAAAGTGTCCGGAAGTTCTGAGGAGAAAAAAGGCATGAAAAAAGGAGACCTGGAAGAATCTTCTGACTGTATTCATCGAGCACATTGCAACGCTGTATTTCTCTTGTGTCTCTCACCGAGTAGACACACGTCTATTTCACTATATAATTAGCGTCTGGTGGGTTAGTGTACCGATGGGTCTGCCGACGCTGGAGTTTAGCGACTCTTTCCTGGACAGTCCGGAGTTCAGAGAGCGGCTGCAGTGCCATGAGATAGAGCTGGAGCGCACCAACAGGTTTATAAAAGACCTCATCAAGGATGGAAACATGCTCATAACTGCACTAAGGAGTAAGTACAACTCGATTGATTGCTTATTTTGGGGTAGAAATGTATGTCAAATGTCTCAACGAGTTACAAGGTCTGCTGCCTCCCTGATTAAAGAAGAGAATCAAGGCCAAACAGACCCATTGTAATATTACACATCCATTCGCCTAGTTACGAAGACGTAATTCCACTGAAATCTGCTTTGTTGGTTGTCAAAAAGGCGCTGGACATATTCATCTTACCTAGGCAGGTTTGTTGGATGTATTTCAGGGAAAATGTGCAGCTTTCACCTGATGCCATGTGAAGTTTTCATTTTCCTGTCCATCATACCTTCCTAATGATGTGATTGTCAGAGTCCATCCCGACCCCAGTCAAAGGATCAGGAGAGGCAGACGCATAAAGCAACAGTTATCACACTGCATGCCACCCTCTGTTTTCCTTTATTGTGAGGTAAAACGCTCTTAAATATATGTAGAAATCAATTTTTTATGATTGCACCAGGGGATAGATTGACACTTGACCCTATTATATACATTAATAGAAGCACCTTACAAAAATACATTTCATTGTTATTGAAACATATAGTGTTAACTTAAGTAAAACCGTAGGTAGGACATCGTAGTACTATTTAGGCCCACATACCACCATTAAGTTGCAGTTTTTTGCCCTCCAAAGGGAAAAGTTTGGCCTTGAATAGCCCCAAGGCCCCAGAATTCCAGTGCCCAGCATGCATACTGTGTTTTGCCTTAGTGCAGATGTACAAGCAGCTGAAGTTTACGTTTATTTTCAGTTGATCTTTTATCTATTAATGAGTCTTTGAAGGAGCAGGTTCCTCCCGTCAGTTTGGAGTCCAGTTTTAATCAGCCCAGACACTCTGGGGTGGCTTGTTGTCTTCGGCTGCTGGTTTTAGGTCACGGCTGGTGTGAACACTCCTGCAGTGCATACATGACGACACTCAGTGTGTTTTGTGGTTTTGGAACCACACAGGGATGAAACAACATAATCACTGTGTGGTTTTCAACTAGAATCACAAGAGACCTCACACTGCTTATTAGCATAGAATAGTGTAGTATACAAGCACAGGCCTTACTGACACCACTGCTGGGACACCTTAAAGGACCAACATCTCTGCGATTGATTTCACCTTTGTTCTTCCTGCCAGGACAAATCAAAAAGTCACCTGAGACAAAAGTCCATAGGACCAATGATACCTATTAGAGATATGAGGTTACACAAATGTTGTGCATCATTATGTATTCCAAAGCAATTTATCTCCACTGTATGGATCTCAAGTTATGTGATGGTGGAGTCATGATCCAGCACAGGCTATAGAATAGATTCTGGATCGGAACCATTATATTTATGTCTCTTCAGTCATTGAAATCAGCCGATAGGTGAACAATATCAACACCAGATTCTGATACACCTGATCTGATATACCATCTCTAACTCTGACAACATGGCAATATTATCATGCATTCCTCCAGATTGTTATTATGTCTAAATGTTTCACCGTATTCGTTCGGTTGTTAGTGTGTAATGTTTGTGTAGTTACAGACTGAACAAATTAGTTAGTTAGTTTCTATTTATAGCCAACAAGTCCCATGAAAAGACAAATATCCCAAAGTGCAATAGGCTGTCTCTTGTTCTTCTAAATTATATTGATGCCACTGATGATAAGGACACTGAAAAATATCTCACAGTCTTGCTGGAATGTATCAATGAGTAGAAAGATAAGAGAATGAGTGTGTGGACTTGTGCACCTCTCCAGATCTTATCTTTTCAACTGTATATTGAAAGCGCCTCCAATCATTTGGGATCACATGATGTGCTTTAAATCATCATAAAAATATGGACTCAGCTTTGCTCAAGTTTCCAGCGCAAGATTATTATTGTCCATGGTGCATTTCCTGTCCATGGTGCACTGAACCTGACCTCAGTTCTCTTTGGATTCAGCATGACCTGGTACTACAGGAAATGTGAATGGTTTATTATTATCCTTTTATTATAGTGTTGATTGACATAGAGCCTTACAGTGGCTGGCACACCCACCAGTGATATGGGTGTGTGAGTGAGAGAATGCAGCTGTGTGGTGCCAAGCAGTTATGCATCTTAGAGAGTGTAAAAACACTGGATGTGGAATCACACCATTTTCCAAGAGTAAGCCTGTCAATTGGAGTGTGCCGCAGGGTGCAGGAGAGAGTTTACATCAGATTGTGTCTTGGCAGTGGTTGATATCCCAGAAAATGCATCAGATGTTTATTACAGGAGGGAATAAGTGATGTTTCCTGTAGCCTGTAGGGACGTTATGTCGTATAACAATAACAGCAGTGTGCACGCCCACGCCAAGAGCATTCTGGAGGATAACGTGGAAGTGTGTTAACTATGAATAGATGATGGAAATACTGACACTAATGAATGCACTGCTGTCTGTGTCTCCTCTCAGGTCTTTCTCTGGCTGTTCAGCGGTTCTCTCAGTCTCTGCAGGAGTTCCAGTTTGAGTGTATTGGAGATGCTGAGACTGATGATGAGGTCAACATAGGTGAGTTCACTTTATCATCAGAACCGGTGTTTCTTGCATCCTGAGGCTACACTTACTCACTTTGAAAAACACAACATTGAACCCCAAAAACACACACAGCACATTTTTAAGGAGCTGCAGTCCAATCAGTCTCATTGTACACTGTCACATTCATGTTTTGATCCATAAAGGTACACAGATACATCTGAGTTTAGCGCTGGGAAAGTTTGTATTATTTAAATACTTAGAATAAAATATTCTTTAATAATTCACAGTTTGACCTGCAGTCTTTAAGCTGATATGAAGCAGTCTAGTCATTCCAGAGAGACAACTCTGCCATGAACTGATTCAGTAACGCTCAGTAATGGCAAATAAGAAACAGGTTTGTCATTTTTTTTTACAGCTCAATCTTTAAAGGAGTTCTCTCAGCTTTTGAGCACCATGGAGGAGGAGAGAAAACGACTGGTAAGACATCATGCTAGTTTGTATCGTACTGGACTGTTTGAATGAATGAAATGTTGATTTTGTTTTCATTGAGTTTCCAGAAATGTCAGATTAAGTTACAGCTGTTAATGCTTGTTATTTAGGGATTTTTCCACATGAGCATTTTGATCAGCACTGATACCATTGCTGCAATTGTCAACATGTATTCCATTCATTTGATATTCATATTTATTTATTTCAAAACATTTGGTAAAGCTAATAAATCATGTTCACTGCATCATTTCCCAATTAGCTGTTGGTTATAAATGAAATATAGATAGCAGCCAATGTCGGCCAATATCCATATGAAGGTTAATATATTCTGCATTATGAGTATCATCATCATACATTAGAAATATTTTATTTACACTATTTGAGAGTGAAGTATCGCTTTAATACTACTTTGTAAAATAATGCAATCTCAGTGCAGGCCAGGATAAGGCACTAAATCAGCTGAACTATTTCTTTGATGGCTTGAATGGTAAAGCTTGCGTGTGGGGCAGGACTAGACACATGTGTTGTGGTGAGGGCGGGACTATAAGGCATACATTGCATGGGTGGGTGGTAGGGGTTCACCAGGAGAGAGTGGGAGTGTTATTAATACAGCAGTCCTACTCTGCTTTGAACTGTCTGTACTGCAGAGACAGAATTATCTTTGAACAACAGCATTGATAAGATTCAACACTCCTTTAGACCAAAGTTCTCAAGGTCTGAACCAGCTTCACCAGTATCTTTTATTCTCTTTCCCACCCGTTGTTCTTTGCTGTCTCTGCTCTGTTGGTGTAAATCAGGCCCCACTTTGAGAGATCAAGCCAAACTCTAACAAGGACTTCCTGTCCTATCTAAAAGAATACAGCCTTTATCAGGAACCATCCCTGGTTCGTATTGGCATGTTACTCTGGTTTTCCCACACGTCGTCTTCACAGTTTTGGCAAAGAAACAACATGCCCGCCACACTGTGTGTGCTCCATGGTGATGTGGTCTTTGACTTAAAGACCCTCCATCAACCGGAGGCCTTTGTGAGGGAGTGACTGGAGCCTGGCACTGTCTGGTTGTGTATCTTTGCTGTATTTGTGTGTGTGTGTGTGTGTGTGTGTGTGTGTGTGTGTGTGTGTGTGTGTGTGCGTGTGCGTGTTTGTGTGTGCGTGTACGTGTACGTGCATGCAGTATACTACATAATGTATAGCTGTGCACACGCGTTTTTGTGTGTGTGTGTGTGTGTGTGTGTGTGTGTGTGTGTGTGTGTGTGTGTGAGTGAGTGTGTGTGTGTTCGCCTTTGTGGCTGTTTGCATGGTCTGGTTACAGAGGAACCATGTGGAACCTATTCCACCAATTCCCCAGTGAGGCCGCGAGCAGAGCCCTGACTGCCTGGGAAAGTCCATAAAAGAGCCCAGTGTGTGTGTGTGTCTGTGTGTGTGTGTGTGTGTGTGTGTATGTCTGTGTCTTTGTGTGTGTGTGTGTGTGTGTGTGTGTGTGTGTGTGTGTGTGTGTGTATGTCTGTGTCTTTGTGTGTGTGTCTGTGTGTCTGTGTGTGTGTGTCCATGAATGTGTTTCAAATGTATGCCTTCCCAGTACCCCTGATTGGTCTTAACTTGTAGGTTGTAATAACTTGGGTATCATATTGAAAGTCACTTCCAGCAAAGAGTCCCTTTAAGACACTAAACTGTTCAACCTGAAAAGACTATTATTAAGGTTTGACAATGCCACTCAGCCTTAGCTCTCAGTTTCATCCTAGATATTGTACGGGGGTGAAAAAACACACAAAGAAAACACAGAAAGGTTCAGATGATCAAAACTGGGAGTGAGGTTTGGGAAACCATTTAGAGTCTAATACTTAAATCAACTAGACGTTGCCAAACAAGATGTGACTAAGTCTTACAATAGATAGACTCATGAATAAAAAGACCTAATGCAAGCACCAGAGCTTTAATAGCTGCTGTGTAGCTGCTTGGCTCAAATCTCAACCGCAAGTTTCTCCTACATACTGTGCAGTCAGCTGTAAAAATATTAGCATGATGGTGCCAACATGCTTTGTGGGTTTCACATGAAATTTGCACATTGGGTTAGATTGGAGTCCAGACAGTCAGCCACTGATCCGTTAGCTCAAAGGAATCAAGTGCAGATTCGGTTTATTGAAGTGGTTTGTTCAGAGCTCTGTAATTAACAGCATGGCAACTAGGACTGGCCAAAAGTCAGTGTTTAACTCCTCTGTGTTCCCTTTAAAATTTCCCGCTAGATTTATTTGGATAATCATAGACAGTCCCATTATATTGCATCGTCATGCTGATAAAGACTGAAAATAAGCAAGAATATTTATCCATGCTAAAATTAATTGAACAATTCAAATTTAATTCAGGTTGATACTTCTGCTTCTGTTTTTGTCTTTTTTGGTGGGAAAACAGGAACTGAATGAACTAAGATAAGATATTTAAGTTGAGAGGTATTTCAGTCTTGAGAGTGGCTTTTTGAGGTTTGTTCAAATAATTAGCATTCTTCATCACCTCAGTCTCAGTCTAAAGTGGACAGACACCTTCCTACTCAAACAGTCTACCCATCAAGGTCAATATCAAATAGTGAGAACAAAAAGGATCTTTCCATGAAAATGTTTCACTGACATGAGACTTGGACCATCACCTACTCTCAAATGAAGCAGGCCCTGACCTGGAGCAACTCACCAGTGCAGCCCAACTGGAGCGAGGCATCATGGTGTTTTCTCTAATAATGGTCTTTGGCACACTAAGCTACCTGTTGTTGGCTTTTCTGTCTTCTTGCAGATCCAAAATGCTGATGATGTGTTGATCTCACCACTCGAGAGGTTTCGCAAGGAGCAGATTGGAGCTGTTAAGGTATCCATATGATTGCCATCCATCCATTTTCTATACCGCTTATCCGTTAAGGGTCAAGGGGGGGCTAGAACCTATCCCAGCTGACATTGTGCGAGAGGCAGGGTTCACCCTGGATGGGTCGCCAGTCGCAGGGCCATCAGGAGCAATTAGGGGCTCAGTATCTTGCTCAAGGATACTTGGACATGGTCACCGGGGGAAGGGAGGATTGAACAAGCGACCCTTTGGTTGCTCGATGGTCACCCTCCCTCTCAGCCATGCCACCCCTCACCCATATGATTTCCTATGTCAAAAAATGAAAAATGAGCAACTTCAGGGGCTCCATATCTTTAAGATTAAAGGATCAGGGATGATTTTAAAATGGCTGCTGAATAGAAGGTTTTAGGCCGGCTCAGTGGGATGTCCTTCAGCACCATGGGTGGTGATCAGACAGATATTCTGGCTTGGGCCTGGTCCCAGCTTCAGCGTCTTTGTCAGTGGTCAGAGATTCCATTCGTTTCAGATAAACGATGGATGTGTCAGTAACAAGGTCATGGGAACGGACGCTGGGAAGGAGGACAAGGAGCTCATCGCAGACAGTCGAACTCAGTTAGGCAATATAAACACAAAGTGAATCTGGTGTCTGGTTTCAGCAGCTGTCTCGGGTCTTATAATTCTCTTTTTTTTTCATATTCACCCTGTCAACAAGAGAATAGAGGCAGAAATAGTCGTGTTGCACAGAATGCAGGGCACAAGAAATAGAAGTGGTCACAGCTTCAACTGATCTCGAGAGAGGAAGTTCAGCTTGTTGGTAACAAACCGAGGCAAATACTCAGCCTGTAGAATGTAGCAGCAGAGTGTCAGCAGCCCATCCTCACTGACACAGAGCCAGAAGCCTGCAGCTGGTTGGAAACAGATGTTTCCATAATTGCTTTTCATTTAGATCATTAATGCTTATTAATATCATAACCTTTTGGTCACTGGATGTAGAATTTTAAGATGTAATTTTCAAGTTTTGAATATTGTTGGGTTCCTAGATACAAAAAAGCTTGCAATTTTCTGAAAAATGTTGAAACCTCAGTAAAATTTAATCTGGCACTGATTTGTTGTGTCTGGGTCACATGACCTGGGAGCTATTGAAAACATAAACTGTGAATTTAGCAATTTTACGTGAAAATAATTTAAAAAAAAAATTAGGGTCGGCAAAATAATTTTACTATTTCAAATAATTAATTATGGAAAAATAAGGCAGTGAAGAGGTTACTGCAGTTAATCATGATCTTAGTGTAATGTGGGGTTTGATGTCATATCAGTATTTTTTGATAATGAGTATTTTTATAATCCCTTATTTATTTCACTGTTGCAGTAACATTTAATACTAATGGATTTTAGAATTATCTTCCTCTGATTAAGGTTTGCATGCTTTCGTATTACATTGAAAAACCCTGATATGTTTGCTTTCATTTATTTCTGATGTCACCTCGACCGCTTAGGAGGGAAAGAAACAGTTTGACAAAGAGACAGAAAGGTACTACTCTGTTCTCGAGAAGCACCTTGGCCTGTCCTCCAAAAAGAAGGAATCGCATCTGAGCGAGGTAAACTCCCAAGTTCCTGATGCACCCACACTGAGTTCCTCCCAGACATATGAGGTCACCTCCTGGATGTGTTTTGTTGTTGCAGGCTGATTCACAGATGAGTAAGGACCGGCAGGTTTTTTACGATGCGTCGCTGCAGTATGTCTTCAAGATCCAAGAAGTGCAAGAGAGAAAGAAGTTTGAATTTGTGGAGCCGGTGAGTTAACATCCCTGGGGAAAGATACACGTACAACGCTCGAGACACATGAGATGACATTAATATCGGTCTGTGCCACCTGTATATTTTGTTCCTTTTTGATTTTTTTTCTGCTGTCTAGTCAAAGTTACTAAACTAGTATAAAATACACAAGGTTTCATCATACATACATTCATTCAAATACACTCACATGCAGGCACCAACATGAATATTCTGTCTTGAATGTGAGTTTTTATCCAGTTGAGCACATGAAAAGACTGCTAAGCCAGGTTCCAGCATTACACACACTGTTTGGCTGGTGATAAAAGTTTAGATGATAGATATCAGTAAAGCCTACTTCCTGTTTCTGTAGTTACACTTCCTGCGTGGAGATCTTTTCCACAGAACAGAGAGGGAAAGTCTCTGTTGTAAGGTAAACAAGGACAGAAAACAAGCAGAGGTCTGGGGTTTTTTTCTGCTGCAGGGGTTGTTGTGGCTGATTGAGCAGATGACTGATAATCATTCTTTGGTAATTCTCTCATTATACTTAGCACGCCCAAGCCCCCAGCTCATATTTCTCGCTCTACTCCTCAGCTATTGGCCTTCCTGCAGGGTTTGTTAACATTCTACCATGAAGGCTATGAGCTGGCCAGTGAGTTTGAACCTTACAAGCAGCACCTTCAGTTCAACCTGCAGAATGTAAGTTTATGTTTATTGCAACCCTCAACACCATTATCACTTAGAGATAGAAACATGAAAAGTAAAATACCTGAATGGCATCAGCAATGCAGAATTGATCTTGTTACAAACCTCATACAGTAAACATCCTCATTACATCAATACATCCTCTTCAGAATGTAAAAGACACCTTCATTATTTAATCTTGCATACACAAACTTGATTATTACATGAAATCACATTATATTGTGCAAAAATGTCCACTTTTCATTAGAGAAAAGGGGACATTTTTAATGCAAATGAGAAATCAAGTGTGCTTGGGTGAAAGGAACTCACCAGCTTTTTGGAAAATGAATTTATTCTCCCTCACCCCCAAGAGCCAGACAAGCGCTGTAGGGAGGGAGGGAGACCTGCAGAGACAGAAGGGAAGTGTTAGCATACCGCAGTCGAAAGTGATCAAGCTCACCTTTACCTATATTAATATGACTAGGGTTGCGCATAGGATTCATTATGACTGAACAATTATTAAAATAACAAGACGCTGTAATTTTAGAATCAGATACACTGCTTTCCAGACTGGGATTTCTCACAGCACCTTGAAACCTTAACATCAGGCTGCTGCTCCTAATGAGGGCTGACTGTGTACGAGAGGATTAGGAGGATTTCTTCTGGACAAACAAAGATCCTGAACCTGAATACACAGGGGAGCAGCTCATGAGGCAAGACAGAGGAATGTTTCCATTCATTGTGCTAAGCTAACAGGCAGGTAGCTGCTCTCTGATGGTCTCAGCTCTCTTATACACTCATAGAACAGCGAAGGCTATTTATCCTCTTGTCTGGCGCTGGGGAGGACGTACAATAAGTATATTTGCTTACAATTTGGTGGGTTTCTCTATCATGAAAAAAGCTCTGTCTCTAGGCTTGTTATAACTTTTTGTGTTACCACGCTCTGTATGCTGTTTAGGCTCGCAACAACTTTGAAAGTACGCGGGTTGAAGTCGAGAGGCTGATGAAGAGGATCCGATCTGCAGAGGAGGACTTCAAGGCCCCCGGCTGCTTTACAATGGAGGGATATCTGTATATACAGGAGAAACGTGAGAGACACAAAACTTTAATTTGCTTCTTTCTCTCTCTCTCCTACACAAGGCATGGATGTACAGTAGGCACCTATGTCATGTATTTCAGGTCCATTAGGCAGCGTGTGGACTAGATACTACTGTACCTATGAAAAAAGCTCCAAGATGTTCACCATGAGCAACACAGAGGCCAGACCAGCCAGCAGACAGGTGAGCTGGCTGCAGAAGAATAATGTCACCACACATTATTCAGGCTGTTTTTGACAAAATCATAGCCTTTACCCATACAGATTGCTTGATTGATGTTGATCAGCCTGCAAAGCTTCTTGTTTCAATGCCAGTGTTGAAACAGCTTGCACTGACATGAGACTTGGACAGTTACTGTGTCATGTTTAACATTCAGTCTTTTAGCGTATGTGGTCAATAAGTATCATGTAAGTGAAATACATGCTTTGCAGTAGCAGTTTTCAGTTCGATTTACATTTAATGCACTATGGACTCCATTTTTAATAAATCAATATTCCAACTGGATGATGGACATTCTGAAGTTGCAGTGGAGCAAGTTTGCTGTCAATTTTGCAAAAAATGTGCGCGCTGCGCGAAATTTGGCATCAATCATCCTTATACTAACATCAAGTCTCTGCATGTGCAGTCTGTTTTTAAAGAAGTAAGTCAGTCATAAATATGAGAAACTGCAAACAACTTTGAGTGCAACGTTCTAAAGGCTTGATGCAACCACATCTTATTATTTCTAGAACGGTGTGGTGAACGGTTCACCAGAGGTATTCCGGCTGCGCTCGTGTGTCAGAAGGAAGACTGACTCCATTGACAAACGATTCTGCTTTGACATTGAGGTGGTGGAGAGGTGAGTGGTACTCTGTCAATTGCATGTGAATGTTGTTGTTTTTTTCATATTCTTCAGATGTTGCTGCTGTCGGGTCTGGCCTGAGTTAAACGATCCCTCTTTTCTCTCTGCAGACATGGTGTCATCACCTTGCAGGCGCTGTCTGAGGCCAACAGGCGTCTGTGGATGGAAGCCATGGATGGGAAAGAACCTGTAAGCATGAATCTGATATTTAACAAAAATACAATAAATACATAACACAATATACAATACATTATCAGGAAGCACAAACACAAACTACACGTCATCATGGCTGTCGGTGTTGCTTGCCTCTTTTTAAAGCTTTGTATTTCTTTCCTCAGATCTACACTCTGCCTTCTTTACTCAGCAAAAAGGAGGAGAGTAAGTACCCGGATTAGTCCTGTTTTTTTACTCAGTTTGATGAAAATTTTAAATTTAAAGATGAATTCTTTTCATTTACACCACCTGAAACCTTTGTAGTAAAAGTATTTTATATGATTTACAGCGTTTCTCAACGAAGCAGGCTTCAGCTTTGTGAGAAATTGTATTGAGCTGGTGGAAAAAAGAGGTACTCATCCTTCCTAAAATGTTGATGACAGTGAGACAAATAATGACTGTGCTGTATTAACATGATAAAAACACATATGCATGTAGGCATCACCACCCTGGGCCTGTACAGGACTGGAGGGGTCAACTCTAAAGTGCAGCGATTAATGACAAGTGTGTTTGGTAAGAAATGTTGTGTGCGTGTGTGTGTGTGTGTGTGTGTGTGTGTGTGTGTGTGTGTGTGTGTGTGTGTGTTGTTTGCTGCATGGGAAAGTTTGCTAAAATACACTCCAAGAGTTGTAATTAAGACTCTGTCACCACAGATGAATTATGACTCTACTTTCTTGTAGCGTCCACTGCTCCTTCTGACATCCAGCTGAATGCAGATGCTTGGGACAACAAGACTATTACCAGCGGCCTGAAGAATTATTTCAGGTGAAGTACAATAAATAACAGCTCATTTGAAAAGAGCTGCTCCTGAATTGTGTGTTTATGATTGCTCACGTCCCCTTAGGTGTCTGGCCGAGCCTCTGCTGACCTACAGGCTGCATAAAGAATTCATCAAGGCTGCAAGTAAGATCCCCTGCTGCTGTAAACACAATGATAGAAGATAGAACTCACCTCATTTGTCATCAAGGTGGAGGTCACTGTAGTGCAGGCATCACCAAATAACAGACCGTGGTCTGGGTCCAGACCCAGTGACGGTTCTGTCCGGACCTGTTAAATTTCTAGTATTAATAAAAAGGTAAATCATTCTGGCATGCACTGCTAATCTAGTTATTATGACAGGAGCGTCACCAATAGCCAAGCCAATCAAACCGATGGTTTACCTTTCAGCACCAGGGAATAGCGAGAGAGAGGCGATGAGAGAAAATGGCTTGCTCAAAAATAAGAAAAGTAGATGGTGAAACCCGAACTTTTAAAGATGAATGGACGGACCAATACATGTTTTTCTGTCTCCAGCCAGTTCAACACCTTTGTGTCTCATATGCTGTGAAAGTGTGTCGTTAATAAAAAGTAGCAACGTTAAGGGTCACAATGAGACCAAAAATGGGTTGTTTGAGGAAAGGTACCCGCAGAAGTCCAGAGTGAGATCAAGTAAAATGATCGAACTGTATGACAGGTCTACCCTGACAACAATACTGTAGTCTATCGTTTTCCATTCAAGTGCCATATAAGTTCAGACTTATAAGTATGTTAAAAGTATATTCTTTGAAAACACTTGAAATTTGACAATAAATGACATAGAGGTGTATGTACGTTGTTGATTTTATTTTCATCAGGGTACACTATTTTGAGTGACATTATGTTTGGAGCTTTGCTGGGAGGAAATTTTAGTTACTGGACCTCTTTGAATTTTAATTGAATACCCCAGCTGTAGTGTCTCACGGCTGAATCACAGCATCCCTTCTTCATTTTCTCCTTTTTTTTCAGAGTACGATGACCAGAAGTACCGTGTGAGAGCGATTCATGCGCTTGTTCACAAACTGCCAGAGAAAAACAAAGTGATGCTGGACACCTTAACCAATCACCTCCTCAAGTTTGTACACATGAATGTTAATTATGTAATTTAAAATTTCCCTTTTGATTTCATTTCAAAAATACATATTTTGAACAAATGACGCTGGTTTGTTTTACCCTCTACGTTACCGGTGTTCTGTTTTCTGGAAACAACTCTTTGGAATTCATGAAATTAATTTGAACTTGTCTTGTCAAAATATTAATATACATATAGGAATGATTTATTGGCTTTTAATTGATATGTTGATTGTCTTTTAAGTTGTTGTAATAACTTATCTATGTAGCTGTTGATTTTAACTCAACCATATAGACTAGTCTGCTCAGAATGTGTGTGTGTGTGTGTGTGTGTGTGTGTGTGTGTGTGTGTGTGTGTGTGTGTGTGTGTGTGTGTGTGTATGCAGGGTTTCCTCTCACAGTGACCAGAATCTCATGACAGTGTCCAACCTGGGAATGATCTTTGGTCCCACACTGATGAGGTCACAGGAAGAGACGGTGGCCGCCATGATGAACATCAAGTTCCAGAACATTGTGGTGGAGATAATCATTGAAAACCACAACAAGGTTTGCCTACCAACACACATTTGCATACACACACAATTGCATTCACACTCCTAACAGATAGGTACATTGGATGTTTCTGTCAGATATTCGGCGAGGCCCCGGACTTGTCAGTGCCGTTACCTCCAGCTCCGTCGTCCCGGTCGACTCCTCGGAGGAGTAAAGCCATATGTCTGTCATCTGGAAAGAGGAAGCCTCGCCTCTACCCTCCGACTCTTTGCTTGGCTGACAACGACAGTGAGTCCTGTACTTATCATACATGTACTTACTATCGCTGACACAAATCCTCACATTTCCTCCAAGGTCTCATACATTCAGAGATACAGTCACATCAAGGCACTGGAGGTCAAATATGCAGGAAATGTTGCCTTAACGTCAGTCTGTAGGATAGAACTTTATCATGATTGTGTTTATGACGCAGAAAGAAGACTCTTGCATTTGACAGTTTAAGTCAATAAATCGGTCACATTTTGTAAGAGTGAAATGTATTGTATGGTGTCAAAATTGAGCTAACACGGCTGAGTTGGAGTTTGGTGAGGAAGAGTTGTATGGGGTTTTTTGTTGGAACATGCCGCGTTAGCTCGATACATCCATGTTTTAGTTATGGAAGCCACAGCAACTGGGGTCAGGGGGCGGGGGATAGCGGAAAAGTGGCCAATCATAGACAAATGACAAACTTGTGCTTTTTTTCTACACTTGGTTTTTCCAATGTTTCACAGCTCAGGAGTAGATCACAAACGAGCAGATTGATACACGGAGAGCACAGGCAGCTGCAACTCATGCGCGCATTTGTTGACTTTTGTGCCTGCAGTAAAGGGTAGCACTCGTGGTCATTGAATTGTGTGCACCTGGGAGGTTCAATGCACACGTGGAGTGTAATACACACATTTTGGGGTGTAATACATGCTCTTGGTGAATTAAAATAGGTGCCCATGGAGCGTAATACACGCTCGTGGTGGACTTTTGATGTAAATTTGATGCCATAATATTGACTTTCACGCATACACACACACACACACACACACACACACACACACACACACACACACACACACACATTAACCTTATGTCCCCTTCTCAAAACTGTAGTTAAATTTGTTTAAGATTCACCCCGTACAACTTCAACAAAATAATGATGATGGTGATCTACTTAACTTTAATCAAATCCTGATATCAAGTGACTGCATCATCAGTGAGAAATGCTCATGTGACTGTCAAACATAGAGAGAGTGGGTGATTATGCAGATAAAATTAAATATCTCCAGATTCAAGGAGTTGTTAGCTGAAAAAAGATGACTATATTTTGCGACTAATTAGCTTTCACCTGAGACAGGAACATAGGCTCAGTAGTTATGCTAGCAATGCTAACATTAATGCTAGCTGTGTCAAACACAGTACTGGAAGCCCTGGAGCAGATGGTTGTGAAACCTGGAGGAGGTTGTTTCAACCAATGATCCACATTTAGCAAGTCAGGCAATATACTGGGTGCTAAAGAATACGACTACTTTTTCCAGCCCAGGAGGAACTGAACGCTGCTAGGGGTGTATCTCAAGAAGACCTGTCCTGGCCACGGCCCTGCCCTGGCCTCTGATTGGCTACTACTTGGTACCTAGCTTAGGCATGTGGATTTAGATCCAATCAGAGAAAGAGAGGGAGCAGGTCTTAACAGAATGCTCATATGAAAAAATAAACCCTGATTTAATTTAACAAAGAATTTTAAGAGCTTTTCTTTTTTTTCCGTAGCCCTAATGAAACTGTGAGCAGCACTGAGGGAAGAGGTACACTAGTTTGGGATTCATTGCACTATTGTTACCATGTGACGCTATCAGTGGCTTCCCACAACTATTTGATTGCATCAAAGCTTATCAAATACCAATGGTAACAAGTGGCTTTCATTTTTAGTCATTTCAAAAACAGTGTAGCAGCTCTCATCTTTAATTTATCTCTCAACTTGATGTTGCCGTTTCTAGAAATGTTCTTCAGGTGTTTCCCCCTCTTCCTCCAGGTGACACATTCAGCAGCAGCCCCAGCACAACTCCCATGGGCAGCCAGGAGTCTCTCTCCTCACACTCATCTGAAAAGAATGGATTGTCTCAGACGTCCCCGCCTTCTTCTCCTGCTGATGAGACGGTTTCCTCTTCCACAGCACAGCCGTCTACACACGTGGCTTCCTCCTGCTCCCCATCCAACAATCCCTCAAACGGGGAGGGTCAGAATGGGCCACCAGACAGCACCACCTTACCTCAGCTCACACCTGCATCCGCATCCTGGACGTCCTCCCAGGTCACCACAGCCCCGCTGACATCTTCCGTGTCCTCCTCCACACTGTCTTTAAGCTCCGCAGCAGAGCGTAGCGAATCAACAGTCTCCTTGTCCTCTGTGAAAGAGTCCAGATCTCCCTCCAGAGCCTCCTTGTCGACCTCCTCCATCCATCACTCTTCAGCAGAGTGCAGGGAAGATACGCCTGTTCAGAGAGTGTCGTCCATCTCCTCTCTAAAGACTACTCATCCAGTGGATCAAAGAAATGCCTCCTCCACTGTCACTGAAACTAGTGCCAAAGAATCTACCTCCCCTCCCCAGCAGCTCAGGACTGCACGCAGGACATTCTCCTCCTCCTCTTCATCCTCCTCTTCTTTGTTTCCCTACCGGCTTTCTACGTCCTCCTCTCTCACTTCCCTGCACATCTCTGAAGGTAAATGAAGATAAAACTGGAGGAAACAGTGTGAAAATGATTAGTCACTCATGTTTGATGTCTTCTGTCTTAGATTACAGGAGCTGCCACGGATCGGTGCATAGCCTCATGTCACTGGACCCACGGGATCCCACACTCAAACGTAAAACTTCACACATGCGCTGTGCCTCTGATGTCACGGCAACATCAAGCAATGGTTACCAGAGGCCTTTGTCGATGTAAGTGTCAATGGAACTGATTTAATTTGGCAGTTATCACTGCTGGCTTCACTTTTCTTGATTCTGTTTAGTATGACAAGGGTTTGGCACTGTACAGTTTTAAACTTGGAAACATAAACAGTTCTGCACTTCAAGTTCATGTTACTAAAGAAATGTAAATCATTTGTTCTTGGGAATAATTTCGACAAAATTGAACTAATTTTTATTTGGAATATCTTCACCGTCATCAATCAGGAATGAAACTGTTCAACTTTGTTTCAGATATTGACAAAGAGTTTGAACTCACGTCCTTTGAGTAAAAATGCAAAATTATATTACTCTTAGGGCCTGTAAGTCACACTGTGTACTCAGGGTTACACTTCAGAGTGTGTGTGTGTGTGTGTGTGTGTGTGTGTGTGTGTGTGTGTGTGTGTGTGTGTGTGTGTGTGTGTGTGTGCGTGTGTGTGTGCGTGCGTGTGTCTGTGTTACAGATTATCAGTCAGAGCCCAACAACGTGAGAGTTCGGTATTCTCCTCAGCATTAGACATTTGTCCTTCAGGAAGGTATGTTGACTTCAGTCTTGAGATCATCTCTACGCTACAGGGAATAAAGAAAACAATGATAATGATTGTTCCAAAAGACTTTTCCTCTGTTTTAACCGTTTACTGATTTTGCAGGGAAGCAAAAGCTCTGTATTCTTGTGAGGCAGAGCACAGCCATGAGCTCAGTTTTCCACAGGGGGCGCTCTTCTCAAATGGTAAGAGAACCTACTTGGTCACATCTCCTGATGAGTCTTGTCAAGGACGTTCTCTGAATTAGACTTAAAAGTGACAGATGGCTGAATCATTGCTTTTTCACAAAAACTAAATTGCGTTCATGTGCAGATCCGTGCTGACAGAAAATGCCATTTTTATCAGGTGGAATCATCAACTTATCATCACTAACTTCATTTCATACTGAAGTTGTTTTGTGACTGTTTTCAAGGATCTTAAAATGATATTGAATCAAATGTTCAAACCCATCATAGCACCACTGTTTCAGCTGCCTTATTTTGTGCAGAACGCCAATTGACTGCTTTAGTATTTAACCAACAGTAGAATACGTGCAGTTTATTAGTCATGAATCCGGCTCATAAAAGGAGATCGATGTCAGATGGATGTCCAGTCTTGACTTGCCCAGTTGACTGGAGTGTCTTGTGTGTGCAGTTCACCCATCTGTGGAACCAGGTTGGCTTCAGGCGACGTACAAAGGTAAAACAGGCCTGGTACCAGAAAACTACATCACCTACACCTGAAACACCTGATGATGTCATCGCATCACTGAAGACCACCGAGACTTAGCGTTTAGGGATCTGCAGTGCAAACCGTAATACTGAGCACTGCTGATCAAAGATCTAATATATTTACCCTTTAACTGTCGCTGACATCACTGAACAGTACTTGTGACTACTGCAGCTGGATATGAATCACTCTATTTATATCTGAAGCATCTTATGGGTCATTAACCAGCATATACTACAGTTAATATCCGACTTGTCTGACTGTAGCTGCAGATGCTAATAATGTACAAAAAGGTACATGTACACATCAGTGTTTTTCTGTTGATTGTGGTAATTGATGTGCTTGTAATGGTCTTAAAATGTGGCATAACTTTTAAAGTGTTCTGATGCACTCCTGCCATAACTCCTGTCTCCACGTGTCCTAATCATTTCTTAATAAAGTGACTTTTTTCATGAAAAAGTTTCTATTTTTAGCTTATTTATACTCATGATTAAGCTCAGCACTCACAGGCATTTACAAACCAACCCTCAGTCTCAAAAGCATGAATTGGATTAATTCTTAATGTGCGTCAATAGAGAGGAGTCCAGTGCATCGCAGGCAGTCCAGGCCTCCAGGATCTGAAGGAGGGAATGGTTCAAGGCAAGCTTGAACTAGGCCTTACCTGTAAGTTTTGCAAAAAAGGAAACTTTTCCACAGGAAAATAAGGTGCTTTGAGCTCTTTCAGATAGAATGGAGTTTGAAGGTTAAAAAATCCACAGCTTTTGTTTGGTAAATATTCGAATTTGCAACTTTCCCCAGAGAAAAGGATAAATACCCTTCTCTCCTCTTTGAGTGAATTAAGCAGCTGAGACCTACAGACACCAACTGACTGCTAGTTAGCGTAGCACAATGAATGCAATGAAAGGTGGTGTGATGTGTTAGCATAACTCCATCCATCCATCCATTGTCTTCCGCTTGTTCCTATTAAGGGTCGCGGGGGGCTGGAGCCTATCCCAGTGGCTACGGGTGAGAGGTGGGGTTCACCCTGGACAGGTCACCAGTCCATCACAGGACCAACACATAGAGACAGACGACCATTCACACTCACAGTCACACCTACAGTCAATTTAGAGTATCAATCAGCCTCGTCCCCTCTTGATGTCTTTGGACTGTGGGAGGAAGCTGGAGTACCAGAGAGAACCCACACAGGAACAGGGAGAACATGGAGACTCCACACAGAAAGATCCTGTGCTGGAGCCGGGACTCAAACCCAGAACCTTCTTGCTGTGAGGCAACAGTGCTGACCACTGCACCACCGTAGCACAACTCCGTCATGGTCATTGAGTACACATTTTTCCCAAAAAAAATCCTAATTTATGTAGGATTGTGAAAAATATTTGTTATGAAACAATTTTCAAATCTCCAGATGTTGTAATTTTAGAATCAGACACATAACAAGAACTACTTTCCTGGAAAAATCGCTCAGTTAAGTGATTTCACAGAATCCCCTTAAAAGCCGCAATGTAACTTCAGCCAGGAAAACAAAATGTTTGTTGGTGACAAGAGCAACTACTGGTTAGTAGTGACTATGTTCTGGTCTAACCAAGATCCTGAAGCTGATCCAAACCAGAATACAATGGAGCAACTGCAGGTTGTGGAAGATGAAGAGGAAGGACAAAGGTATGCTAAGACTTCCCATCCAGTACCATTCATTGTGCTAAGCTAACTAGCAATCTGCTGGTGTCTTGCTCTCAGCTGTCTCCTGCTCACACAGATCTTGTATCTTCTTGTGTGTCTCTTGGAGACCTGAAATCAAACTTAGTAAGTGAGGAGACTGTTTGTAAATTATATTTACATGTCACAGGGAGCCAGCGCGGACGCTAATGGGTGAAATACTATCGTTTTGTAGTTCTTGACAACACACATACACGCAGCAGAATTTTGGATCAGCTGGACAGTCTTCAGAGATGTACTGAGGCAGACTGATGATGAGGAAATGCAAAAATGAAAGCATGGTTGAGTTTTTTTAAGACAGAAAACGCTTTCTCAACTTTTGCCTATTCAAATCCCTCAAAATGGCAAATTCATTCACCCGCTGCTGTCAGAGAGTGCCGTGCAAAGAGCCTTTTTTTTTAACTCATTCACAGGGTTCAGTGTCAGGAGGAGCTGGGGACTGAACAGTAACCCTCAGCTAATGAAACAGCCACGACAGCGACTGAGCCATGCTGCCAGCACGAATGACCTGAAAATGATATGTGCCTGTTTGTGTGTGACAGTAGTATTACAGTCATGATGATGATCATGACAATTAATTGTTGGACAGAATTTAAACTAACTGTAAAAATGAGTCCATTTAAAAAAAAAAAAGAAAAGAAAAAAGTTTTTATTCCAAAACTGTGTACTGTGTGTTTTTACGGTGAGGTTTATACAACTGATGTTATCAAGGACATTGTGTTCTTGTCTCCAACTGAAATAAAAAAGACTCCAATCATACAAGTAATCAGTTGTATTTCGATGTTATATTCATGTACACGTACTTTTTCTTTTTAACTCTACATGCAGTGACTGTGGATGGATTGAAGCCACTTTAGACTCTTAGCTGCACAGTTTTATGTACAAGTCTTCCCGGAGCCACACACACAGCGCACGTGTGCCACTACGGAGGCGTACTGATCTCGCCCAGCCTTCGCAGCAGCCCATCCAGAGTCTCCATGTTTTGGGATTTCTCCTCCAGCAGCTCGTATCTTAGACTGGAGATATCCTGCTTGATTTCCTTCAGTTCACCTGAGGGGAAAAAAAAAAGACCAACAAATTTTAAGGTTTGAATTTTTTTTTTTTTTAAAAAGGACACCTTTCTGAGGAAGACAAAAACTATAATCCCATAAAAATATACTAATAAAAGAAAAATGTAACCTGAAGTTCATCGAGTTACCTTCTGTGATTTCGTCGCTCTCTCTGTCAGCTTGAGCTTTGATAATGTAACGCTTTATCAGTCGCTTCATGATCTTCTGTAACCAGGAGCAAACAATCAGTATCATAGAGGATATCACACTTTTGTTTTCTATTTCATTTATTATTATATTTTTTTTTAACTTTAATGTAACCTAGTAAAAGTAAAAAAAACAAAAGGTGCCTCATCACTAAAACTCTTCTCGGTCATTCATTGCATATATATATATATATATATATATATATATATATATATATATATATATATATATATATATATATATATATATATATATATATATAAATTATGTGAATATCATAAAAACTTGTTTTTATGCAGATAATACCGACACCTGTAAAAACTACCTATAAGCCAAGTCAGTTCTGAAAATATGGGCATTTAAGATATTGGCAAAAAAAACAACAGACAAACAATGTTACACACACCTACATGTATAAGTTATTAAAATACTAATTACATCAGTGGTGGGGAGCAATCACTGGAAATCATTTTTCATATGTACTTGCATCAGGATGTAAAGCTTGACTTCGTTTGACAGACCAGAGTTTATGACCAAGAACTTCTGTCATGAGAACCGAGTATTTGTTTGACGGTGTGTGAGCTGTGCTGTGTATGAAGGAGTTGAAAGGTGATGAGGGTGAAATTCCCCCCCAGATCAACCCACTTCTTGGGTGAATGTTCTCTCCATCTCCATGACATCTACACACCTGATATCGGCTATTGCTGCTGGAATCACCGTATCCTGGTCTTTTTCCTTCTCCGATCTGGAAGGTAGAACTGATATCAGTTTTACTGAACAGAATTGATGAGAATGTGGTGCTGCTGTTAAACCACCGGGAGGTGCTCAGGTTCCGCTTTTACGGTTATCACTGCGCACGCTGATAAAGAACAAATATAAGCCGCATGGGTCCTGATTGTGATGCAGGTTACCTTATCAAGCTGTGTCTCCATTTTCTCTTCGCTCTTTCCTGCCATCACATATTGCAGCACCAGGGACTTAATGCCTTTAGACAGGCCCAGCATGGATTTGGGACTGGGAACCAAGTTGAAGGGCACTGGTAGCGTCCGTCCCTCCTCGAAGTAGGAGAACCACAATTTGGCACGAGCAAACTTCCACTCAACATCAGCGTCATCCTAAGCAAAGTGAAAAAGTTGGAACAGAAACCAAGTGAGCAAACTGAGTCACAATCACGGGCAGAAGTATTTGACTAATTTAGCTTTTAAGCAGATATGAGCAGCCATGCCACATGTGAGGCTTTGAAACGCGATGTGCTAGCTTAGCATGGAAAAAATGATAAACCGATGCATCTAAAGCTCACTCATTTACAGTTTGTTTCCATTTGTTTCATCAACAACAACAACTAAAGAACTTGTCCAAAAAAAAAAAAAAAAAAGTCATTGTTCCAGGGGCTATCAGGTCAGGCTACCTGTTTCCAGTCTTCAAGTTAAGCTAATTAGCGGCAGGGACATGATATTTTCACATGACCTCAATCTCAAACCTGGGCAATAACGAGGTTCAGCTCAGATCTCATCCCTTTGTAAAAGAGAAAAAAAGGGAACGAATGTCAAGCATCCCAGCGCATTGTTTGTCCGATAAGAAAATATCTTTGTATCGCCTGTTGAACCATGTGGTGATAAAAGCGGGTCAAAAATGTCCTTGAAATGCTGCAAGTCAGGCCAGATATTCCTGCTGGTACAGTACATGGGGAAATGTTCTCGCTAAATACTGTTTTGCTCCTCTTTTGAATTAAATCTATATATACGTGAATGAGTGTGTGTGTGTGTGTATTTAAAGGTGCCCCTGAAGTACATGACAACCTGATCTAATCAACAAACCTCAATCTCCTGGAAGGAGCTGTTAATCATGGCGATGAGCATGTTGAGCAGCACTATCACCATGGTAACGTTGTAAACCCCGTACAGTACGTAACCAATGTTCTCGATGAATTTGTGTCCGTTGTTGATCACGACAGACCTGACCTCAGAAAGTCCAAATATAGCCCAGAACAATGTCTTGAAGCTCTCCTCCAGGCTGGAAGGGACACAGAGGAGGAAGCAGAGGGAGGCCAAAGTTATTTTAAAATTCAATTTTTTTTTTTATCCATTTCCAAGCTTGCAGGCTGATCAGAAAGGAATCAAGACAAAAAATATCACCAGATCTTTTCCTGAGTTTCCTGCTGTTTTTCTTAGAGACTCTCCAGGCCTCCTAAAACCGTCGGAATGAGACGATGATTAAGGAACCACAACAAGGCTCGTCAAACCTCTGCCCCAGACGCAGTTTTACCTCGGGCAAGGAGGATCATGTAAAATTTACCAGGATGATATTCGTGGTGTAGTTTGTGCCAAGGAAGAAGCCACACAATTTTGGCACCAAGTCTCTTTAACATAGAAACCGCAACGTTTTACTGTGGTGTTACAACTGGGCTCAGGGGGCCAAGATAGATCTGATAAAAATACTGTAAAGAACAACAAGACTAATCCCCTCACGGTGGCCTGGAGTTGTCTCTTGGCTTTGACCTTAGCCAACATCCGACTTGGGAACCCATTTTGTCTGGAGATCCTGGTCTGGTTGGTCCATCTTTCATGTTGATGCCTTCATGAATGTTCTATGTACGGGGTGACTCAGGACGGAGTCAAATAATATCACTTTGGCCAATACAATAAAAACTACAAGGTCAAGATCCTTGATCCACGCTACCCCCTCCCCCCCCCCCTTCACCGGGTTCTCTGATAATGTGCCTGCTAGTTCTATTGACAGAAACACAATAATATGGATAATTGTTCAAATTGACTATTCACCAACAGTAAAACCCCACTTGCAATGTAGAAGCCAGAGAAAGCAAAGTGAGTGTGTGTGTGTGTGTGTGTGGGGGGGGGGGGGGGGTCTTACGTGGTGAAGGCGTCGTTCTGCTTGGCCCCCAAGTAGTAGGAGTACAGGTTGAACATGCCTATCATGAACGCCAGAAACACCAAGATGAAGATGACCATGAACTTGAAGATGTCCTTGACAGTCCTCCCTAAGGAAATCTGCAGCGGACCGAAGCTCTCGTTAGCGGGGAGGATGTAAGCGATGCGAGAGAAGCTCAGCACCACTGCGACGGCGTACAGACCCTCCGATACCAGCTGGGGGTCTGACGGTAACCAGTGGATTCGTGCTGCAAACACAGTGTGAGTGAGTCTCTAACATCCCAAGCAGTTTCTAATATCTAAATGAATGGTTTTAGATATTTGTGTAGGTTCAGCAGGCTGATTCTAGCACTTGACCACAACTCTGAACAAAGAGAGGTGTCTGAAGTATTTGCTCACCCAGTGTGAAGTAGTGGATCTCAGGGGGTAGTGTGACATTGATCAGTGTTGTGTAGTGTGTGTGAACGAAGGTCTGGGCTATGTCAGCATGTCTCAGAGCAGATAAACGGCAGCTGAAGGAGGCAATGAAGATGGCCAGCATCCCAAAGTCAAGGAAGTTCCACGGTTCCATAAGGTACTCGCCCGGGCCCTGACTCCAGATCTCCTTCACTTCAGCCCAGATCATCCCTGCAGCAGCACGGGGCCACCAGTCAAATGATGTACAACACAGACCTGGGTGAGGTTTATCCTCCAGGTTGTCTTATTCTCACCCATGACCCATGAGATGATGAGGATCTCCATCCACGTCAAGGGTGTTGTGGTCATTCTGTAGAGCAGCAGAGGGTCAGTGTTGAGTCTGGGTCCTCCTGGCACCTGATGGTGGGTCATGTTAGGCAACAGGGTGGTGCCTGCGAAACGGTCAGCTGCATTCAAGATCAAAAGACCCAGGAAAATTGTGAAAGATGAAGCATGGGCCACAAACTTCATGAAGGGACTACGCATCACCTTCCCCACCTGAGTGACAGAGATTAGATGATGGGAAGATGAGGGGAGAAGGTCGTGCAGGGAAGTAAATGTCGCGCTCAAGCGCTTGGGAAATCATGAGAAGCAACTTTGTCAAGGTTACGTTACGTACTCTGCTGCATGGAGCGATCCAGTAAGCCACAGCCAGGCCGGGTAACCCCATGGCCACAGCCAGCACCACCAGCAGCTTGATGGCAGTGGTTTGTTGTCTCAGGCCGGGAAGGTTCTCATACCAGATACTCAGAAGCTGCTGCTGGCAGTTTGGATGAGCCACAAACTGAGGGGCACAGACAGAAGAGAAGGATGAGGGATTAGGATTATAATACCGCTGCTGTCAAATATCCGCCATACTTTTAAAGTACTTTGAAAGTATCGAGACACCTGCGATGATTAAATGTAGCTGTTTGTGAACTTAACACGTGTAGGATCATTAAAGACAAATCAGTTTTCCATTCCGCACCAAATGACTTTTACACGCTGCCATTATTTTCCAAAAGAATTAAATGAGTGGTAACCCTTTGCTGACTGTCATTGGAACATTTCTGTTTGTCAAATGTGTTGTTACCACACAACATTGTAGCTCCAACTCAAGGAAATATTGAAGCAAAACTTCAACCAAAGAAAGTGTTTTGTTTTATTTTGTTTTCTAATCACAAATGCAGTAGAAGTTTGGAGCTCACAACAGCGAAGTGTATCCAGCTACATATACGTAGCTGGCTCTTACTGCATTCTGGAGTCACAAAGAAGAAATACGGGGGTGAAAAAATAAAACATCAGACATCGATTTGTACTCTTCTACACTTGTGAGTACAGTTCCTACATTCTGTCATGATCCCTGTCTCGTGTTCCTGTTTTACTTTGTAGTCGTGTCCTGTCTTCCTGTGCTCCCTTCCGTGTTTACCTCCCGTGTCTCACCTGAGTTCACCGCACCACCTGCGTCTCATTTAACCTCAGTGTTTCCCGTTGGCTCTCATCGGATCGTTGTGTTTGTGCTTGGTTTTGTCACGTTCCCAGCTCCTCCCTGTGTCCAGTAAGTTTTTGTTGATACTCCGCACTCGTCCAGGGGTCCGTTTCACAAAGCAGGTTCATGAAACCCTGAGTTTAATCCTGATGTCCGAGTTGATCTACCCTAAGATAGAAAACTCCGAATTTTCGGATTCAGAACAGCGGATTTGAATCAGTTTGATCAACTAGGAGTAGGTTCACCTGGGGTAAGGCGCGATCACGACAACTCTAAAAAGCCAGTATAAATGGAGCCCCGATTCACCGAGTCACCATGGCGACGGAGAAGAGGAGAGCTTCGTTTTCACGTCAGTGGAGTTGGAAAACTTGATGCGATCATGTGAAGAGTTCCAACACGCGTTTAAAAAGAAGTGCAACACCGCTGCAGCTGCAAAAGAGAGAGAGATGGCGTGGAAGAACATTGCTGCTCGGGTCAATGCGTGAGTTTAAATGTGGTCCTTTGCAATCGTGATTATTACGGAGGAAAACTGCTTACACGGTAGCGCATTAATTTATATGGTTTAGATGCAATACCGCGGGGAGAAACGCCCTTGGCAGCAACTTAAAATGAAGCATAACAACATGATTCAAGCAGGTCAGACCATCTCAGGGGTTCCCCATGTTCTGCATTGTAAATTGAACATTAAGTGGCTGTTTGACTGTGTACAATAGTTGTTTCATCCCCAACAAAACGCTGGTTTCATACACAAATGTCTTCATCGATATCATGTTCTGTTAAATAATTAAGCCTATTTAAACTAACACAGACTTCTACTCAGCCAACAGAAAGAAGGCAGATGCCCGTAAAAAGGGTGGTGGCCCAGGAGCTGGCCCTAAGCCAGAGTGTAGGAAGGCCAGTGGCTGAGGGAGTTCATCCTTAGAACCCAACCCCCAAGACACCAGTGCCTTCATAAAATGTAATATGGCTTGAGATATATATATATATATATATATATATATATATATATATATATATATATATATATATATATATATATATATATATATATATATATATATATATATATGACGTGAGAGCATGACTACGACTGGTGATGTTGCAAATGTAAGGACGGAGGAGGTTGTGTGTATATAGACGATGGACTGATGTGAAACGGTACCGACACTGTCTGGAAATGCAAGAACGTCCGCGCGCGGTCTGATCACCATCTCTCGATGAATATTTAATTCTCTGCACAGCAATGCTGCACCTTCATCCACGCGATCGTCAAGAAAAGGACATGCCATGTTTGTTGAGAAACTCGCCTGCTGATGAATGAATGCGGAAATCAAATGGAGGATGTGGCTCTGAAAGTGGGCGGAGACAGCGAGAAACTCGAGGTTCATTGACAAAAACCTGGTCCCGACCAGGTTAGTTTCATAGCGTCTGTTACTACGGTAACTGACCGAGAGCTTAAGTTACCACTGTCTGTGAAACAGGCTGGAGTGAACCCTCTTTCTCTGGTTTGAGTTCCCTCCCTTTGTGAAACGGAAAACTCTGTGTTTTCCTTATTTCAGGGTTAATAGACCCCGAGTTTTCACTAAACCCGCTTTGTGAAACGGACCCCAGGACTTAGGCCTGTTGACCTCTTCGTTTGACACTTTGTTTTCTTCCTTGCGTTGTTACTTTGCCTTTTGAGTAAACACTTTTTGTTGAACCCCTGCCGTCTCGCCCTTGGGTCCCGTTTCCCCGCGTCTCTCCCTTGACACATTCAAACCAGCAGTTTTAACAGGATGTCAAACAAGTTGCTGCCTGGCTTGAGAAGTTTGAGTCTAAAAAAAAACAACGTCTTGCCTCTGTTTCGTTACCTGTCATGCGACCACACTGACCTTTTTGACATCGTATTTTATAGCTAATTTGAGCCGTGTGAGGGAAGGACGGCCTGGTAGATCATAGCAGTCTCCAGAGTCGGTTTCTCCACTGAGTATGGCCTCCACCTCTTTGGTGCTGCGACACAGATCTAGAAGGCCTACCACAAAGTCCTTACACTGGCTTGACAAGCGGCAGTAGTCATTCTGCAAAAAGAAAAAAGAAATGACCTGTAATGACTAAAATCAATGTCACGTGAATTTGAAATATTTGAACACCTGTGCTTAGGAAAAGCTAAGATGCTCAAAACTGTGTGTGTAAAAAGTAAACTCTCAAAGCATACAGATAATAGGCAACTATTCTTTTCAGGTGGGGGATTTTCAAGCTGAGAGAGAGCAGGGTTAGAAAGTGGCAATCAGAGCATCAGTTCTGTTGGTCAGTTTCCTTCTGCTACATATGTTCATCCAACCACGTTCTACATTAACACTTGACGTGACATAAACATCAGCTCCCGCTGAAACAGGACACTTCCCAGAAGCACTCAGACGTTTGCTTATACAACCAACACAAAGCTCATCCTGTTGATCCTCTACCAAAAGACTCATTATGTTATGGTCCTAAGGCCGTCTTCTCTTCATGCACCACTTTTCTTCCTTCTCTAGACTTCTCGGTAAGAGTCACACTATCGGCTCCGGATGAACCAGATCATATCATCGGGAATTAGGATGCCTCCAAATCTTAACTTCAAGCAAAGAAGAAGAATCAAGATTGCGATGTGACTTTCATGCGGTACAACATGATGTACGAGTGTTCAAACAAGTGGCTCCGTCTGCGTCCTGACCTCAGGCTCATAAAATATTGTCTTAAATCATAAATTTTCTGGCACCCAGTTGGCTGCAAAATATAAAAGATACTTGTTTGGGCACTTGAAGAGGAGCTGGTTCACAGTAGCGCCACCATGTGCCAAGTGGACTGAGCTGGCAGGCTGGTGGATTTTTTTGCTTTATCTGTTGACTTTTACTGTTAATGATTCTGTCTGTGTTGCATTTTTTACCTTAAACTCCTTCTCAATGTTTGCCAGCATGGCGAGCTCATTGCTGAGCTCCAGGGCTGCCAGCACCGGATCCTCATTGAACAGGGAGAGGTAAGCTGGACTGGCCAGGCCTCTGTAAGCGTTGATCCTGGACCGTGAGTGGCTGAAAGAATCAAACTGCTGCTGATAGTTGCAGGAGTCACAGCCGCAGAAGTAGTCGTGAGGAGGGTCGATGCGAGCCCCTTTGCTCAGCAGGGTGTGAACTATCTCGTACTCCTGGCAGTGCGCCGCAAGGATCACTGGAGTCACGTCGTGAGAAAACCTGTGGGAATGTACACACACCAGATTCATGCCGCTGCATTTTCACCAAGCGGCCTGGATAGGAAAGAGCCAATCAATGTAAAACTTAAACGGAATAGTCAACGCCAGTGGTGGTAGCCTCGCAACTGAAACCCTCAGCTCCCCCACCACTCCGGCTCTCTCCTTGTGTTAATATTCTGCTATTGTTGGCTCTGTGTCAGACCAATCATTCATGTTTGTTCATAAGTAGGATTCGTTCTTCCAGCTGAATTTTATCCTGCTTCTCAGATTGTTTGAAATCTCCCCGAACAAAAAACAGCCTTTCTCTGCCCAATCCAGTCATCAGTTACATAATTTTTTTTTGGGGACGTCTCTAAATTCTGAACCTCATACAGCGTTCAGTACAGACAGAGAGCACCCCCCCCCCCCAAAAAAAAAAAGTTTAGCATCTTACCTCGTCCCATCTTCATCATAAGCATAGAAGTCATCCAGCATGTCTGCTTGAGCAGGACTCGCTGTCAGCCGACGAGCATCTGTAAATGAGGGGTGACCCAGCAGGGCCTCCGTGATGCGAACATAACCTTTACCTACGACACACAGACCCAGGGATCAGCTTGTGGGCTTCAGTCAGTTGTTGCTTTATCTTTGCTGTGCACAAAAAAACCCAAACTACCATGCCGTTCTTATGCCTACTTTTGGTCACACCTTATATCTGCTCAACAGTCAAAGAAATCCACCTGCATCGCTAATAACCAACAACGTCAATTCTTTAGTTTTACTTTTTCTTGAAATTCACAGTTTCAACTGTGATTTTTGAAGTAAATCTCAATTCAACTCATTTCATCAGAAGAAGAAATCTGTGAATTAGAATCCTTATGGTCATCTTGTGTCCTCAACTTTGCAGCATTTTAAGGCATGAAAATCAGTTGTGGGAAAAGTTTGGTTGGTTTGCTAAAAAAAAAAAATTCTCTTATCCTTAATTAAGTTAATAAAATCCATATAAAGATCTCGCCACCATTAACTGGAATAAAATACAACTTGTGGAAGCTATTAATAGAGGATTGAAATAACTAATAAAAAAACTTTTCTACAATTTTAAGTAACTTTATTTGTTCAGGCTCCAAAAGCTCCATTAAGGCCATTTATGTTTTTTTTCCCCATAATGATCTTTTTGTGACGGCATGAAAAGCACATTAAGATTCACATCAATGGACCTCATTCACAATGAGACCGTGATGACGTTCTTATTCGCCATGGGAACGTTTCAACCTAAATTTAGTCTTACAGACTGAAAGCAAAGCCTATTTGTAGGACCTTTCTCTCTGCACTTATTGTGTTCCTCTTATAACTGGTAATCAGCCGGCGTGCAGAGACTGTGTTGGAAGCCATGAACCATCCACCCAATCTCCTCCACATAGATGCTTTGTGCTCTGGAGCCTAAAGCCTTTGAGACGACTTCTCCCTTGGTGCTTTTGCATGCTGTCGTGGCGTGCTGGGACAATCGTTGATACGGTTACCGGTGGCGAACACTTGTGCATCTACAAAAACGTTCAGGGCAGGTGACCTTCTGACCTCACTGATGAGGGTCCTCTTCTTCCTCAATACAAGATGAAGCCTTATTAAAGTGTCCTGTACACACACATACACAAACAAACACATCTTACTGATGGCTAATAGGAGGGCATCGCCCACTCGGGCCAAATCCTCCCTCCCCAGCAGCAGCTCCGTCACCTCCAGATGTTCGTTGGCTACAGCTAGCTGCAATGCATTCTGGCCCATGTAGTCCACAGCGTTGACATTCAAATTTGGCACGTGGAGAAGCATGCGGCGCACCTCTGGTATGTTTCCGTATTCAGCTGCTTCAAGGAAACGTTGCTCAATATCTGACAGGTTGACTGAAGGAGCAGAGAACATGTAGGCAGGACCACGAAGAGCCTGGCGTCTCTTAACGGCACTGAGACGAGCCATGAGTTGTCTCTCTGAGCTGCTGTGGCTGCCAGAATGTCAGGGGACATAAACAGTCAGTACATATCGTCCCCATATGAACTTCTGTAAACACACAAAGCCACGCTTCAGCTGCTCGCCAGGAGTTTCACATCCCACAGAAAAACTCTGCTAATATCTGTACGACCAGAGCTTTAGGATCTGGACCTGACTGCTGCAATACATCATTTCTAACTGGAGAACCTTCTAGAAAGACTTAAGGTGTGGGGTTGGAAGTTATACAGAAGAAAATGCTGAAACGTCAAATCAAACATGAACTATTTTGTAGTCTCACTTGCTACGCAGCAGTTTAAATGTGTATTAAATCAAGTGTGTGTAGATACCAATAGAAACAAAATGTGCAAAAAATATATCCCTGATTCTGACATGAGCACATAGACAAAACACAACTTCATAACTATTTTCAAATAAAAATAAAGACAAGCTTTAAACTCACATCACACAAGTTGCAAAGCAAAGTGTGGCTCCAATTTCACATGAATAAAATGTTAGTACATTAATAACATTCACAAAGGCTCCTTCTCTCGCTGTTCAGAACTGTGGAAACATTTCTCTCTGTTCCTTTCACGGTACATGCCGAAAATATACCATGAAATTAGCTGAATTTTAAAAGTACTGATGCAGCTTTAAAAATAAAAAATGTCATTTTGACCTCCTGACCACGGATTCCTTTTTATGACTGAAAACCGCACTGTCACACCCACAAGTAGCCGTAACTCAAATGAGATGAACGTTGCTACAATCATTTGAAATCATTATCTGATGCTCAGTTTTACTTTTTCTCCCCATTCCTTGCAATTCGCTGATAATCTGCAAAATTAAATGGCACACCCATACTTGTTTTGATTACGATATTTAGTTTACAAGTGTTGTTATTTGTAATGACAATATAAAAGGCAATGGATCAACAGAGACGATATACAGTATCTTACCGTTTACATGAATTGTGTGAGGGTCAGTGAGGTAGATTACAGCAGTAAAAGCATGAATATGTTCATAAAATCTGCAGGAGGTGAAGGGAAACACGTGTCTTGTGTAGCGAACACATAGATGATGTTGAGCCGGACTCACCCGAGACATCGTCCAGGACAGCAGTTCTCCTCGGTGTAGTCATCGTACATCAGCAGGTTGTCCCGGCTCCGGGCCCTGGGGCTGTCAGTGTAGCCTGCAGGGCGGCAGTTCACATGAACCGCTGGCTGCCTGCAGTTCATCCTGCTAATGATCAACAATGGAGGGTCTGCTCACCACTTCATATGAGTCAGTCATCAAACGTGTGTGTGGCAGGACACTCCTCTCTCTGTCTCTCTCTCTCTCCCTCCCTCTCTCTCTCTCAATCTCTCCTTTTCTGTTTTTTGTATCTTGAGAAAGAATGCATCCTTCTGGGTCTCACTATACTTTTATTTACATGACTCTTTGTACTTCCGATGTGGAGGTCAGGTCGATGTTGTGACTGAACACACACAGATTATTATCATAGTCGTTCCACTTGAATCTATAGACCTTCTCTGCTCTGGTCTAGACATTAGAAAAAACACACGACTTGGCATACATGAAGTTCAGAAATAGAAAAGTATCCCCTACGTTGTGCTCTTTGTTTTGATGTTCAGACCATAATAAGTTATTATAAACTGCAGTGTTTACGCTCTGAGTTTGTTCAGTGTGTGTGTGCATGTGTGTGTGCGGGCACAGGGGTGACTGATGAACAGCAGATGAGATTCCTCAGGGTTTAAATTCCCAGTAGACTACACTTCCTGCGTGCTCCCACTCTGCATGATTCTCATCCACTGTGGGAAAACGACATCCCACTTTGCACACACACACGTACACACAAATGTGCGCATACAAACACACACACACACACACACACTAATACACATTCTTTTATACATGCGTGGTGAGTACCCAGTCTTAGAGCCTATTAACATCAACACTTGTTATTTTTAGCCTCTCGTCTGATTCTATAGTGGGCTCCTCTCAGCTGTGGTTTTGTTTCCCCTCCCCAGCTGTCCAATTTCAGCTGAATTTCACCTAAAACCCTCGCAAACATCAAAGAAATCTAGGAACGTGAAGCTATCTGATAAAGCAGGGCCTCTGATGTCTGATTGAGGCAGTAAAATTGCCTTTTAAGGGCCGGTTTGCTGGAGATTAGTCACTTCCAACTTTTCATGGCATAAGAGCTTCACGTTTCATTGGAAAGTTGGTGGAAGGGAGACAAACGCTGACAAATGTCATCAGTTTTGTTAAGCCCTCTCAGAGCAGAGAACAGATCTAAACACTGTCAACTCAAACATACGCAGTCTTATTAGGGAGCTGCTCCTATCTTTGTGTACGACTCCACATCTTTCATGATGTGAGTTACAGACTTTGGGAGGATGTTTGGTCTGTCATGGCTGACCTCAGATATTTCAGTGGCTATAACTCAGTTTGTACATTTGACACATTTTTTTTTTGGGGGGGGGGGGGTGTCATATCAACTATTCTTGCCGATGTAAACACTCCAGACCACCCAGTGCGCCTGTGTTCTTAAAGATTTAGCACTATGGTAACTGTTAGCAGGTGATATTGTTATTTGTAACAAACACAAAGACCAAACATCATGAAAAGGGAGCGCTTTATTTACCAGATGAGAAAACTGAAATATAATTTTCTTGATGAAAATGTATGAAAGAAAACAATGTAACTGAAATAATTTACACAAGATAGAAAAACGGGTGTGGTTTTGTTCTTTAAACTTTTATACTGGCTCGTGTCCCCCAACGCCTTTTCAATGTGATGCTAAAAGTAAACAACAACAAGATCTCATTACCAACCATTTGCTAAAGTAATTGTTACTTACATATGTAATCTTTACCCACATTAAATACAAACAGAATTTTGTCAGTCACAAATAATGATTATGGGAGAACATGAAATAACTAAAGAACACATAAATGAATCCTGTATATGATCCTTCCTGTAGATCCATCCATTGTCTTCCGCTTATTCCTGTTAAGGGTCGAGGGGGCTGGAGCCTATCCCAGCGGCTTTCAGGTGAGCGGCGGGGTTCACCCTGGACAGGTCACCAGTCCATCACAGGGCCAACACATAGAGACAGACAACCATTCACACTCACAGTCACACCTACGGTCAATTTAGAGTATCAATCAGCCTCGTCCTCTCTTGATGTCTTTGGACTGTGGGAGGAAGCTGGAGTACCAGAGAGAACCCACACAGGAACAGGGAGAACATGGAGACTCCACACAGAAAGATCCTGTGCTGGAGCCGGGGCTGGAACCTGGAACCTTCTTGCTTTGAGGAGACAGTGCTGACCACTGCACCACTGTGCCGCCTCCCTTCCTGTATATGAAAAAAGCAAAGTGTTGTTTTGTGTGTAGACTCCAGTCTGATTATTAGATAATTTTGTTTTAAACACAGTATAAAAAAACAAAAACACTCTATTCACGGTTGAGAAAAGTATGTATTCATATCTATATCTAAATATGTTTATCTATATATAATAATGTATAAAGATATATACACATATATAAATATATATGTGTGCGTACAATATAAACATAAGATCTATATCCATCTCTATCTCTTTATATGTATATATGTGTATGATTATATAAGAACTTTTATGCCTCATTGGAAAATAACAGAATAATAAATAATCCATCCATTCACCGCTTATTCTCTGAAGGGTTGTAGCTGCCATCTTCTGCAGCCTTCAGATGAGAGGCAGGGTTCACCCTGGACGGGTCGCCAGTCCATCGCAAGGCCCCCATTACAACAGAATAGAATCAAATAATAAACTACAATAGAATAAGAAATGCTCCTTTACAGTTCCTGAATGTGCAGCCTGCCTCATCCCAGCAGTATAAATATATCTGTTGTTATTTCACTGGTTTACATGCCAGTTCTGAGACGAAGGAAGTCACTGGGTTCACTTCGCTGTGTCTAAACATGGTGGTCAAAGCTGGACGAGGTGTCAACAGTTGTTACTTTCAGCCCTTTTAGCACTTTGACAGGTGGAGCACAGAGGAAGTTCTGCCTGAGAAAACAACATCAGGAGCAACAAACTGTCTTCTGCTTGGTGGTCCTGTTTGATCAGAGAGTGTAAAGAAATTCTGGATGATTTCATCTGCAAGGGGATCTCTCAGTTTAAAAGCATTTGTCTGAATGATCCTTACTGAGCCCCTGATTGCTCCTGATGGCCCTGTGACGGACTGGCGACCCATCCAGGGTGAACCCCGCCCTCACCCAATGTCAGCTGGGATAGGTTCTAGCCCCCCCCCCCCCCCCCCCCCCGTTCACAGAAATGTTTGCTGCAAGCCAATAATACCAGCACCTATTGGGAGATTGTAATCTATGGTGGCACTGTGTGTTAACACAAGTATTCAGTCAGACGTAGGTGTTCAGTAATACACAGGTAAACCTCCGTCTTCTTGTTGCTTGACTATCCTGGGAGATCTACAGCACCACCTGCTGGCATGATTTAGCTTAACTAGCAGTTTGAGCTGTTGGTGCCAATCTCATCCCAAACACAGACCCTCCCAGTTGGACTTGATTCAGATCATCTGCTTTACACCCTGACAGCACATCAATTCTTTGATCAACTGTGTCACAAACCAACTGGTCACCGATGCTGATATTTGGTTGAATGGAGGTTGGGCCATCAGATGTGCACAACTCAAAGTTAGGACAACGTTTATGTCGGTTTGACTAGAATACTGACAACAGCTGATAAACTGATATTTGGTTATAGTTTATGTTGTGTAGTTAACTTACCAACAACCTCTACCTGTCCACACAGCACTGAAATTTTAGCATCTTTTGACAATAAAAATCATTAAATCATCAAGCTACAGCTCAACACTGACCACCTGCCCCGATCTTCCTGAGAGCACGATGACCGGAATCGGTAGAAAAACTGCTTACACTACCCACCTGCTCCCAGTATTTTCTCCACTTCTCTCTACTTTCTTCCCTTGACTGGTTCCAGCGAGACTTGGTGGTTTTCTGTATTCCCTTGCACAGAGTTTTCATCCTGGAGAGACGTTCTTACTTCCTCGCCACAGCAAAAGAAAGTGAATGGCATTAATTCTGAATGGTGACTCGATCGGATGCTTAAGTTCGGCCTGCTGAGGTTTGGGCTCTGGTGTTAATCGTCAGGTGTATCTTCGGCTTCGTGGGCACTGCTATTTTTATTGTCCTTTCTTCAAAAGAGTAATATGAACAATCTAAGACATACAGTGGATGCATAATACACGACGAGTGATAGTTTTTTAGATTAGATGTGATGTCCTTGCAGTGAATTCCACACTACGGTGATGTTCAGATTTTCTCATAGAATTGGAAGTGTTTGTGTTGCGATCATGAGGAGTTCAGGTGTTCTTGGTGCTTCGCCCAACCTCCGTGTACCTCAAAACAAAGGAAGGATAACTGATTAAAATGATGTGGATCAATAATATCGATACTTCAACCAAATGTGTTGAGCGTTTTATTCAAATCTCAGGCTGTACATGATGCATTGCACTTTTTACAGTGCTGACTTTTAACTTCTCCTTACTCTCAGTTATTAGTTGCGATCCTCCTGATCTTCATCGTGACAGCTTTGATGGTGTGTGTGACTCCGTTCTTTTTCCAGGTGTCCCACAGGATCTGCGTCCTCTGCTTGGGGTTAAGTTCTGCATCATCCGGGGAGCCGTTGAGGTTTGCCAGGCCGCACTGATTGAACCACCATCCTGTCTGGTTTTGCTGAGCGCTGCAGCTCTCCACTGTGCGGTTGTCGAAGGAGCAGAATGGATTACAGCCATCGTTGTCCACGTCTGTCGCACTGAACGGAGCCGTGTCTTGGTTCTGTTCCTGGTCGTAGCCACGAAATGCATCGCCTGCTCGTGCACACACATGCGCGCGCGCGCACGCACACACACACACACACACACACAAGGAAAACACCCATACATAGGCACTCTTTATACAGACAATCCATTTAACATTTGTAACTAAACACGAATCTTGATTTCTTCGGTCATCACACCTGCGCTGCCTGCATATCTGCCCAGGTGTATACTGAAGAATTCTGTTTCACCGTCCAAGCGGAAATCATCATATGACGCATAAGAGGTGATATCATCATGGGAGATGAGAGCGATGTGAAGTTGGAAGCGAGTCTCTTTCTGGTTTACCATTTGAAATACCTTCCTCAAGCCCAACCAGTGCTCTCCTGCACGCACACGCACGCACGCACGCACACACACACACACACACACACACCAAACGGAGACTATGACATCTGTAGAGTTTGTGCAACATCTGTGCAACATTTTGATGAAAGTATTTGCCAATTCTGAGGAATGATCCCAAACAGCAACATCTGGAGAAGGACTAGACTCACCACACCCATCTAAGGAAAAGAAAGATGTGTTTGTTTTTGTAAAAACTGAAACTTTTAAACCTCTGATGTTGATACAACCTGCAAGGTGTCCAAAGCCATCAACGTAATCAGCCCAGGGTCGCTTGAAGTCAGTTAATCCATCTGTCCTCCGCTGTATCACCGTCCATCCTCCTCCCATGTAATCCATCTCACAAAATACCTGCAGGGCATGTTGAGAGGGGACTGATGAATGAATGAGATGCTGTGAATGACTGAGTGAATCATGTACATCTACCTCAAATGAAGTGTCAGTATTCTCTGGATGGATGATATAAATGCCACTAGGGATCTTGGGCACGACCGACACAAGACTGTCCTTGATGTCGCTGCAGTCCCGTCCTAATAAAAGCAAACATCCTCATCAGGAAACAAATGGTGACATCTCCAGCTGTTTCACTGGCAGTACAAGAAGAGTTTGGTGATTCCATCCAATAAGTCTGTGTTGGACAAAAAAACTTTGAACAAATTGTACGCATGCAATTGAAGTTCAAAAATGTATTTTTTTTTTGGGCTCCCAGGAGTTTATCCAGTCTGAGAAAGAACGCTCAGCTTTGGTTTGGTGATTTTTCACGTGTAACAGAGGACAATCAGAAGAAATATGAGTTACCTTGGATGGAACTCAAGTTCAATGGGTGTGTGTGGAGCTCTTTTGATATCCTCATTACTCAAGGGTCCAGCTCAGCACCAGACAGAGATATCTGGGCTCTCTGGAATTGACTTGTGGCTGGACGAATGGATTCGGACGCAGTACCACTACTGACCCTCTGTCGTACCAGAAGGGTGCACAAGCATGTGGATCAAGAGGAGTGTCATTGTCACGGACACCAGTCCAGAGTCTGACTGGTCCAGTGACTCGGACTCAGTCTCCAGGTCCTGCTGCGAACAAAGGTGATGTTAAAATCACCACCCTCAAACAACTCCTACAAGGCAGGAGTATGAGTCTTTCACAAAAAAATCACCAATACACGAACCCTGGAGGTGGCAAAGGTCCCTAGAGGTGTCAGACATAAAGGGGTGTCCCAGGACTAAATGGGAGATGAAGCCCCGTCTCAGCTTGGGTGCAGCCAAAGCTGCACGAGCCAGCACTGCAGGCTCTGAGCGCCACAGTCACACAGGACAAAGCCAAATGACACTGATTGTTTTCCCCTGTTGGACTTCAGAAACCCCCATAGAGGCACAGAAGAAGAAATAAATATTTGCATACAAGAAGCGATCAGTAATTCCAGTACAAACTGTGTTGCGCATGAGTTACCATGGGATTGCACCGGTTTGATGGAGTACATCTCCGTGTTGCTTCGCTGAACCTCAAGGCTGAGCGTTTGCACTCTGGTCATCAGCTCTGTGACCTGGAAAAGTGACATCACTCTACGTACATACCAGACAAACGGACATTTAAAAACTCAGTGATTAAGAAGGAGAAGAAACCGGTCTACCTGACTGCTGAGGATATCCAGGGCTCGCTGCTGTTCCTCCATCACATCCCTCATTAGCTTCCGAGTGCTGCGACCAAACGCCAGCAGAGACTGTTGTAGCTGGCCTACAAGCACACAGACAAAAGGATTCTGATAATCATGACCGCTGAAATAAAAACTTCAGGACATAGAAGGAGCGCTCACCACAGATTGAGTGTTTCTCATCTCGCAGCAGCTTGACGGTGATGTCACAAGGGATGGAGCATGTGTCACGACCTTTGTTCCCTCCATGAGGTTTCTGGCCTTTCACAGGTGCATCAGAGAAGTTTCCATTGACGACGTCCAAGCGGTTAAAATCTGTGCTGTTTCCTGTGTCCTGCTAATAAAGAGACAACTACGGTGAGCAAATTACATCGGACGTTGTGTGTATTTATGAGAGGACACTGTCTAGTTCCTTTAATACAGCAGAGGGATGAATGCAGATCAATATAAAAGACTTTTGTGAACGCTGTTAAAAACAAAAGAAGAGGACAGGGAGCGTGGATGATCTTTAAACGCTCTTTGAATAACAAATCAACGAGACATTCCACCGCAGTGATGCTGAGCAAGACCTCCACTCCAGACCAGCATCTGAACCTGACGCTGATCCGTCTCCCAGGGGAAGAAAAATATTTAATTTACCTGAGAGGATCAACAAAATCAGACATCCAGTTGAGTTGAGTCGGCTACAAAGACACAATATCCTGCCTTTCATACCTGTCGCAGACAATAAACGAGTACTCGGTTTTATTGAGGAACTTGTATTTGTATCACCACGATTCAGACTTTTACTCGATTCAGAGACAAGAGCTACATTTTTCACTCCACATCTAGGTATCGATTATTTCCATTTTCCCCAAAACACATTTGCACCAAAATCTCCCTGCTAATCGAGTCTCCTTCATCTGAAAATGAAGTCAGAAAATTGTTTTATTTGAAAGTGGGAACTGTATTATTTTTTGTAAACTTGACTTTTTACAGAGTAATTTGGTGTGCGAGTCAGTCGCAAGAAATACACTTAATTCATGAAGGGGGAGGGGGGCAAAACAACACACAAATCCATGAGTGAATACAGGACTCATTTCCTTTTTAATCACCTCAACTACATCTTGTAAATAACATTTAAGTACTTTACTTAAGCAATATTTGATAGTGATAACAGGAGAAACCTCCTCCTCATCCCTCCACATGAGACTGTTATAAATGTGGAATCTGGTGAAATTAAATTTGGAAAGGAGAAAACAAAACCTCGATCCAACCTTGCTGCCCAGCCATTAGATGTCATGGTTGCATCAGAATTTTTTTTTTTTTTTCCCCTCATGAACACAAAAACTCAAAGTCAGCATTTCCTGGCTGCAGCAAAACCTACTCAAAATCAAAGTTTCTGCGTCAAAAGTTGAACATTCATGGCATGCATGTTGTACATACGGTGGAGGAGAGCAGATGAGGTAATATCATCAGGAGGACAGTTGCTGTCCACATCATCGATTCCTGTGATTATTTCTACCAGGCGTGAGGGGGCTGAGCTCTGTCCACCACCAGCCACTCCTTCACTACTTTGCTTATTTTCCCACAGAAACTCTTTTGTCTTCACCTTGTCCTTCACATGTCCACCCTTCTCCCACCAAGCCTTGACTACTTGATTGTCAAACCTACACTTTCCCCTCACTTCCTCCGCCTGCGTCCCTTTCTCCTCCTCCATCAGTCACTCCCACTTTTTCTGTAAATTCCCATTACATCATTCCTCATAAGAAAGGAGTCAAATGGTAAATGAGCAGCGGGGAAGATTTGGTGATGAAAGTCTGGTAGTGGATAAAAGTTCTGTTCTGGTAAAGCAGGGTTACCTCCCCCCTCCCCCTCCTTCTCCTCCGCAAGTGTGTCTATTACAGGTTATATCATGTAACCATGAAAAACAGATGTGAGCAGACGGCTCGTTTTAATACAGGAACACGTTCTCCCTGCATGTGTGGGAGCTGTAGGTGCCTCTGCTCCACCCTTCAACCTCCCTCTCTCTCTCTCTCTCTCTCTCTCTCTCTCTCTCTCTCTCTCTCTCTCTCTCTCTCTCTCTCCGACCACTGACTCATATACATGAAACCAGCCTCCCGGAGGCTCAGACCTATTACTCCTGTTAACTGGCCAGTTAAGCAGTGAGGAGAGAGAAAAGCAGTACAAAGTAAAAGCACATTCCAGTCAGGGTCCAGCTGGGGTCGGCTTGCCTGTCGCTTCCTCGGAAAATTTCGCTGCGAGTGCCAAAGAAAAGACTCGCTGTTGCTCTGAACCTGTGAGAGTTTACAGCCGTGGTCAGCGGGAAGAATGTAAGAAGCCTGGTGCCGCAGCCTCAGGGCCCCCACATCTGTCCCATGTTACATACTCTTGTAAAGCTGTCACGTATGTGAGTGAAACGTTACATCTGCCAGCTGATGTAATGACACTGAATGACACGCTCTGAAGTCTCGATACATAAAAACTGCTTTCCACAACAAATGCTGGAGGATTGAATGTGTAATTTTTTTTGAAGAAATTCTTGTGTATTTTATTTTGAAATGCTTTTGATTCCCTCGCCAGCTAGATGAGGTAGAACCTTGAACGTGGAGAGGTAGCAGTTTAATGAAAAGTTAGCATATATTAGCATCAAAATTGGATGCAGCTCCGTCACCAGAATAAAGCATGTACAATGTAAACTGACATTCTTACAACACGGCATGTTGAAATTCTTGCTTTGTTGTGACGACTAAGGCTGCTCCTTCTTTATGCTAAGCTATGCTAACTATTTAACAGATTTTCTATGTTACAGCCTGCATGACCTGATGATTTTTTTAACAGATCAAAGCAAATTCTGACTGAACCAAACTTTCACTTCAGCGTCGAGATTAAAAAAAAAAAAAAAGGGATTTGTTTTTCTTAACATGGCATTAACAAGTCTGTATCAACGCATCGGTGCTGAATATATTCAGCTGCTTACACCATTCAGACTTCCATGGTAATGGTTGCCGTGACAACCCGCTGGCTGTGAACATGACAACCCCTGTTTGACCGAGGGGCTGCTTGATTTACCCAAACTGATCACGGGGGTACGACTCATGGGTATGTTTGTGCTACATACATGACACATCAGGTCGCATGTTTTATACCCAACTATTTACTCCGTCTGTGTGAAGTGGGTCGATTGGTCTCAAGGGAAGTTATGAAACGAGCAATGAATGGAGCTGAGACAACTTTTTAGACAACCATTGTCATGCATTTTCTGAGTATTCGTGATTTTAAATCAGTGAAACATCCTTGCGAGGGTCTGGTGAATATATTTCAATTGGAAACCCTCACTTTAATTATGCAATGTGATGATATCATTGTTTACCCCTCAAAAACTCAAAAACTGACTGCACCTAATTTGAAATGTCATAAGACATCAAATATATCTCTTCTGCTCCCTCGAGATCCACAAGTTTGACATTTTTATGCTCACGTTGGACTAGAAATTTAAGTCCAATTTCTATTTGATAATTAGTGAGCTTTAGATGTGTGTGTTGCCGGTACAAATGTCGCTCCCTCCTGGCCAAGTCCCCTTCATCTGACACCCTCAGGGTACTTAGAAGGCCCCTGCATTGTACAGGAAATTGCAGCAGAGCCCACGCAACAACAAGCTTGGTGTTGGGTGGTGAGGTCAGGTGTTGAGAGTGCAACCCCAAGAGTGCAGCCCTGTGTGGCCTCTGATGGAACATAGTGGGATCCTTGAGAGAGAAAACACAGATTACCCTCGAAAGACCAGAGAAGCATCTGCATTCAAGCACCTGCTGCCCGCATTGCAAATTGTTATGAAAGTTTAAAAAAGAAAAAGAAAAAAAAGAAGCTCTTATAAGAGTTGAGGTGTGATGGTGCCATCTGCTGCCTTAAGGTCTGTATTACAGAACATTTATGCTTGATCCAGTACAAGTGGTGGGGGAAAATACATTAAAATATATGAAACATATGATAAAATTCATACAAGAAATGATATTGTCACCTTCTGATGGCGAGTGCACCTCACATGAACACATCTTACAGTGTAAGTGGTGTATTGACGGGTGAATACAGATTCCAGTCCCTCTCTTATTTTGAAATGCTTTTGATTCCCTCACCAGCTAGATGAGGCAGAACCTTGAACATGGAGAGGTAGCAGTTTAATAAAAAGTTAGCATATATAAGCATAAAAATCGGCTGCAGCTCAGTCACCAGAATGAAGCATGTACAATGTAAACTGGCATTTTTACAACACGGCATGTTGAAATTCTTGCTTTGTTGTGACGACTAAGGCTGCTCCTTCTTTATGCTAAGCTATGCTAACTGTGTTTTTACTATGGACCAGTTCCAAGCTGAGTCTTGGACTTCAATTATATATATGTATGTACTGTATATATTCTACAAAAGCACAACGGTACCATCTGACGACATGGTTTCTGGGTGTGCAGGGCTGCTGCTCTTTCCCTCACCCTCACTTATGCAACTCCCTGGTGGATACAGATAGGACACACACACACACACACACACACACTCACGTACACACACACTTTATCAGTCACACTCGGGCAAATTCATGTGGTGTGGAAACATCAGAGGCAATGGGGGGGGGGAATGCAAACAGCACAAAGTCAAATTAAACATGAGCATGAGCGCAACTGGGCTTCACACATCTGATTAGATCAACACATTCAGGACGAGGCCCTTTATTAAAGTGGTGGACAATTCATCTTTTATGCAGATGAGAAATGACATATTTCACCCAGTGAATTCAACTTCAAGCATCGCTTATTGCATATCGTCGCCCTCTTAAAACAATTACCAAGTCATTTTTTCCCCAAGTTTTTCAGAAAACACACAAAAAAAGGAATTGACAAAAGAAATTGTCAAAAAATGACATAGGCAATTATTCTGAGAAGGTGATGATATCCTTTGCAAGTTCATCCACTTAGTATTTACATTCATCTTTTTGGTGAGTTGAAACATGACTTCGCAAGACGTTCTGTGTCCTCATGTTCTCCTGGCCGGTGGCTGGAGACGTGAACGCTGCACCGAGGAGAATTGACCACTTAGACATTTTTCTTCAATTCAATCTGTTTGCCAGCTGAGCTCCAGCTCGCATGTTTTCCACTAGAGGGCCGAGACTCGGTGACTGTGCCGACATGGACAAACAGGCTCTGGCTGGCTTGGCCTCATCTAGGGCGGATGTTTTCTCAGAGCAACTTCCCAGTATCTCCTCCCCAGCCCCCCAAAATCCGACCCTGTAAACCCAGATGACTTCAGCACAGCAGCTCCTTCCTCCCCTCCTGTGTCCTCTGTGGATGGAAGGAGTCACTGGCTCTTGTTATTTTGAGACAATTAAAGACAGATCACACGATTTTCTTATGTTCGTAAAAAAAATTAAGATCACGAACAAGAATCATTTCGCTCTTACTGGCTGGCAGCCGTGGTGTCCTCAGAGTGAAATGTGTCCTCTGCAACTGCGGCAGCTTTAAAGCCTGCAACCCCGCCCCTCCGCACTATCACATGAATCTGGACTCAACTGTGGATGTGGAAAAAAAGTTTGGGGGTCTCGCTGAGATCACTTTTCCCTCCTTCAATTATCTTTTAACTCTACGCGGCTCTCGGTTGACCGTTTACATCGGAAGTCGGTGTCGCGGCGGAGAGTTTTTCCGGCTCCAAGTTATTTTCCCTGCTGGACTCCAAAGAGAGAGAGAGAGAGAGCGTGAGAGAGGGTGAGAGAGAGAGAGAGAGTGGGGGAGAGAGAGAGAGAGGGGGAGAGAGAGGAAACGGTCTGTCTGCTGGAAGGTATGTGGGAGGCATGTAACGTGTTGTACTCTGATCACATTGATTATCGTCTTGGATTTAAACGTCACCGTTTCGGTTTCTCCAGCCGGCCACGGTTGTTTTTCAGTCGGATGAACTTCCGAGATTTCCCAGCTTAAAACAGACGACACAAAAGTTCAAATGGGGTGGGGGGTGGGGAGGAGGTGGGGGGGGGGGGTCAAGCAGTGTAAACAAATCCGATCATGTAACTCCAGCAGCTCTCACACGCATCTCTTCTTCACGCCCTCGTACCGATTAGTATTCACCGTTGGTTTGTTGTGCTTGAACTTTTCGACAGATTTCCTTGCGACACTAAACTTTTGGCGACATGGACGCGCACCGCGGCGCGCCTCCGGCTGGACAGCAGATCGTGCACGTCCGCGGGGACTCGCAGACGGAGCTGGAGGCCCTCTTCAGCGCGGTGATGAACCCCAGCAAGGCGGCCAAACAGCCGGCCTCTCTGCCCATGAGGATGAGGAAGCTCCCCGACTCCTTCTTCAGGCAGCCGGACCCCCGGGGCCACTCCAGACAAGTAATACGAGCGATATTCAACAAACTTGAATTCCTCCAGGCTCCTTGACAGACTAGTGGTGCTGACAGATGTGAGCTCTATGATGGTGACGGTGTGAGATGAGACCGAGGATGTAGGCTCAGTAGCTCAGCTCTAATATGAAATCAACATTTGTTGTTATACAGACATCAGTTGAAATCAGAACCGATCAATTAGTTAACGGGTTATCATTCATGTCAAAGACAAGCTTCGATTCCTCTGAAGTGACAAGCAGATCCTTGGTGTTTTAGTATTACAAACCCTAAAGTTATAATGTTAATAGTTATATGGTATATAATATATAACAGTTAAGTCATGATCCATAACTGGAAATCAATGCAGCTCCAAACTGAATTAGTGATCTAATTCATTTATGGTGTGCAAACTGACAACTGTTGAATGCCATCATTAGCTTTGAACTGATAAAAATAAATGTCTCCATGCAGAGACAGAGACTCTGGGACCTTCAGGTAAATAATGCTAAAGGCTAAGAGAATAATTCCGACCAGGGTCCCATCCCTGACCGTCTCCTGCTATCCTACCACTTGTCGGAGTCGTGTTTTGATCACCGAGTGTCTCGCCGCCTAAATTTGATCCTGAATAAGATGTTGGTCTTGGGAGTTATTTTAAAGAACCCTGGCTCAGAGAAGAGCTGCACAATTTGGGAAAAACATTTCTCATTGGGATTATTTGGAGTGATACTGCAATATTACAGGAAATGTTAGTTTTTAAACAAGCGTTCCCATTGGAAGTGTTTTTCCAATGATGATGGAGTGATTTTTGTGAGGGGCTGTATCAAACATTTGGTTTCTTAAATCTGTAGCCAATACGATGTTTGATTTAAAATGATGTTTGGAGACAAGCTTCTTCTTCTTTCTTTTTTTCTTTTACAAATATTTCACCTTCATCCTTTTTGAGAATTTCAGCAGGTCATGTTCTAATTTGTCGGATGATTCTGCCGATAATCCTTAGCTGCCAGCAGTAAAAACTCTTTGGAATAATGAATGAAAGTTTTCCTAAAAACATGCAAATATAGATTTGGGAGAGACTTAAGTCTGGACCACCTCTGGTAGACTTTCCTCCTCCTGATTTGTTATCTCTTCTTGCTCGATGGATCATCACGCCATCGTTACTCAACCTCCTCTATTTCTCGTCAGGCCAGTTCGGACGGAGGTGTGTGCGGCGCCCTCACTCCCCATCACGTCCGTGCTCACTCCTCCCCTGCCTCCCTTCCAGTCAATTCCCTCTCCACTCAAGCAGCAGATGTAGCGGCGACACCTATCATACCTGACGATGTGCCCCTCCCCCACGGCTGGGAGATGGCCAAAACACCTACCGGCCAACGTTACTTCCTCAAGTAAGATTTCTGCTCCTGAGTGATCAGCCCGCATCTTCCTCTCTTGGTGTGGATGCATGAATGTTTGCAGGAGGGATAAATATCCTTACCACTTTCCTAAAGTCTACTAAAATAAATGCTTATTCTGTGTGGAGAGGTATGAACAGGTCTGAATGCACCAGCTTGACATCATCATCCATTGTATCAGCGCACCATCGCTAGCGGCCCATATTCCCACTCTGAGGCATTTTTTAAAAACGTATTGTTATCAGTCCAAAGACTGATATTTATTTAGGAGAAACGAGAACAAATGTGCAACATTCGTGCTTTTCAAATGTTTTGGAAATAAAGAAGAGGGTTGGAGGGAGGTGTGAAAATGTCGTTAAATGAGAGGACGCGCAGCAACCCAGATAACCGAGACTCAGAGCTAATCAGTTCCATCCAAACAAAACTTCCAACGAGTTTTGCAACCTGTGTAGTTTCATTCAGGAGTGCATGTGGCCTAAAGCTCACGCACACAACAGTGCAAACTGTGCGAGTGTGCGTTCGTGCACATCTGGTTGTACAGGTAATGCCTGTCGGGACGAAGCGTGCTTCACTCTGGTTTAACAGACAGATTTGTTTAGACTTGTCGTGTGTTTTCAGTCACCTGGAGAAAACAACCACTTGGCACGACCCTCGACTTTCGCAGCTTCAGTCGGCTGCCACCCAGCATCCTATCTCTGGCACCCCGATCCACGCCCACTCCCTCAGCAACCCAGCACCCACTACGTCACCACAACACATCAACCCCGAGACAGGTATTTGTTCCTCTTTCACTCCTCTGGTTCTGGTCTGAAGCTCAGCCCTGGCTGTCATTGTTCAGGTCCAGCGGGCCAGCACTGGGGCGCTGGGCGTGTCCTCTCCCAGACATCCCCCTGCCTACTCCCTGTTTGTCTTTGTCTCTGCTGTATTCCAACTTCGTTCCAGATCTCTGAATCGCTGCTCACGTCGTGCACTTACTTGGAGCTGTTTTGCGCTTCTGTCAATCAAATTTGATCACACTTAACATAGTCCTGATGAAACAATCCTGAGTGTCATAATCGTAGAGGATTAAAACTTTGATTACTGTTGTTGAAATTAGAGGTGCTTATTTATTGTCATGTATTAAGAATTATGGGATACTCAAAACTCTAGGCGCTATCCAAAGTAGACTTGCACGACAGGGAATTGAGGCTAAAGATGAGGAAAAAAAAGAGGCAGAGAATTTTTTTTTTCCCCATTACATTCTTCGAGAAAAAAGTGGAAATGTCAAGAATGAAATCAAGCTCATTCAGGAGAATTTTTTTTCTAGTGTGCATTGTGAGACGGAGGGTGAAATTTCGGGAATAAACTTGACATTTCAAGATTAAAGTCGACTTTTTAAGGCTATAAAACAGCGCATATGACTACCTCTACAAACTAAGAAAGAGTATTAGGTTAGTACTAGTATCAAGCTGGTATTGGTGGTATTCTTGAAATGCAAAATGATTAAAAAAACAACAACAAATTTTACCTTGACTTTGTCCTTCAGATTTCCACTTTTTTCTCAGAAGAAAATCTCAGCCTCTCATTTTCTCCCGTCTCCCCGAATACGCCTTCATAGACTCGACATAGTGGGTGCAACTCAAGTTCTGACACTTTGGCTACATCGAGTCCTTAACATAAGCAGACCAGTTTTCTCTTAACTTGAAATGGCCAACTGCATGACTGGAAATTAGAATATTTAAAAGAAAAGAAAAGATCAGCAGTCAGAGTTTAGTCATGGATTCTCACAAGGCTCACGAAGCTCATCGCTGCCGTGATGTATGTGGTGACGTCGCTGCGCTGGCTACTTCCAGTTAGCCCTCTGCCAACTCCAAGCCTTGGATCACGGATACATTGTATCGGCGTGTATGTTTTCCAACATGCTGGGATATTAATAAACTAGGAAACATTTTTTATGGGGATTTCAAAATGGTGTAACGTCCAGCAGAGAGCGCTCTGGGTGCTCCACTTTGTTTATTTTACTATTTTATTTTTGTCTTTATTTAACTAGTCATGTACTACAATACGAAATATGTTTAAGTTAATTATTTGTTTCAGAAATTAGCCTTCTACCTTTACAGTTGACAGCAGCAACAGCGCGCGCGCACACACACACACACACACACACACACACACACATTTTATATTACAAGAAGCTTTAGATGATGTCGTGAAACTGAATTACAGAATCCGTGTTTGGTCTGTGTATGTTTCAGACTCAGTGTAGCCGCAGTGATACATTTATTAGAGGAAACAGAGGCAAGTCAAGCTGTGTTTTACTGTAAGTTATCCTGCCCCAGAACGCACTGGTATGTTTGTGTCATTTGCCGTAGCTCCGTACCTCATCCGATTGATCGCGTTCAGGCAGGACACACACAGGTTAGTGCACTGTAACAAACACTTGAAGCCAGGAAATAGAAACCATACAGTCATCAAGGACGTGGGACAGATTTTTACTTTTCTTCTTCTCAACACTCCATGCACTCCATCCACCATTTGCCTTCTCACTGTGTACTTTCACTGCTGTTCAGGTCCACTGCCTGAAGGCTGGGAGCAGGCTGTGACTGCAGAGGGAGAGGTGTACTACATCGATCACATAAATAAGAACACCTCATGGGTCGACCCGCGTCTAGGTAGCACACTATCAAATTTGTGTCTGCAGAATTGACAATTCTTGTTTGTCAATGAGAAACTTTTTGTTCCACCATCACATGTTGCTGTTTGGCAACGAAAATAAGAAAGATCGCAAAGTTCTAAAAAAAAAAAGTTTTGAACATTGCTGCAACCTCATGGATATATAATTCTTCGAATGTCTAACTGTTCATTTATGATTTCTTTTATTTTCCAGCCCAGAAGATAAACCCCAGCCTCCTTGGCATGTCAATGCAGCAGCAACAGGAAAAGGAAAGGCTCAGATGCAAACAACAGATGCAGCTGACATCACAGGTCAGAGGTTAAATGCAGTTCTTCCTGGATGTGACATCCCAAAACCTGGTCGAGCGCTTTATTAAAATCACGCTGTCATCCGTGTTTTGTGCAGATTTATCACCGCTGAAGCTATTTTTTTCATTTTGGAGTTTTACGTTCACACCAGTGTCTGTGTTGTAGGAGGCAGCAGGAAGGAACAAGATGCCTAGTGGGATGGACCATGACAGGAATGCACAGACACTTGTCCCGTCTCTGGATGTCAGGATCAGACCCCCGAACCATGAACCAACACTTAATGGGTGGGCTTGATTTACTTGTTAACTTTACTGCCATCAAGTTTCATCATTAAAATATAGATGATGCATCAATGATGATGATGATGATGATGGTGTGTGTGTGTGTGTGTGTGTGTGTGTGTGTGTGTGTGTGTGTGTGTGTGTGTGTGTGTGTGTGTGTGTGTGCGCAGCGCTCACTCTCGTAATGAGAGTACTGACAGTGGCCTGAGTGTCAGCAGCTTACCACGCACATCTGACCACATGTTGAGCTCCGTGGATCACATGGACACCGGTAATACACACACGCACGCACACACACGCACTCACGCATATTTAGACATGAAGATCAGTGGCAGTCAAATTACTCTGAGATTTGTAAGTATTTATTGCAAATGAAGCACTTAATACTTTAACTTACCTCGTACCTCACTTCAAAAACCATCACTTTATGTCAATATTACCTGTATAAAGAAACACATGAAGATTATGAATTTGAAAACGTAAGTTCCAAAACGTTTGGAAAATCTCATAAATCAGATACTAACCACATTGCTTCCATCCTATTGTAAAGAACAGATGATGAACAAAAAGAGGCGGGGCTGATATCCTGTAGCTACTACGCTCAGGGCCACTACCGCCATCATTTTTTGAAAAGTGACCAGTATCTACATGTACCGACGGCGTACCGACGTTATCTTGCATGCCAAGACTGTATCTTTTCCCAAGATGATGCAGACTCTGATTATTTTATATATTAAATAGAAATGAGAGAAAGAAAACATGCAGCACATTGTTTATATTTTTAAATAAACATCATTCCTGCTAGCGAACGACTGGCACTTCGATCCTCAGCACGGTGTTTGAGTTCAACTCTCTTCACCCTGACTTTTCAGGTGATTCCGGCGAGACCTCTTCGATAACCATGCAGGAGTCGATGCCTGTGCTCCCGATGTCTGAGGGCGAGGAGCTCATGCCCTGCATCCCTGAAGGTTTAAGTTCGGATCTTCTGATGGACATGGAGACCGTCCTCTCCGGCTCACACATGGACAGAGACAGCCTGCTCACCTGGCTATAAACCCAACCGGCCGCCTCCTCCGCCTTCACGTCTTCATAACGACTGAGAATATTCTGGTACAGAACAACACAGCAGAGAGAATGACCCACTGTTGTGCAATGGATACCTAACACTACTTGCACCCTGAGGATTGAAATAATCTGACTCTGACCGGCGGTGGTGAGATGCTGGTATTCTCCTCTGTTTTTTGGGGTTTGGTTTTACAGGACGCATGATGGAGCATTTTTATCATAATGACACTCCTGTCTGTTTAGTCATCAGATGATTGCCCCATGTCTCTGGTGAAGTGTGTCACAGTTAATTATAGAGAATGGATTTGTGTTACTATTATCTCCACTTGGGTTTTACAGTGCAAGCGCTCACTGCAGCAAACAGCCCAGTGACAGTTGAGCCTGGGAAGTCTTCATGTAGCCGTTACGTAAACGCAGCATTGAATATCCTCATAAAATCTGCTTCTACCTCTATCCAGCCTGTAATTGCTGATTTTAGCACATGTTTACTTCTTCATAACATGGGCCAGAGATCAATAGATACAGAATAACACTACAAAAGGTTCCAAAAATTAGTTTAAAAATCAATTTCACATCTGGCATTGCCCCTAAATATTTGTTCTGAACTACCTCGACTGGATTTAAAGCGCAGTGATGCAGGAGGGGAGGACGTGCGCTTGAACCAGTAAAAGATTAGAAACACCAACGAATCAACTTTTAGAAAGTTGAAATGCTCACAAGCCAGAAAACAGTATTAAAACCCTCCTGGTGGGGCCCCTGCAAAGCCCGGATTGCCTTTGATTTGTCAGAGTGAAGTTAAGGTGGATACACTTGTTTGTTGTCACACTAGGAGATTAAAAAAAAGAATCTGTTTCAAAGCTTCTAAATAGCCAAAGGCAGGACAGCACAGCGTAGTACAGGAGTACTGGGTTAAGATGACAGTACTGGGGTTGGGACAAAGGGGACATCTGCAGTAAATGATCACGAGTAAAGTGCAACGCAATAACAACTCCAGGAAATCCTGCCACACCTAGTCTTGTGATCGATTCTGTTCGTAGATTCTCACTCTTATCAAGTTATTTTTGTCTAAAATGTTTAGGATATGAGCTCACTTTGCTTTAACCAAGATACCAAGTGTAATCAAGGTTGGAATATAAGCTTTATAAAGTTGTTTTTGTTGGTTTGCCATATATTGTACAGTTGTTATATTATTATGTCCTCCCCGCCTTAAAAAGGTGATGTCACAGTTGTCAGGATGTGAAGATTGTTGAGATTTTAGTATTAATACATTTCTCACTGGCCCTGAAGTAAAGATGGAAATGTTGGCCCCATTAACGATGAAACAAATCATTTTTCCCAGCTTTTGTCTTAATACATTCCTAACAAGATCCTTTTTCACGTCTTTAGGTTTTCTCGGCTTGGTGGCATCACAGATTAAATACAGAAAGACAAACAGTCACTTGCCAATTTATTAGGTACACCTCGGTGACACTTCTGCAGAGTCTAATCCAACAGCCCTGCAGCAAACGGTGATGATGTTCAGTTTTTATCAAGTCCGTTTGTTGAATTATGTTTATGATCATTTGGTGGCGCTTTTCCACTGTGCAGAGTTACACTGAGACGTGTTCCTATTATTTTATCCATCCCAGTTTTATGAAATGAGGGTTATCACGCATTTGTCACATCTATTTGTGTGTAATATACTGGCAAGTGAATGTACAGCTCAGTAACGTTCTCAGTTTTCAACTCCAAAACCATCTCTACTTGATGCTTCTCCTGGCTGTTTTAGAATGTTCTGAATTTTCAGATGAACTTTGAATGAATTCATTCCCCTGTAGTAAGAAAGTCAACTGGAAGATTGGTAACATTTAAAATTACACAGGAGAGAAGCCGAATCACCATTACACAATTACTCACTGGCTTTGAAGTATGTTTCTTTTTAACTTTTACCTGCTGATTTTTATATATATATATATATATATATATATATATATATATATATATATAAAAACATAAACAAACACATTTTGTATTGCCTTGGTTATGCGGAGGTGTTTATTAACTCACAACAAAATGAGTGTAATGCAGCACAAATTTCTTTTTTAGTTATCTTGTTTTTTGGAGTTCATGGAGGTTCAAATTCAATTCTTTGTCCTGAACTCGTCGTACATTTACTTTGCATAATTATAAGAAAATCAATTCTTGATTTTCAGTGTAACGTATGTAAGTTAGTCCCTGCTAACAGAGTCTCATGTTGTGCAGTAGGAACACACTCGATATGCAGAGCGGAGATTTGCAAAATGTGTGTGTTTATAAATGTAGCATTCAATGTAAAGACCTTGACATTCGCTGGCGCATCCATTTTTTTTTTTGCTGAGGATTTCCTCACCTCAAGAGTCATTTTTAGACGTGAGAGAGAAGAAATCTGGGTTTCAAACATTTACTTTAGACGCATTTGGAGATCATCACAGGAGCCCGGGATCCTGTTGTCCATGTTTACGAAAGATGTACTAACTGCAGATGCCGTGTTGTTGGTTTATTTTGTTCTAACTGCCATTGCTATCATCAGATGTCAGTATGAGGAGATCCAAGTTCAAGTATATGATGAGTATGTAATCGTTTTTTTTTTCTGCAAGTGGTTTTATATTTTTTATCTGAATTGAGTTTAGAAGAAACAGCTTTTAAACCCCTTACAATGAGGTTAAGACCTCATTTGCAGTAATCCCAAATAAAGAGCCACCTTTTTGTAATCTTGTCCAAATTAAAGAGCCACAAAAGAAGTATTGCTCACGCACCCAATGCAACACACTACCTTGCCTATTATTTATCGTAGCATGCATGACACTCCCTATGTATGTAACATATAGTGATGCTTATTATCCTATTTACAGAGAGTTTGGAGGCAATCAGACTTGTTTTGTACCTTTGTATGCATGTGCTTTATATAAATTTATTTCTTCTTACTCACTGTAATCACTATAAAAGAGTTTCTGTTGAATAAACATTTGAATATACCTGACAATTAGATGTAGTGATGTGCTGATTCTCTATTGTGGTTGCATTCATTTTTTACAAAGTTTTTGAAATTTAAATTTCACTCGTCGTTTTCTTCGGAATTTGATATGGTCCAGAGTTTGGCGTTTTACAGTTTGAAGCCGTTTTATTGCAATGTATACGTTATACTGCACCTTTGAGTTAGTATCAATTTTACTCTCCAGAGATGCTGCTATTTGATAACTATTTTAAAATCAACACAGGGAACCCATACGACAGAGTATTGCTCTCAGTGAGTATCCTCAGAATCAATAATGTTTTTTTTAATGAAAAAAAGAAAGCTTCAGTGGCACTGAATTTCCACCCTCCATATAAGAGCTGTGTGCTGGTTTTTGTTCTGTAATTATGTTTTGTAATTAACCAAACTCAGTGGTGCAGTGGTCAGCACTGTCGCCTCACAGCAAGAAGGTTCCAGTTTCGAGCTCTGGCTCCATCACAGGATCTTTCTGTGTGGAGTCTCCATGTTCTCCCTTGTTCCTGTGTGGGTTCTCTCTGGTACTCCAGCTTCCTCCCACAGTCCAAAGACATCAAGAGGGGACGAGGCTGATTGATACTCTAAATTGACTGTAGGTGTGACTGTGAGTGTGAATGGTTGTCTGTCTCTATATGTTGGTCCTGTGATGGACTGGTGACCTGTCCAGGGCGAATTCCACCTCTCACCTGAAGGCTGCTGGGATAGGCTCCACCCCCCCCCCCCCCACACACACACACACACACAACCCTTAACGGGTCATAGTACTTCATTTTTCATTTTACAGTGGGAGGGTTAAGCAGAAAGTCCTGGGAAATACCAAAGTCTACCGTTCAATGATGCGTTCATAGACTCACACAACGTCTGGACTTCAACACACAAGTTTTGTAAGTATCCTGCTTGATTGTTATATTTATGTTGTTTTTATTTCACTGTCATCTTAGACAACATAAACTCTCACAACAGTGTGGTTGAAGTAATGGCTCTTCTTATGAACATTATCAGGGTTAGCTTTATTCGTATTGACCTGTCTCAGTGTTTGATAAGACATAAGGCTTTAACAAAATTATATAACATATATTTGTGTTATATTTTAGAATTATTTGTTAGTGACTAAGTAAGTATTAAAACAGGCTGGATATTTTTGAGTATGCTCACAGTGCAAGAGGACAGCTTGCTGGAAGCGTACACTGAATTGAGGTTGTGTTTCATCCTAATTCTGTATTTTAGGGTCATTAAACACACACACACGCACACGCACATCTAATCCTTACACTCTAGGACATGTATTATTTTGGAACACGGCTAGCCTCCTGTGTTAGCATCAAGGTATGTAAAATAATATTCCGGGAGATGATAAACGGGGTTTTTTTTGTGCACGCAGTTTTGTAAATGCGATGACAGTTTATCTCATGGGACTCTGACGGGAACTGGCAGAGTTCTATCGAAGAGATACCGAAAGAAACGGAGGGGTTTTCTTGCCGTTTTACATTTGTCTGCTTTTTTTGTTTTTGTTGTTGTTCTTTTCTTTTTTTTTTCGTTCCGCCGCTAACCGGAAGCAGCCGGAGGAACCAGACTGACGTAGGCTGTCACTCAGAAGCAGCTGGGACTTTCCACATCGACCACACAGGGGAACGGTGAGTGTGTCACCCCACAGTCCAGGAAAGGCCACGGTACACTATGTTTGGTATCATAATCTTAGTCACCGAAAGCAGACAGTTTAATATCCCTGTCTTCTGATAAGATCGACGACGCAGGGGTAAAGTTGTTAGCGTTAGCAGACATTAGCATTAGCAAAATATGTCCGCTGTTTTTTGTGGAAGTGTCTGCTGGGAGGCGTTTGTGTCTCTTTGTGCGTGTTAGTGAACTGCGGGTTAAAAAATAAGGCTTAAAAACCGTAACGTCCTAATAATAAATTAAATTCTTTTCCACACACGTATCAAGCCAGTGGCTAACCCGTAATGCGGAATTGTCATGACCGTCATCTGTTACAGACATGTGACTGGAAGTATGACTGATTAGAAACTTGTCGGGAAACATTCATCCGTTATAAATTCAAATATTTGTACTATACTGTTTATTTTTCATGAAATCTCCCAATCAACACTTAACTTTACGTTTTTAAATTGTTTGTACAATGTACCTTCATGTATTTCAGAGAGAAAAATCAGTGGAATATGTCATATTTGTGCATTTAAAGGACAGAAATTGTCGAGTTGTTGTAAATATATATCTATATAGATATATAGATATATATCATAAGAGAGAGAGCAAACATAGAAACACTTAAATTCAATGAAATTGTTAAGGGAACAATTTTTTTTTTTAAATAGCTCACAATTCATTTAAACAGAGAAATCGCCTTTTTGCATTTGATCATCATAAAAAATGAGTAAGAAAGTGGGAAAATAAAGAAATTGAAACGTTTCCAGACCAGTTTGAATTGACTTACTTTTCTGGGATGTGCTGTCTCTTTACCTGCAAAACTGGTTTTTGTTAAGTCATCTGAAGCCCTCATTTCCTCATCAAGGGATTCAATCTTTTAAAAAATAGTTGACATATTTGTGACTTTCATTCTTAGAGTAACATAAGCTCCACCAAACTTTTTATCCAACCGTGGATCTAAAAAAAAAGATGGTATCGTTCTTTCAGAACTTTAATTCAGTATTTTAAATTCATTTACCTTTGTAAGATATCAGCAGGCAACAATCGTTAAAAGGCAATTTTCCCATCGTCGTTTTGACTTGTTATTGCAGGGCGACCACAGATGTCGCTTTAATTGATCACGCTAATTATGGTCACCTTCTGTTCAGTGTGCCACACCCATTGTATTGAGCCTGCACGCTCAATCCCAGAGCCCCGGCTCGGCTGCATGGAACAGGGTTGTAGTGAATGTTGTTATTTACACCTGTGTTTACGCTGCTGTGACAGGTCAGAGTGTCTGCTGGGAAAAGTGCCTGACGTCACCAGAACACTGCTGTTGTCGGTTACGTCTGTGCCCTATCATACCTCTGCTTTATCGTTGGAAAACCTCGCAATCATTCCACTTTTTTTAACGCCGCTCTAGGTGTTTTAGCGGTATTCGGACATTATCAGGACATTTGCAGCATTTCCTTGTGTTTATTGGGGGGCTAGATTATGAGACGTGAGGTTTTTTTTGTTTTGTTTTTAAGCTAATCTTTTTTTTTTGAAGGATCACTGTTCGCGTGTTACTGTTTTTTTATATCAACATTTATATGTTGATATAAAAAAACACCAGGAAGTATTGTGATACGATTTTGTATGGATGCATATGCAGGATATTAGATAACGATTCACGGATTTATTCAAAGGCTTAGATTGATTTTTAAAGATTATCCAGGTAAAAGTTTTCATGAACGCAGTCAACGTTTGCTTTTCTTTATCCCACAGGTCCCACCAACGTCAGGTTTCAATTATCTGTACCAGAGGAGGATTCTATTTTTCTTATCGGGTTCTAATTCTTCAAATATGGAAGCTTAGACACCTATAAACGGGATGTCTGAGATGGGGGGAGGGGTTTGAGATTGCATATCCCTTGGTCTGTGAGTGTGTATGCATGCCTGAGAAGTTTGTTTGATTCGTTATGTTCTTCCACATGATCAGTTATCATTTGTTCACGTCTGAATGTAAAGGTAGTGCGTCCGACATGTCGCTGGTAAACATCAGAGAAGAGGCGTACACAGATCCTGGATGATATGACCAGAGTTTAACATTGGTTTTTGCTTGAAATCAGATCATTTAAAGAAGGACATCCTTTCTTTTAAAGCGCAAGGTGTGTAAGGTTTGACACAGTCACAGGTTTTGTTTTGTTTTGAAGTATTTGAAGTTTCAGCAGGTAAATGTTAAGAGGTTATTTGTATCCAGGCGTAAAAATGACAGATTTAGTTAAGAGTGTGTGTGTGTGTGTGTGTGTGTGTGTGTGTGTGTGTGTGTGTGTGTGTGTGTGTGTGTGTGTGTGTGTGTGTAGGATCACCATTTCTGATCTTGTAGTTTCATTTCCTCTGCATGAGTCTCATTCTCAGCCTTTTCCTGATCTGAGTTAAACACCTCTTCCCCTGAAATGTCGCACTACTTTCTGTTTTACTCTGTGTGTCTGTGTGTGTGTGTCTGTATGTGAGAGAGAGCACATGACCGAGGGTTTTCTCAAACCTCTCTCCCCTTGAAGGACATCTCTTTTACTATATTCAGCCCAAAAAAAAAAAAAAAAATATATATATATATATATAATAAATGGAAGCTCTTATTCAACTCAAAAACAATCCCTTCTTGATGGGTCTCTGTCGCAACGGGCCTCCACCTGACCTGCAGTATGATAACTCCTCAGGTAATAGTTCTGTGTATTGTTTATTTGCCTTTATTTTTTTAACAGTTTGAATCTCTAAAAAAAGTGTGGCAATGATGCGCTCTTTTCATTTGCAGAGCTCTTCCGCATCTCCACCTTTGCTCGTTTCCCAGCATCAGGAGTCACTGAGCGAAGTCTGGCGAGGGCGGGTTGGTTCTACACTGGTGTTGGTGACAGAGTGCAGTGTTTTCGGTGTAACGTGACAGCAGAGGGCTGGCAGGCTGGAGATTGTCCCACAGAGAAGCACAGACAGCTCTCTCCTTCCTGCTCCTTTATCCAGAGCCTCCCGTCTACAGCCAACCTGCTCTCCTCCTCTCACTCCGCCTTCTCCCCTCTACGCATCGCCCCAGCCTTACCAGTAAGATTAACACCTGTCTGACACAATATATGCTTTATGCATTGCTATGCAGCTCCAAGCTTGCATTGGAATAAAGGATCCGAGGCTATCGCTGGCAGGTCTTAACATTTAGCATTCTGTTTTATTTCTAGCTGCCTGGTCCCGGCCCAGCTGCTCCAAACCCAACGGCAAGCCAAGGTGAAGAGCCAGTGGGGTACCTAAATATGGGCTTCTCTGCACCGCCGCCCTCCAGCCCACTTACCTCTCGTGGCGTAGAAGACATGTCCCACCAGAGACCAACGTGCCACAACCCTAGCATGCGCAGAGAGCAGGACCGGCTGGACTCCTTCCACTCCTGGACTCTCTCCATCATCACCCCTGCAGAGCTCGCCAAGGCAGGCTTCTACTACCTGGGACAGGGTGACCGGGTGGCCTGCTTCAGCTGTGGAGGACAAGTGAGTGTCAGGGCAGGGACACACCAGTCAGGGTGTTTATTTATGGACCAGTGGACATGAGAGATGCCAAAGTTTCTTGTTCTGTATTTACAGTTGAGTAACTGGGAGCCAGGGGACAGAGCGGTATCCGAGCACCAGAGGCATTATCCCAACTGTCGTTTTGTTCGCGGCGACCGAGCTGACAATGTGTCGCTCGCTGGAGCAGCAGGGGCTGCGTCTGGTGCGCTGACTTCTCAGCTGTCTGCTGCTGCTCTGGCGCTCAGTAACGTGTCCAACCCCGCCATGCAGCAGAGCGAAGAGAGGCTGCCCACCTTCGTCAACTGGCCGTCTCGTATCCCCGTGCGGCCTGACCAGCTCGCCAAAGCTGGTTTCTACTATGTAGGTGAGGGCAATTTCCAGGACCACATAGGGTCATTACAGCTGTAGCCAATAGTTTTATGATGGCTTTTATGTGACAAACCACCTGAGAGTTACCACATCTCCCACTGTAGTTCATTCAGCACCTCGTGCTCAAAGTAAACCAATAACTTCTGAGCATAAATGAGTGTTAATCATTGAGAGCCAGGTGTGTTATTTCTGTAAAACTGTCAGGAAGGAAAAGAAACAACGACCAAAACCATTAGATGCTGGTTGTCTTCATTTGCAGGATGACAACCAGAAAACAATACCGCCCCCAAAAAGGTTGTTTTTTAAAATTTTGCTTCTTTAGACAAATTGCTTCTTTTTTTTTTTCTTTTTTGGTAACTTGTTTACAGAAAGCTGACCTTACCATTGTTGTTGAGGCTCTAACAAGTCCGACATTCAGGCCAAGCTGTGCTGGTGTTTATAGATCTTTTTCATTTGACAATGTGCCTAGGAGCTTCTTTACGCTTTCACGTCACTACAAAGAAGAAAAACTTTTTTTTCTTTTTTTTTTTTTAAATCTCACCCATGAGAGAAATCGTATGTTATTCCGCTTATTCCTGTTAAGGGTCACGGGGGGCTGGAGAGGCGGGGTTCACCCTGGACAGGTCACCAGTCCATCACAGGGCCAACACATAGAGACAGACAACCATTCACACTCACAGCCACACCTACGGTCAATTTAGAGTATCAATCAGCCTCGTCCCCTCTTGATGTCTTTGGACTGTGGGAGGAAGCTGGAGTACCAGAGAGAACCCACACAGGAACAGGGAGAACATGGAGACTCCACACAGAAAGATCCCGTGAGCTGGGACTTGAACCCTGAACCTTCTTGCTGTGAGGGGACAGTGCTGACCACTGCACCACCGTGCTGCCACCTCACACCATATCACGATCTCTTAAATCCTTACAACTGTACCTAAATACGAATGGTTAAGACTAAGACTTCCGGTTTCAAGCATAACAGGTAGCGAAAGATGAGAAACGCAAGATCAGTTTCAGGTCTTAAGGTTAAGTGTAAAATCCTTCTTTTTTTTTCTTCTCAAGGTCGTAATGATGATGTCAAGTGTTTCTGCTGCGATGGAGGGCTGCGATGCTGGGAGTCAGGAGATGATCCCTGGGTGGAACATGCCAAATGGTTTCCTCGGTAAATATTGTTTAATCTGGGAAAACGTGATTGTCTCAGTACTTGTTGAGAAGACGGTAATACGAATGTTTTTCTTCTATCCTGGATGATTGCAGGTGTGAATATTTGCTGCAGGAGAAGGGGCAAGATTTCGTTCACCAGATTCAGGCTCGTTTTCCTCGCCTGTTTGAACAGGTTAGCAGCTCTTGGTCTAAAAAGCTGACATTTAAAGTTGATAAAGAAAAAGGCTTACACTCTATTTTCTTCCCCAACAGCTTTTAACCAATGGAGACAGCAACTCCCGGGAGTTTGTGGATCCACCCGGTGAGTTGGAAATGTTAAGTGATGGTTTTTGAACCGCTACATCTTGTTTTGTGTCCTGTCGAGATAACAGATCTGTTCTGTCCCTCTCAGTGGTTCACCTCGGCCCAGGAGACGAGCGCTCAGAGGACGCGGTCATGATGAACACTCCAGTGATTAAATCAGCTCTAGAGATGGGATTTGAACGCAGTCTAGTAAAGCAAACAGTTCAGAGCAAGATCCTGACCAGTGGAGAGAACTACAGAACAGTGCAGGAGCTGGTGTCAGACCTGCTGAGTGCTGAGGACCAGAAGAGGGAAGAAGAGCGAGAGATGCTCGCCGAGGCGATGGCATCAGGTATGGTGGATGTAGAGATCTGACTCTGTCTTAACTCTCCATGACAGTGATCCATGAACTCGAGTGTTAATTGTTTTAAAGATTCGATGCTTCCCTTTTTTCAGATGGCTTCACCTTTGTGAAGAGACACCAGGCAGCACTGATCCAGCGTCTGAAGAGTGTCGAGCCAGTGTTGGAACATTTAAGGGAGCAAAATGTGTTATGTATGTCTGTTGTAATCTCAGATTTAAAGAATTTCTTCATCTGTTGAAAGGACATTGAAATAGGATGTCCATATAATTAGAACCACCCAAATTATAGTCCCTCATCACACAGTTTAATTCCCTAACTTTGAGAAACCCTTTGGCTTCTGTCCACCCGCAGCTGCTGAGGAGTACAGCGGTCTTCTGGCTCAGACATCAGCCCAGCAGCAAACTGCCAGGCTCATCGAGCTCGTCCTCACCAAGGGCAACGCTGCAGCTGAGGTCTTCCGCAACTGGATCCAGAAAAATGACGTCCACTTGCTGAGAGATCTCATGGGTACATCTAACTACACTATTTAATCTGATAGGACCCGTCCCACGTTGAATGAGAAGATCAAATCTGCAAGAGTTGAATGTAACTGATATATTTGGTGCTAATATAACGATTCACCGTGTATGCAGAAGAACTTTCCCGGAGATATTCAGAAAATCCAGTGATCCTACTGTAGTTAAATAGCGCATTGAGTCTCCTACCAAAGCCTGAGCTGACCAGTGGTTGTCTCTGATATTTTCAGCACAGTCAAACGAGGCTGCGTCACCAAGCCAGGATCTGTCAGGTATGAGGATGTTCCATGTTGAAATGTGCTTCTTGTACTTGTCTATCCTGTCTGTAAGTGTGAGGAGGAACTGCAGGGATATCCTTAACTGTTGTGCAAGTGATGTACATTCACATGTAAACAGAAATGGAGCCTTTTTGGATGCAGTTTGAAGGACTTAAAAGTGAAACCAGTTTTTGTAGCCAGGATGTACCTTCATCATCTGGATACGGTCTACAGTTTTACTCACACACCTGCTGGTTTCATCTCAACTGTTATTTCAGACCTGGATTGGTGGGGACTGACACTGGTATGGTTTGTTTGAAGGTGGGAAACTGTTTGTCTTTACAGACCTTCCCATGGAGGAGCAGCTGCGGCGCCTGCAGGAGGAACGCACGTGCAAAGTGTGTATGGATAAAGAGGTCAACATCGTCTTCATCCCATGTGGACACCTGGTGGTGTGTAAGGAGTGTGCGCCATCACTGAGGAAGTGCCCGATCTGTAGAGGTCTGGTGAAAGGCACAGTCCGAACCTTCCTCTCCTAACCAGAGACTGTGGGTCACGTCCCTCTGTCTGCTGGCGATGTGAATGAATGTAAGCAATATGATGTAAATGTTATTTATTGGAAAATGGCGGGAAGGCAGTGGTTCTTACTTTAGCCTGAGGCATACTGTTTAAATGACGTTTCTTCATCAATTTATCTTATCGAGCTAACAAATTTAAATTGAAAGATAAAAATCAATTTACCATAAGGGGTAAATGTATATTTCTCATTTGCTTGTATGATCCTGACACCAAACGGCAGTCTTAATTAAAGTGTAGATTTAAGCCCAAATCTGCTTTTCTACGGTTTAATTTATTGTACAGCAGAAAAATTCTGTGATTCCAAACCTTAATTTCCTAACATGTCCTCAAAGCTTCAGTTTTTTTTTTTTATCTTCACATCCTCTTTCTTCTTGATTTGCCCATACAGTGCTGGTTCAACCCTAATGTGGGTATAATGAAACTAAACCATTCCTCAGTTTTATTGAGTAATAAAGACTTAAGAATCTGGAATTTTGCTGTTGGTACCTTTAGAGTGCTTTAATTTTATTCCAATGAAGTTGTAATAACTGTTAGGCCACTTTGGTGTGAAAACTGATGTGTTGCTACTCTTCTGCACCTGCTAGCAGTCTAGGAGAGAATAAACTTGGTACCAACTGGTGCACCTCATCTACTTTGTTTTTTTGCAAAGGCTCACAATTTTCAATAAATGGTGAAGCACGAATCGGACCTGAGTCCCTTTAACCATCACTGTACCAGCCAGAGATACATGGACTACTGAACACATGATGTACGACAGACGCACAACGAGGACACCAAATAAAGTTCATACCCATGTGAAAACAAGAGAAAACTGAACAATTGTTTGTACAAATATTTATTATTCCACAAGTCTCTTCAGCCACAGTTTAGATGATGCCAATCTGTAAAGAAGGAAAAGACCTGAATTAGAAAAATTCCTCCACACGTATTCATTTGTTCCTGCATTAACTGGCATCAGTGGTTCCTTTGAATGCATCACAGACATTCAGACTGAATCAATTTTACATCACGTGCTCAGGGTTGACATCGAACAATACAGTGCAGGGTAGAAGTCCATTGAGTGTGAATTATAATCTGAATTGCTGTTACCTTGTTCGCAACATCCAACGCATCATAATCTGGTGCGAGGCGAACGTACGCCTTCTTCTCACCATCAGGTCTGAGTGTGGGTCAGAACAAAGGTGTCAACACGTTTCATAGTGCAACCCATCAAGACATTTACCACCTGCAGCAACGACACAGCCAAACTAAACGGCTGACCAATCAAACTCAGCGCTGCCTCAAGGTTCCCACCTGATGAGTGTGTTGACTTTGGCGACGTCGATATCGTACAGCTTCTTGACTGCGTGCTTGATCTGGTGCTTGTTTGCCTTGACGTCCACGATGAACACAAGTGTGTTGTTGTCTTCAATCTTCTTCATTGCAGACTCTGTTGTCAAGGGGAACTTGATGATGGCATAGTGGTCCAACCTAAAGAAGACCACCACAAAGCCTTTACAGCCAAGCAGACTCTTACTATCTAGCACATCCATTCTCATTTGCCAAATCTCTGCCAGACATGTGAAACTGTTGGGTGCATCAGTAGTATAAAGCTGGAATCATTGAATTTCATACTTTGATCGCTATTACCATCATCTGCACCACAGTTTACCGCTGTAAATGACCATGTTGGCAATATTGTGTTAAAACAATTAGGGTTTTATCACTACCTTCACCCTAATATGGTCATCAGTAATGACAGTGGAAGAAATGAAGCATTGTGATTGAACAAGTACCAATGACTACAATCCTGCTATGAACCCCTGTTGGAGTTTTTACATTTGTGTTCAGCAGTCAAACTGATGGACGACATGTGATCTAGGTTGAAGCAACACATATGTAAACTTATTTACACTTTTCTACTGCTACTGCTCATATCAAAGCAACATATGGATAAAGACGAAAAAAACATTGTCTGATGAAAGCAGTGTAAGTGTGGTCGATCCATCTTACTTATTCCTGCGGGGAGCACTCTTGCGAGGATACTTGGGCTGCCTGCGGAGACGGAGGGTCTTAGGACGACGGAAGGTGGGAGAAGTCCTGATTTTCTTCTTCCTCTGGCTGTGTACACCTTTGAGCACAGCCTTTTTGGCCTTCAGAGCCTTTGACTTGCTCTCGACCTTTGCAGGGACAACTGAGACAACATTAAAAAAATTATAAATTTATCTACAGTTACCAATGATACACACAACGATCCTGCAGAAATGGGCCTTTTCTCTGTCAGATGGATCGTAACTGAGGAACGAAAACATAACTTAGCCATGACTTGACAATTAGTTGTGGCACTAAAACGGACAATCGCCACAACTTGAAGTGTTATTTCGTCCTTCTGCCTGTGCTTGTAAGCTGTTTTATTTGACGTAACTCTGAAACCTCGCGAACGTGCGGCCAATGCTAACAGATAACAGCTAACGATACTTCGACACTATAACAGAGTGTACGCATAATATAAAAACGCGCCATTGCTTGTGACGGGCTAAAACAACTGTGCCGAGAAGGATGTCATCGGTATAGAATTTATGATTAAAATAAGTGATTTTAAATGAGTGGCGTAAAGACAGCATGGTAATATTAGCTTAGCATTTTAGCATCACGTTCCTGTATACATGCCGGAGTATCAGTCTGCGTGCTATACATGTTTACGGGATTGGCAGCAAAATCATGAATATAATAAAACATGGTCGCTTAGCTTTCAATTTTAGGTAGGTGTATAAGATGTTCAGTGCTTAATTCGGATAAATCGTGCGGTTTATTCATTCAAAACTGTAAGCTTTACAGACCTTCCTTCTTCACCTTCGGTGCCATGTTGGGAAAGGAAGAGTAAACGGGGTTTCCAGCAGTATAATGCATGGGCGAGAGTTCATTCTGATGTATCGCGATACTACATTACACCGATGACGGATAGACGTCCAGTCATGATTATGCTTTTTTTTTTAAAACAAGTTCTTCTTAAATATTGAGTTTCAGTAAATTTCTTTATTTATAATTTTAAATCATCCTGCCAAGCTAGCCACATCGCTACCTGTAGCTTTCATTACATCAGAGTGAGGAAGGCTTTTCACTTTTTTAAAGAGGGAATGATCTAAGATTGTAACACTGAATCTGTCTGAGTACACCATGGTATGAATTCACGAGAGAAGCAGCATTGCATTTAAATCCTTAAAGACTTTCCCAAAATAAATTTCAACATGGCTTACATAGGATGTTGCATGCATCATTGAGAAGTTAACCTCAATTTGAATCAAATCCATCAGGTGCAGAAAATATTTATAAATCCAGTCTATCCTAGCAGCCTTCAGGTGAGAGGCGGGGTTCACCCTGGACAGGTCACCAGTCCATCACAGGACCAACACTTAGAGACAGACAACCATTCACACTCACAGTCACACCTACGGTCAATTTAGAGTATCAATCAGCCTCGTCCCCTCTTGATGTCTTTGGACTGTGGGAGACTTCTAGTTTCTGAACATTCAGTGAGAAAATGTCCTTTCCTGCAATAATAAATTCGAAAATAATTTGTGTATCCACCCTGGAATTCTGATGTTAGATGAAAATCATTTGGTAGTCATTGGGTAGTGGTAAATAGGCACTGGGAACAACCTTCTTGGAAGAAGAGGTAATAAAACAATTACAAACATATGTATGCTACCAGTCAAAAGACTGGACACAACTTCTCACTCAGTGTTTTTTTTTCTTAATTTTTTACTTCTTTTACATTGTAAATACATACTGAAGACATCAAATATATGAAGCAAGATATATGGAAGTATGTAGCAAAGAAAAAAATGGTAAAAACTGTAGATGTGTTTTAAATTTAGATTCTTCAAAGTGGCCTCCCTTTGCTTTGTTGACGGCGCTGCAAACCCTTGGCCTCTCAATGAGCTTCATGATGTCGTCGTCTGAAATGGTTCTCGCTTCTCAGGTTCTCCTCGTCAGGGTTCATTTGTGGAATTTCTTGTCTTCTTAACAGGGTTGGGATCATCAGTTGAGTTGTGGAGAAGTCAGGTTGGGACGCAGCTGACGGCTCTAGTTGACACTGTTAGAGTTCACATGATGGCAAGAACCAATCAGCTGAAACTTGAATGTGTCCCCAAGTGCAGTCACAAAAACCATCAAGTACAATGATGAGACTGGCTCACGTGAGGACCGCCCCAGGAGAGGAAGACCAGGAGTCTCCTCTGCTGCTGAGGATGAGTTCATCTGAGTCACCGGCCTCAGAAATCACCAGTTACCAGCACCTCAGATCAGAGCCCAGATGAAAGACGCACAGTTCTGGTAGCAGACACGTCTCTACATCAGCTGTTCAGAGCCAATCAGGCCTTGATGGTCGAACAGCTGCTAAGAAACCACCACTGAGGAAAAGCAACAAGCAGAAGAGATTTGTTTGGGACAAGAATCACAAGGAATGGACATCAGACCAGTGGAAATCTGCGCTTTGGTCTGATGAGTCATAACTTGAGATCTTTGGTTCCACCCACCGTGTCTTTGTGCGACGCAGACAAAGTGAACGGATGGTCTCTGCGTGCATGGTTCCCACCGTGAAGCCTGGAGGAGGAGGTGTGATGGTGTGGGGCCTTTGCTGGTGACACAGTTGGGGATTTATTCAAAATTGAGGGCCCACTGAACCAGCATGGCTGCCACGACGTCCTGCAGCAACACGCCATCCCATCCGGTTTGCGTCTCGCCAGACCATCATTTATTTTTCAACAGGACAACGACCCCAAACGCACCTCCAGGCTGTGTGAGGGCTATTTGACTAAGAAGGAGAGTGATGGAGGGCTGCACCAGATGACCTGGCCTCCACAGTCACCTGACCTAAACCCAGTGGAGATGGTTTGGGATGAGATGGAGTCAAGAGTGAAGGCCAAAGGACCAAGAGGTGCTCAGCATCTCTGGGAACTCCTTCAAGACCGATGGAAAACCATTTCAGGTGACGACCCCATGAGGCTCATGGAGAGAAAGCCAAGGGTGAGCAAAGCAGATACCAAAGCAAAGGGTGGCTATTAAGAAGAATCTCAAATAGAAAACCTGCTTTGAGTTCTTTCACACATTTGTTTACTACATAATTCCATGTGTTCATTCATAGCTTTGATGCCTTCAGTGAGACTCTACAATGTCAATAGAAGAAAAAACATGAAATAAGAATGTGTACTGTATATACATATAAAAGTTTATTTTAGATAATACAAGGCAAAAATGTTAAAATTAGCAGTCATTCAGTTCCGGCAGATGTTTCAAAAGGTCCACATTGTTCTTCTTGTCCGTCTGCTCCTTTTATTCATCTTGAGGCTCCGTTTTCTTCTTTTTCCTGTTGAGAAAAAAAACCCCACGACTTTCAGAAAAATCCTCAACCATCTTGGAACCAGGTATCAAAAACTCCCAGACATTTTAATTATTTGAGCTGTGTATTTTCTAGGAATATTTGTTTTACATTAAAAAAGACAACTGCAGTCAGCCACACTGATTTAATAAAGTGAGAGAACTTCTACAACCTGAAACAGACCCGTTCAGACGATCTTTGGGAACGTTTGTCTGCGTTCACGTCCCTCAACCACGCTACTTACCTTTTCAGCTTGGCTCCGGGGGAATTAGTTTTTGGTTTCTTTGTTTTTTCTGGTCTTCGTTCTTTTTGCATTTCATTCTTTTCCTTCAGTCCTTTTCCCCGTTTTTTCTCCGGCGTTTTCCGTTCCTGCGGCTCGCTGCTCTCAGTCCCGTCTGCACCTTTCCGCTCTCCTCCTGGCGCCTGTTTCTGCCCCGTCTTCAACGGTTTGTGTTTCTTCTTCATTAAGAAGCGAGGGGTTGTGCAAATGGTGCTTCTCTTGGGTGGCTTCTTCTCAAGTCTACGCTTCACTTTGCTAAACATAAACATATAGAATAAGATATGTTGGCAATTTACTGGGAAATTAATGGGAAAAAACCCTGCAAAATTGGATGTCTCTGTAATTGCAGGGTTCCATCATCTTAGGTCTACCTGTGAATCTTCTTGAAGCCGATCATGTAGTCTGGGACAGGACAGCCGGCCTGCTTGATGACGTTAGCGATGCTGTCAGAAAGAGATGCACACGTTTAGAGCGAGAGGGAACGCGAGATAATCAAGGCTGAACACAAGACAGGCAGCTGCTAAGGTCTGAGAGCGTTCCTCGAGCCGAGGTTGTGCAGGAACAGTTGTGTTCTTACTGGAATATGAACTTGAGGTGACGCACAGATGGAGTTTAGACAGGAAATACTATTAATTACAGTTATATTGAAGTACTTCAGATATGGCTCTGATGCATACCAGTTTAATGCCTCCATTGTACCTCAAAGGGATTATGAAAATGAATAACATTGCCTCATCAAGGTTCTTGGTAATACTGTAATACTGAGGTGTGTGTGTGTGTGTGTGTGGGGGGGGACTACCCCCTGGCCACAAACATAGAACTGATCTTTATCACATATGACCTGCTGCTTAAAACACCTAGACCAGCTGGCCTGCCCTGGAAATCACATTTCAGTGTCTCCAACGTTATCAAGGTATAATCTGACTAGTTCTCCAAAAAAACCAAATCAAAACAAAACCCACAAACAAGTTTTGGTGTTCAGTCTGCTACCTCATGTAGCCTCGTACCTGCGCAGCAGCGGTTTATCGTTCTCTGTGAAGAAGGTGATGGCCTTGCCCTGATGTCCAGCTCTGCCTGTGCGACCTGAGCAACAGCAAAGAAGACGAAAGTGATGAGGCAATCATGAAGACCCAACGTTTACACTGGTCGCTGTACAGAGTGTTGGTGGGTAGGTAACGTTTAATAGAGCATTTATGTCTCTACATAGGCATTACATGTATATGTGTGTATATACACACACACACACACACACACACACAAATGTGTGTATATATATACACATATATACATATACATAGATATACACACATACATATATGTATATGTGTGTATATGTATGTGTAAGATGTAGTAAATTATTAATCAATATATTTATAATAGTTATAAGCAGAAGTAAGTGGGTGTGTATATGTACACACCTATATACACATTATATATATATACATATATATATATATATATATATACACATACATACATATACATATATATATATACACACACACACATTATATATATATATACACACACACACTATATATATATATACACACACACACACACACTATATATACACACACACACACACACTATATATACACACACACACACACACTATATATATATACACACACACACACACTATATATATACACACACACACACACACACACTATATATATACACACACACACACACACACACTATATATATATATATACACACACACACACACACACTATATATATATATAAAATTATATACATATACACATTTTTATATACATATATACACACACTCATACACACACACACACATATATTTATATTATACACACACATTAAGTATAAGATATACTGTAATTGTATAAAGCATGAGGTCAATGGATGATTAGCAGTTATTAAGTAGCAGAGAGGAGGCGGGATTTAAGAAGTTACCTCTCCTCCCTTGAGTTCCTCCTGTTAAGTTTGTTTTGTTTGTTTCTTTTTAGTTTCTATTGTTCAAACGTTCAAGATAAAAACTCACTCGTTCATCTCTGAGCAGCAAATGTTCACCATATTTACAACAGAAATGACGACAGATCCTATCATCTTTATTTGTTCTTTGGGAGTGAAACATGTTGCCCTGCGCTCGCTGCTGAGGCACTAACCTATTCGGTGGATGTACTCTACGGCGCTGGTGGGGAAGTCGTAGTTCAGCACCAGGTTGACTCCTTTAAAGTCGATTCCTCTGGCGAGCAGAGCCGTGCAGATCAACACCCAAATCTTTCCGGAGCGAAAACTGTTGATTACGTTATCCCTCTAAGAACAAAGGAGGAGAGTCAATATGCTGTACTTGGGTCACACTGCTAATCCAGCGTGTTAAGAGTGTGCACCTGTTGCTGCGTGCGCTCTGCGTGAATTACATCTACGTTGATGCCTTCGTAGACCAACTCGTGGAAAAGCTCTCGCGCTCGCTCAATAGACTGAACGAAGACCAACATGGGAGGCAGGAAACCCTGACGAGTAGCAAGGATGTACTTGATATCAGATTGTCAAGAAGTAAAGCTTTTATTACGAAAGTTACACTTTAGAAGTTTAGAAAAGCTAGAAAGCGGCGTCTCGGATGGGTCCGTACCTTTTTAATGATGTCCCTCATGGCCACCAGTTTGCCGTTTTCTGCCCCAACAAACAGCAGCTCCTGTTCCACCGTCTCAACAGCCGTATTTCTGGAAAGATAAATTTATCTGTTAAATCTGAGAAGAAAAAACAAAAAAAACAAATCTGAAGAGTCTTCATGAGCAACCTTACCTGTGCCCTATGTTGACAGAAACCAGGTTGTCCAGGTTCAGACGGCACCACTGTTCTACGTCTGCCGTGCAGGTGGCGCTGAAGAACGCCCTGCGCACCCTCGAATTGGAGCAGGCCAGAAAAATGGTGGCCAGCTGCTCCCTGAAGCCCCTCTTCCCATCCTCGAACAGCTTATCAGACTCATCCACAACCAGCCACTCCACACTGACGACCCCAGAAGAAAAAAGGTCTCTAGTTGTGTTTTTTTTGGTGGTTGCTTTTATTAAACACTCGACAGTACAAACTGGATGCTGCCCTGATACAGTAAACAAAAGAGAACTTAATGTTACCTGCTGAGGTCGATGGCTGGAGGGTCCTGCTGGAGAAGGAAGACCAGTCTGTTGGGAGTACTGATCAGTATGTCTACGCAGAAGGAAACCCGATGGAGCGTTAACCACGTTTCATAGTTGATGTAGTCTGTGAAAACGTTTGCAAAGTCTTACCGTATTTTTTGTTGGACCGCGGTCCGTATTTCTTGGCTGCAAGAGAAGCTTTGTCGATGATGTGAACTCGAAATCCAACTCCCTCTGACAGGCGGAGCAGCTCCCTGTAGGTCTAAACACAAGAGAAATTAAAGCTGCAAGCAGCGTTGTTAGGGCCTGAGCCCCCGCGCGGCCTACGGCCGCGTCCTTGACACCGGCCCGAATCCAACGGTGTAATCGGCAAATCCCTAGGCCTTGTAGTTTAGGAGATACGAGCCTCAGTGCGCTGCACAGTGTGACTGCAGAGCTGAGAGCCGGCCCTTTAAGAGCCCCTCCCTTCTCTGCTCGCTCTCTGCCATCTGTGTCAGAGCTGAGAGCAGAGCTGAGAGCAGAGCTTCCAGCTGGCCCTTTAAGAACCCCTCCCCCGCTGCACTGTGTCTGATCTGTGCTAGAGTGGAGAGAGTGGAGGATTAAGAGAAATGTAGTGTGTAAAAGCTGAATAAGTCGGCATACGTTGGTCAAAAGTCACACAAAATACCATATTTTTGTAGGGATTTTTGTCAGGAATACAGTGGTGTGTTTTTAAAAGCTGTGGAATGTATGGTGTAGATGTGAGAAGCATTTGTTTGAGAGTATGTACCCTGTGAGGACACGCTCTCCCCATAGACTTCCATTGTAAGGCGAAAAGTGTCTCCCCCACTTTGACAGCTCATAAAATCCAAACCGAGCGCGTAGTATATTAGCCTTTAAAGATTTTTGAAGAGCACAGTTGGGAGAGTAATGTGTGAAAGTTTGGAAGCCCTGGCATTTACGGTTTAGGAGGAGATAGATTTTGTTCGGGGCGCAAAATTGTCCAAAATTAGACATTCGTGTCCAAATTGTGGACATCCTGTTACAGTTAGGTCAGGGGTGTGAGTGTATGATTTATCCGTCTTGATGAGACGAGTTCAATGGTGTTTGTCCCATGTCTGTAGGACATTCCTACAGTCTGTGGCGTGTTTTTTTGTGTATGTAGGTGGCGCTATTGAGTAGAGCGCCTCTTTTTTTTTTAATTATCGAATTTTTCGCCGCACCCGATGTGCTTACCAAATTTGGTGAGTTTTCATGCATGTTTAGGGGGTCAAATTTACTTTTGAAGTGGCGAGTGTGACTTCGAAACATAATAGGGTCTTCGCCAGGGACTGGCTCAGGCCCTAAAAAAACAACGCATGGCACAACGTTAGCTCAAGCTAAAACACTGGAACGCTGCAGGGTTTGAAGCTCAGATCTTCAGGTTTCCTTTCTTGAAAACAATCTCCTGCAACATTTATAGAGTCTGCTGTGGTGCCAAAGTGGGGAAGCAGAGAAACTCAAATGTACACGCAGTGATTTAGTGGCATGGCTCGAGAAAGGGGTGATGGACGAAGTTAGCAACTAGCTACGTGATACACTTAGCTGCTAAGGAGACAAACACTTCCTAAAGGACTGCTGGAGACCCAAACACATTTCATGAGGTCACCCGACACTCACTGACGGGTTTGCCGAAAGTGACTGAGTTCGTGTTGACAGTTTATTTCCGGCGTGTGTGTGTGTATGTGTGTGTTGTGTACCTGGCTGGCCAGCTCCCTGGTGGGGGAGATGATCACAGCTCTGAAGCCCAGGTTGGCTGGCTGCTGGAGGTGAGCGAGCAGCGGGAGACAGAACGCCAAAGTCTTTCCTGATCCTGTGGGAGCACAGGCCAAGAGCTCCCGACCCTAACAAACACACCAGCTACCGTCACATAACAGCCATCTGCATTCTGAAAACAAACCACAGGGTGTGTGTGTGTGTGTGTGTGTTGTGTGTGTCGGCACTCACATGCAGCATGAGCGGGATCGCTTGCATCTGGATGGGCGTCGGAGAGTCCAGCCCTGCGTCTCTGAGGTTCTGAAGGACACGTGCGTTGAGACGATACTCGTTCTCGAGCTCCTCAAAGGCGCACACAGGGTCTGGTATGTCGCAGCCGTGCACATTTATACGGTGCTGAGAGCGAATACGGTTCACCTAAATCAGTTAGAGAGGACGTGTGAGCACAGACTCCACCGCTAACTCAACATCGCAGCTGCATGTTTTATTTCTTCTTTTTGCTCTGGGGGAAGTGTTCTGTGTCTGCCTGGACCTTTTCCTGATGAAGATGTTTCAGCCTCTTCAGCGCAGATTTCTCCTTCCCATCACTCGGCAGGTTCTGGATCTTTTGGTCCAATGAGGAGGTCCAGGTGATGCCTCTCCCCTGCTGGTCTCTCTGTGCGTCGCCAGCATCTTCAATCAGACAGAAGACAGTCGTGAGTCTCTGAGACACACAGGCAGCTGCATCACATAGACATCAATCAATGTCAATATTAAAGCAGCATTACTGTGACACACTGATTGTACATAAGCAGAATAGTTCCTTTTAGCTCTGAGCGTCTCTTACTGCACTATGAGATGATCACATACACAACTCCAATTAGCTTATGGTGTTACTTTCAGGTACTAGAAGCTAGATGGGAATTCTCAGGCCAGAAAAGGAAGACAGAGAGGATAAGAACAGCTGGAGGATGATTATGAAGAAAGCACAAAGTGAGCCTGAGGAAAACTAGATCCTCACCACTGCTAGTCCCTCAGACAGTGATTAAAAACAGCATTTAAACAGTGACAATCCTGCTGTGGCTCACCGTAACAAGGAGGAAGGACGTCTTTACACTTCTCATTCAAACGTGTTTCTGTTGGATCTTGGTTTGGTTGTCAAAATCAAGTGTTCTCCTTGAAATCATGCTACAATAATGTGCTCATAATCTGGGTCTAGTGGACAACGCTCACTAATCTTTATTGGCTCCATAGACAATAAGGAACTCATAATTATCACATCCTTTACCTGTCCCCTCCACGTGTTTGCCTTTCCTCTTCTTCGTCCTCGTGTTTCTGTCATTATTTCGCTTCCTTTTGCCACCAGCTCCCCCACTCTCACTCTCCATCTCAACCTCATTATCATCCACGTCCTGCAGTCCAGGGGTCCTGCTGTGGGTCCCGTCGGTTGGGCCTGAACCAAAGTAATCGATCGCAGAGAGAGCATCTGAAGTACCTTCTCCCTGAGACCTGACAATCTGCGAAAGGACACAGCAGTTCATTATTTATCAATTTAAATACCAGATAAGATGCCCCGAAGCTCCATACAACATCAAGACATTTCCCAAAACAACCTCAGTAACGCATGTTCACGGGGCTACATATCGTATTAGCCAACACACAGCAAATCTTGGCTTGTGCTTCTTTTATGAATCGGTATTTGGACCCCGTAAATAACATTATCTTACCTTAAACCGAGCCGCGTCTTGACCGAACCTCTTCAGGTCAAATTTTGCTCCAACTCCGAGTTTCCGAAACAACTCGAAAGCGTCCATTCCTGCGACAGCGTGGTGAGTCCCAATCCAGACATCACTAATCAAAATCCGAATCATCCACCCACTCACCAGCTCTGACTCTCAGGCAAGATGAACGGATGGATCTATAGCTTCAGTTCTACTACTGTTACGTGTGAAGTAGATTCCTGAAAACTGGATGGTCACTTGAATCAAACCTGACGGTCTCTTATCTTCTTTTTTTTCTTCTTGTCATTCTTCAATCTTCCGTCTATCATATAAGGTTTGTATCCGTGTAATCCGTTTATCCGACTGTGGATGTACCCTCTGCCCAAAAGAACCTCCATTGGGTCACCAATTAGAGTAGAAAATTGAAAACAGGCCTAATTTTCTTGCACAAATAAAATAATAAAAAGATCTGGTCTCAATCACCACTGCACGCACGCACACGCACACACACACACACGCACGCACGCACACACACACACACACAATACAAACGTGACATCACGTGCTGAGAGGATGTCACTTCAGTTATGGCTGTGATTGTGAAAAGCTGGACAAACTCAGACATCTGTTTGTTTCCTCTCCGGGTGACAGTGTGTTGCTTCAGTTTTCAGGGCACGCTTGTTATGAGAAACCTGAGTCACACAGCAAAAAGTCTTTGTCGTTGTTTTACTTACTTCACCAATGAAGAAACACAGAACTACGATCTACTGACCTCAGACAACAGTCTAAAAGACCTTTGTGATTTGGCACAAACCTCCAGGAGGACTCAGGGATGAACTGTAAAGATCTTTGAAGGTCAAAGGTCACCTCACATGTACATGATATCCGTTTGGTTCTCATTAACATGATTTCTGAGGAACGTCTTAGCTTCGGGGGGATATTACTGAAATTTTCCACAAACGTCCACTGGAATTAAAAAAAAAGAACAAAAAAAGACAATATGAAAGGCCAACATGTCCCAGGAATGTCTTGTGGGAATTCATTATTAAGAGTGTTGATCCAATATGATGATACAGCAAATAAAAATTAATAATTAAAACATGTAAAACAAGAAATTTAACTGAAAAGGCTCTCAGAGATTACGATAAATGATATTTCCCAAGAAATTAATGAAAATGTCCAGTCATTTGATCGGTACATCGTAGTGTGCTTCTCCTGTTCGCCGAAATCCCTCACCAGAGAAATCCAAGTCAAACAAGTGTAAATTTAACTAAGAAGAATGACAAGCAACATGGTTTGATACAACATAAACATGTTTTAATCGTATTTACGAAAAATGTTTTTTTCTCAGTCAGTCACAACTGACCACACATACTAATAATCAGGTACGTGTGAAGCAGCTGTCCGGGATTTGTCCAACATTTTCTGGCTTCATTTATTATTCAAAAATAGTTACAGCCCTGGGAATTGCCATTTCCAAAATTCAATGACTTATCTAAGTGATTCATGATCATGTGAACCCTTACATTTTGATTTATTTTTAAAGCAGCACAATGTAGCTGTGCTGAGCAGCAGCAGCAGCAGCAGCAGCAGCAGCAGACGCTTCTTGTGGTGTGAAGTGGTCAAATACATGATGCTGGTGCAGTCTTCTCTCCTCGGTGTCCTCTTGCCTTTTCTTTCTGATGGGATTTCTCTACTGAGAGTTACGAGCTGGCTTCTGGTGCCTGGAGGGAAGCACTACAAGCTAGCAGGAGGTTGGTGCATTTCAAATTATAAATGACAATAAATGACAATACTGCAGCCTGAACATGAAATTTCCTTTTGTAAAGCAGTTGTTAAAAAGAACGTTTATAGGTGCAATGTGATTAATATTAGAAAATAAAAACTACTTTGAACTTCCTGGACACTCTTTAGTCATTCAGGTGTCTTGCATCTCCGTGATGTCGAGGACAATCCACCTCTGATTGCAAACTGTCACAATCTGAGAAAAGAGCTTTTGTGAAGACCAATGCTGCAGCCGTCAGTTTAAGGCACAGTTTTTTATCAAGTCTTCCAAGAAAGCAACCACAACCTCTTTACTGCTCTCCTGCTCTCTCTGCGCCTCCTCGTCAGCCTTCAACCCCTTCAGTCTGATCAGGGTCTGCTGCAGACCCATGACTCTCTGCTGAGGGTTGGAACTGTCCCCCCCTGTGTCTTTCTCTCCCTCTGTTCCCTCTCCTCGCTCCTCTGCTTTAAGATACTTGAACAAATGGTCCTTGATGCCCATCGCCTCCTCTCCGGATAGCGATGTGCTGAGGGCAGGCATGTCCTGTGGCTGGCTGAGGCTGAGCAGGTGAAGGAGTGCTTTGGAGAGTGTGTGTCGTAGGCTGGTGCTGTAGCGGTACTCTAAGAAGTCGTTGGTGTCTTCGCTATTCTTGAGCGCTGCTGCCAGTGAACGCCACACGCAGCTGAAACGCTTCTCATCGCCATAGCAGCGGCGGTGGGCAGGGACCGCAAGGGCTGCAGCAGACTTGATCCGCACTTTGAAGTTGTTGCAGGAAGTGACCACATGGCAGAGGACAGAGAAAGCATCACCAGCCCAAGAGGCAGAATCTGGGAGGAAAGACAGTCACAGCTGTGAAGTTACGTCAGGTTTATCGTCTTCCACGCTCCTAAAATCTCAAACTGTCCCTTTTAAAAGCAGCCACATCGATCCCTTCTGCTATACTTGCACACAGCGATGAGAATATTCTCTATTTTAATTCTAAAATCAACCTGATAGTCACATGGCGTGGTTTTGACATTACCCATAACACACCTCTCCGCATGCCTCTTTTACACAACTAAAATTCCAGCATTGCATCAAAACGCCTCCACTGACATTTTGTTTTAGCAATGTGTTTTAGAACTGCACAACGAATTGAAATTTAATCAAAAGTGCAACTTAGCCGACTGCTAACTGTGTCAAAATATCATTTTTAAAATAAAAATTGTGGCGCTGTCCTGCCTGCACGTCATAATCTACAACTATGGTAAAACCAAAATCAAACCATAATCATTATAAAAAGGGGTTTTCAATGAACGAGAATGATGTAAAAATCAACCTTTCCTTTGACATCACAAATCATATCGCAATTGAATTATCGCACAAAATAATAGCAATTAAATATTTTGTCAAAATCTTGCAACCTCATTATATTTCCTTGGTGAACAGTGTGTGTGTTTGTTTTTCAGGCACCTGAGGTTTAAGTAAAAGTGACATCTGCATTTCAAGAAGAAAAGAAAAATTTCCAAAATGTCACACACGTGCAGCCACGAGAGCTGCTTGGAACAAACAACGTCAATATTTGGTTGCAAAAAAAGAAACGAAAAAAAGAATTGAGATTTCTGAAATCGACGTACCGAGAGGCAAGGCGGGGTTTCTGAAAGCATTTCCCAGAGCGTAACAGGCGTTCCATTTGACCTTCATGACAACTGACTGGACCGTTTTGATGAGAACATTGACGGCGTCTTCCAGTGGACTTTGGAACGCGGACCGGGTCAGCTGACTCTGACGCAGGAAATGAAGGAGATTTCCGAGTGCTCGCACTGCGTTACACTTCACCTGCCACGTTTGAAGGAGATACACGAGGATTTAATACAACATGGTGTCATCAGAAGGACGATATTAATTTAAATTTTCATTCATGTATTTGACGTGCTCTGATTGAACTTGCGGCAAAATCAAAAGTTGCAAAGATCTAAATGTGTTCACCTTGTCTTTGTCGGCCGCTGCGCGAGTGGCTGCCTGCAGCATCTTGAGCAGCAGCATGTCTGATAACTCGTCCTGGAAGTCCACGCCAACTTTCTCCCTGATGAGAGGTGACAGGGGTCAATCATTCCTTCTCGACTCAGGTTTATTAACATCTCTGGTGTTGAGAGATGTTCACTACGGTATTCATGCTTCAAATTCCTACATATTGATGATGAGGGTGTCCGTCAGGTTTCCGAGGGACCAGGCAGCCTTGGCACGAACATTTGGAGACCGATCATCCAGGGCAGCGAGTATCGTGTTTGCCGCGTCTGCCACAAACATCACATCCTGTGGAGATGATAAAAAGGAAAAAGCTGTAGAGATTTTACTTGCACCCTCATGGCTGCTGGCAACAGTCACTACCTCTCTCAGGCAAGGGAAGAGTACGTAGATTCCCAGAGCCCTGACGGCTGCCACCTTCACCAGATAGTTTTCACTGTAGGTCAGCCCCAGCAGCACGGTGATGCACATCAGCTGCATTTTCTCCTAAAAACAGAGTTTCACATAAGACGCAGCTCTTAGTCCAGCTTCCATATCAGCTGTGTAGACAGACAGTTCAGTTCGAGTGGAACTCACAGGAAGCTGTGTGAAAGCCTGCGGAAGGATGCATGACAGAGTCTCGCAGGCGTGCATCTGCAGCGTGGGATGTTCTTCATCCTGCAGCGCTCCGTTTAGTGGCCCGCTCAAGACTTCTGACCAGAACCGAACCACCTGGATGGAATAACACACCACACAAACTTGTCCTTTATGTGCAAACAAAGAATACAGTCATGTAAAGATTTGCTGTCTGAAGTCTATCAGGTTTGTGATAGAAATTGCAATTTTAACTGCAAATTACAGACACACAATCTTTACTCATAACATCTCTAATTCCAAAACACACATTAAATTCTTTTCATGTCCCAACTGTGAAATTTCAGTGGATTTCAGGCCCATTCGGTACAACAGGGTCCAGAGTGTTCTGTTTTAACTGATGTGAATTCTGTTTTTGTACGTTTGAACCATGTTAAGTGATGAGGGTGTTTCATGTGGTGGATGAATCTATTCAATAATGGAATGTAACTATTCAATGAAACACAGCACCTTAAAATGTGATGCAGCCAATTTTAGAAACCATTCTCTGACATTTACATTTTCCCATGTGAACTCTTAATTTCACAGCTTAACGCTGATGCGGAGGCACCTTGTTCTCACCTGACTCACAGGGACCCTCGAGCTTTCAGGAACGCTGCTCTCTGCTCTGTACTGCTGGATTATTCCCGTCCCCAGCTCCTCTAGCAGCTACATAGCAGATGGATCAGTAGCGCACAGGAACTAAACACTCAGTACTGAACATGCGGAGAATCAACAGAGGCTGCTACCTTTGCTCCGTGAAGCTGTATGGATGAATCTGTCTCCCTGAGGCAGCGAGCGCTCACCTGTCCAATCTCACATAGGCAGGATTGTACCAGAGAGATATAACCACGCACCAGGTAGGACAACACCTGAAACACACAATACCCTTAAAGATGTCTTTCTAGGAGGACTTTCTGTTGTTGTGTTCTGTCCGATCCCTTCTCTCTCTCTCTCTCTCACCTGTAGAGCCTCTAGTCGTACAGGAGGAGGCTCTAGAGCAACACTTCCTCCTGTTCCAGCTCCCCTGCTGTCTGATTGGTCCTCTCTGGGCTGTGTCACCAGTGACACGCAGAGCTGCAACAGCCACAGTGGGGAGCTGTCCCCCTCCCCGGGTGTGTGAGGCACCAGGGGGGAGTGTGTTTGAGAGGTACGCTGGGAGGTCGTGACTCCGTCTCTTTGTCTCCAGCTGAGAGCAGAGTTCTGTGGCGTCAACGAGCCGGCACCGCTGCCCTCCGGCTGTTGGAGGAGGAGCTGCACTTCAGGGAGAGGAGCCTGAGTCGTCACCAGAGCACCGTAGAGTGTCAGGACGGACACGCGCACATTTACATCTGAGGACAGTGGACAGTTGTGTTAAAACAAGCATGATTTGCTCTTATTCACACTGAAAAAACACAGACCTCTGTGGCGCACGAAGGGACGAATCTGCTTCCATAGCGGGCTGAGCAGACCCGGTCTGAGACGGTGGTAGGGAGCGTTGGACACCAAGTAGGCAAGACACTGCACACACAAAACAGACGGGCGAAATGCAGGTATAAACTTGTGTGTCTGTGCTGAGAAGCATCTTTTGTTATGTCCTCTGCCTGGAAGCCATCGATGGAGTTCATCTTGTGTCTTTGCCGCTTCAGACTTTTAGTAATGTTCAAAACAACAGAAACGTAGACTGACTGGTGCTCAGTTTCTGTCAGACATGCCACACCACAGACTACAGTCACATGCATAAGTCAGATCAATTTGAATATTTAGCAGAATGGTTAAACATTGGACTTTACATAAAGAAAGATGCAGACTTGCAAAAACAACTGTTAGTTGCTGCAATGATTTCTGCTGCATCATCAAATTGATTTATTTATCAAAACATACAGAAAACAAGCTTTTAATATTGAATTTATTAGGCGATCCATCAGACATCCGTCCCCTCTGGGCCGAGCAGCACACCAGCCGTGTCGTGGATGTATCAGCACCGTACCTGAGGTACGGTGCCACTTAGGTGCTGACACATCAGTAAAACTACAATCACAAAGACATTCTACGGGACACGACAGGACGACTCTGGTGTTATCATACCTTTATGACCTGCGTGAGTGTCCGAGGGGATGTTTCAGCCAGCAGAGCCAGACTGAGAGAGCGGTGCAGCTCTCTGATGGCGGTAGCCAGCGTGAAGGAGAACGGGGTGTAAGACGTACGAGGTGACGCCGTATCTTCGGCCACAGCCAGGAAATGTCGGGAGCCGTCCAGCATGGTGGTCAGCACCTGAAGGGCACACGCACGTACCTGGAGGGAGGGAGAAGACATTTTGACATCACAACAGGGGAGTTTTTCTAGGATCGTAAGGTTCCAGCTGGAGGTGTGTTATACAAGCAATGGAATGGGTGTGTTTGTTGCAGCGTTTGCGACAGCGAGCGAGGATCTCTTCTACCTTTGCCGAAGGGTCCTTCAGTATAATGGTGACGAGAGTAAGAGACGGTGTTCCTGCTACAGGTGAGTCAGGGATGAAGGAGGACCAGTACCCGTAGAGAGTCCTCTTCTCTACACTGTAGACCACCAAGAGCAGACAGCGCAGCGCTCCCTCGCGCACACGACCGTGGTAAAGTCTGACAGACAGAAACATTACAGGAAGTTATTTCTCATCTATTTCCATGTTAAGACTTTACAACAGTTTGAGAATCATTTCTTTAACAAGAACGCTTCAACAGAGAGATGTGCGTCAAATAAAATACAACCCAGACCAGGTGCATTACACGGACATACATGACATGCTGCTAGGTAAGGTTCTAATGACCTTAGTTTGCTCTGTGCGCTGCCCTCTGGGTCAGAGAACTCAGAGTCTGAAGTGCTTCGTTTCCAGGAGGGGTACAGAGATGGGGGAGGAGGTTTAGACACAAATTCTCCTTCCCCTCTGCCTCCCTCTCTTCCTCCTCCCCTCTGAGGTACAGGCGCTGCCTCGCCATCATCCTCCTCTCCCGCATCTCCCCTGCTCTCCCCAGTGCTCGTCTTCTTCCCCTTTCCTCTGGATTTCTTCTTTTTATTCTTGGAGCAAAACATTTCAGCCAATAAATGAGTGTCACATCATTGATTTTTTTTTTTAACCAGTCCAATCAGCTGAACCGAAGGCCCGTCTCACCCCTTTTCCTGGCGGAGCAGTGTCCTTTGGTGCTTCAGGCTGCGTTTGTGGTTCAGCAGGTTTGTGTGCAGAGACACTCTCGTACTGAGGAAGAGGCGCCGGGAAAAGCACAGCCGGCCACTCGACGCTCACGCCTGGAGATCCCTGGAACATGAGCCTCTGTAGGGAACATTAACAAGTGTCTAACTAATAACCACATTATACACTTGCATACATTGTGCAGGAAACGTTTTGTACAGTCGCGCACCTTAAGCACAGCTAGAACAGATCCCAGCGCTTCTCCTCCACTGAATTTCCACTTCCCACCCGAGAGACAAGACTGGAATCCTTTAAGTGCTGCCTGGATCACCTGCACAGAGCAAAGATGCAGGTTAGCTAGGACTAACAGGATTAGCTGCATCGCTCTCTCAGTCTGGCTCATGCTTGTTTCCTCATTTCATCAGATAAAATAATCCGTACCCTGCAGTAAAAGACCTCATCAGTGTCGGACGGCGTGGGTGCCTGCAGGGTTTTCAGGAAGACTCTGAAACACACACTTCTGTATTCATCATCCAAAGGAGGCTGACCAGGGATCCTGGCGAGAAGAACACACACACAATAATTCAAGAACAAAGGAGTGGTCAGTTAGCGTCCCAAGTCTGTGGCCTGGAATACCAGAAAACTAAAGTATTAAATAAGAGCGTTTTAAATATACTAAGCATATAGATTTTATTGCAGTGGCAGTCTGGAATATGTTTTGTCATCAGAATCTGATACAATAAGAAGTGAGTGAAAAGCACTGTAATCATCTGACTGAAGAGGCTTTCGGAATCAGAGGGATTGGACACTTCTCAGATGTTCTGCTAGCTTGATGGTTCGAGCTTCAAAACCAGTTTTTCCTGAGACAAAACCAGAAACACTAGCAGCGTGTTTTACCAGTCAGGAAGCTGTTGCACAGCTGGAAATGCCCAGAGAAAAATCAGACCTCCGCCAAGTCCAGTAGCTCACCCTTATGTTATATGAAAATCCATCATTATACTTTTTAAATGTATTACAAACATGCAGGAATTGATTTCATAAAGCATAAAAAAACTACCAAACATGACTCTAATGGGGAAACATCTTTTTTTTTTAAATTCCTGGATTTGGATTTTAATCCAGAATACTTGTGAGGAATGTAGATGAAAATGCATCCCTGCTAAAATATTTGAGAAAATCCAACCACAATGTTTTGTGTGATCCTACTCATTGCTAATTTGGCTACTGGCTTAAAGGACTCTAAAGCCTACCTGAGACAGATGTTGGCCATACAGGCAAGGGCAACATGGCGTAACTCCATATCAGGCTGAGATAGACAACTGTAGCGCAGGAGGACTCCTTCCTCACCCAGTAAGTCATTCAGGTGCTGGGGAATAAAGACACACCTGTAAATATCCGATAATGACAGCCATTGATGACTACAACACCATCTCACACAGCTTGTACCTGCTGACACTGAGGTCCGTTCCCGTACACAATAGTGGAGAGAGCCAAGAGGATGCCGGAGTGTGTCCACGTGCTGCACGCTCTCAAAGCAGCAGCGGTATAGTTCAACAACACATCCAGCGTCTGTTCGTCCATTATTACCTCCAGAGACAAGAACATCAGTTCAGTCGGGAACAAAAAACACAAGTCAGCACGTTTCCAGTGTTGAAACACGCGGCTCCTTTACCTTCAGCTGGTTGAGGAGATGATGTACGAGCTTGCAGAGTTTGATGACCAAGTGTTCTTGATTCAGCGGCACAAGACAGCTGGCATGTTTCAACAGGGCGCACACATCCTGGCGTGAAAATAAGGAGGTTAGCACGACCGTGAATCCCGCCATGTTAATCGTGGATGCAACATATGCTGATTGAGTGCAGTGGCGTTTGAACTGATTGACTGGGGGACCACCTTTCTTTCCACCAAGCAAACTGAGGACCACTATGATGTTCTGGGAGACTGCCAGCTAGGGTGAATGATGTGGGGGCACCCACCCACCCAAGACATCACCTGCTTGGCTTGCTGCTGTCTGGCAAGCACCACAGGGTCAAATACTTTTGGACCTGCAGACTTGGGAACAGTTTTTACCATCTGGGAGGTCAAGCCAACACACACACCTATGACACTATGAAGCGCTTAAGCAAGGGTACCTGACTTTGATAGACCTGAAACCCCTTATGGGAATGTGTTGGTTCTGTAACATTTCAGACATATTCATCCACATATGTACGCATGTAAGTGTGTGTATACATAGGACACACTACCTGCCACAGTTTCCTTGTATTTCTATTTTATTTCCATATGTATATTAGTCTACTATGTCACCAGTCAGTAACTGTGTTGTAAAAGGCCTTTGGCTGGTTGGAATGGTTCACTGTGAGTTTGCAGTGGTCGCAGGGGGCCAGCTCATAGAGACAAAGAACTGGCTGAATGCGGGTGTGTCTGAAGGACCAGAGATCATCATCCCTCTCATTCGACGGACGTATGTGTCACTATGCGTCAGCAGGTTCCGGACGTTATTTAACGTTCCCCTCTGCCAGCAGTTTCTGAGCTTTTATATGTCAAGATAATTCTGTGTGGAACGTTAATTTCTCAAACTTATGTGCGGGTTACCTCAGGCTGGATGTTGGGGTCCTGGGTTTTGTTGTAGTTTTCAGAGATGAGCTGGTCAAACAGTAGGTTGAGCTGCTCTCGGAGCTGACTCGAGTCAGTTCGCAGGGCTCGGAGCTTCGCGGCGCAGCGGGAAAACTGTCTCTCTGCGTCCGACAACTGCCAGCTGCTCGCCGCCTGAGGAGTGAACGGGGCGGCCTCGGCCGACAGAGCCACGGCAGGGAAAGACGGGGCATCATTGCGGATAACAAGCAACGGTGCAGCTGGCAGCCCAGTTTGAGTTGCCATATTTTTGTCCCCCGGATCTTCTTTCTACCGGCTTCTTCTTTGGCCTTTTATGTGCGATCCGTAAAACATCTTATAGAGGTTAATAGAAAGTACTGCCATCTAGTGGCATGTTACGGTAGTGAATTCAAACTTCCTAAAAAAAGATGTCTTTAATATGTGGCGAACGACTGGACAGAGTTGTCTCCTGTGTCCATGTTGCGTTGTATTTCTGGGCATCCAAATACAGTGTATAAACTCTCTCTCTCTCACACACACACACACACACACTACAGTCAGGAAGCTTTAAATAGGTTTAAACTGTGACCAAAAGTAGAATTAACAAACTGGACATATAACTTTGACTATATGAAAAAAAAAGAGGGGGGAGGCAGTTACACTGATCACTAAAATAAAAACTAAAACTCAGATTTATCATAGATATCCCATCCCATCCTATTTTTGTCAAGGGTTACATGAAAATATGTAGACACCATAGTCTGGGTCTGATACAGATTCATGTCAATCTGTATTGAGAAATTGTGATTCTGGAATATGATCACAAACTATGATTGCACATGTTATCAGAATTCATTAACAGAAACAGCCCAAACCCGTTTGTAAAAAATTCCCAGTACACAACAGTACATATCTCAGACCATTTTACTGTTGTAATTGTGCTCAACATACAGAAATATCACAATACATGACATTAAAATTCCAAAGATAAACAGCAGGAACATTGTAAATATTTACAACTGAAGTTGAGACGGGAATGTTCAAGCATGTAATAAACATTAAGTAGCTTAGATGTCTTTTTTTTTTATTAATTAGTAAGTGTAAGCAACAGTCCTATTCCATCTCTGTTGACACTGAAAATTAAGGCATTTCAACAAAAACTCTGTTGCTCCTTTTAATTCCATGAAAAATAAGTTATTATACAACATGAAATAATGTACAAGGTCCACGTGTCATTGCACAGCAAAATAATATCCACAAATGATGCGTTGTGACAAGTCTGCATGTCAAGATGTTTTACATGGACAGGGCTTTACATGATAATGTCTTGACATGACTGAACCACCATCTACTGATGGTGGCAATGTTGGACAAAGTAACAAGCAGGAAACTGGGAAGTAGGCATGTCTGCAGATGTAAGACAGCAGATGTGAGAATTATTATGGGCTGGATTGAGAGTTGGCCGAGGAGGAGGGGATTCAACCGGACTTGAACAGTAGAATGGCAACTTGACCCAAGTAGAAGTAGATGAAATGCTTCGTCTCGTGTGTCACGTAGCTGCCAAAGTTCCTCCCAACGATGCAGTGCCATGTGGGGTTATACTTCTTGTCAAACTCCTGCAGGTGAGACGACACACGAGAGGTGAAGACGACAGTATAGATGAAGAAATGTGGCTGTTCACTGATAGCAACGCGCACCTTTTTGACATATGCAGCGATATCCTTCTCAATGTTGTACTTTTCCATGGCTTGCATGGCGCAGTCCACTGCATCCTGCTGCATTTCATCAGACATGTCTGCATTCTTTATCACAGCTTTCTTGTCAGACATGTTGGCTTTAGGACTGCAGACAAGATAACATATTCAAACAACAACAACCCTGTAGTTCACCTCATCCTGCTTGTTTCAGCACCCACAGCTCCTTTGCAATCAATTCACTCCTGCTGCCACAGAAAGACACCCCTGACTGTTAATGAATGATCCCATTTGTTTGCACTTTGAATTGATTATTCAGATTAATTTTAATCCTTCATAGACTAATTCAATTACCTGGGTGAAGGCCCTCAGGAGTTGGGAAAAACCTGGATACCACAAAATTGAGGACTAACGTCACAGAAGTGACTGCAAGGTAGGTTTTGGGGTAAATGCCGCATGTTCAGAGTTAAAAATGGGTTCTGGCATGACCTTATTTTAAGAGCTCAGTGCATCCCCACGCACTCTAGCAAACAAAACAAAAAAAATCATCTGAAATAGTATAAACCATTAACCTCCCGCGACTTGTTCATATAAGTAAAAGCCAAATTATGCAGCTATTTAACACCCATGAGAACAAGAGGTCTCCGGAGCGGTGTCAGTGGAGCTCAGGACAAATACAAGCGGCTGAAGCGGGACTAGCATGAAAGCAACTCACGCCTCACTATTTCCAGTGTTCCCAGTCACCTGTTGACAGAGAACAGGCTGCACCAGCAAACCGCATTCGCATTCATAAACAACGCAACCAACTTACCGTTTTTCAGCTTTGTTACAGTGATGAGTAGCGAGCGAGTATCGTAGAACGGCACAGCTCTTCTTCGCTCCCTTATTGAAGGAAAAACGTGCTTTTTCTGCTCCGCCCTTGACGTCACACCCGCTCTCTGATTGGCTGGAGCGAATCCTCCACCCGGCTGACGGCGTTTTTCACTTGCGGACACTGGCAGCATCTTATTTCCACCCAGAATGCATCGGGTCAGCACCTCTCCCTCCTCCTCCCGAACAGGGCGTTATTATCAATGCAGAAAGCGGTTAAGTTGATCGATAACTGATAAAATAGGAAGCGCTTGTGACACAGACGTGACCAGGTAAAATCTCCACGATAACGTTGACAACTTAGTACGAACAAAAAAAGAAAGAAAAATCTAAAAATTCACGTTTCAGCTTCAAAATTCATTTTATGGAGCAAAAAAACTGACAAAAATAAAATAGAACAGAAATCTAATGAATAAATGTAACTCACCAATCAGACGCCAAAATGCATATTATTTCACTTTTTTTGTGCTCGTCACTTGTTCTACGTACGAACCTATGCTTCACCTTTGTGGGGGATGATTTGTAGCATTTGGGCCACATTTTAAGGGGCATTAAGAACGATCATGAAACTTGCACACCTTTGATCGAATATATGCATGTTAGTGACGAAATACTGACAAATTCAGTCTTATCAAATACTCTTGATTCACTGTAATATTTTCTATTCATAACCATCCAACCCTGACACTTGACTCCACATAAAATGCAGTTTTCTTTTATAGTCACTTCTATATTGCTTTTTGTACTTATGGATCTAAAATATTTGTATTACAAGCTATAAAGAAAGTTGCTGTTATTCAACACTACTTGAATGTGTTGTTTCAGTGTGTGGGTGTTTCAGGTTTTGTGTGAAACCATTCATGAAACAAAGAAAACTCCAAACCTTCAACTTTTGTCTCAGTTTTATTAAAAGAGAATAAAGCTTTACGATACCAGAGATCATACTCAAGAAAAAAAAAGAAAGAAAAAAAAAACCCAAACAGAAATGATCTCCTCAGGAAAAGACAAACCTAAGAAAAAAAGATACAAACCACAATAAGGTCACATTCCCTCCCTCCCTCCTCCACTGTAACACGTTGCCCACTATTTACCACTCTCCTTACGCGTGCGGCTCCATCCTGCACCTCCCAGCCCTCCTCCTTGGTTTTGATCCAAGCTCTTCTTTCGTAATAAAAAAAAAAAAAAAAAAAAGAGGGGGAAAAAAATCTGAAAAATCGCGGCACTTTCAGTAATTATGTCTCTGAGGTCCCACAGAAAATAGAAAAAATGAATTAGAATTTGCTGAAGGCCAATTTAGTTTGAATGATTCACTATAATGTTCCCGGTTTGATGGGTTTTTGTGGACAGGGCCGGATTCGGGATCCTCTCCCGGTAATATGCTCCTGCGCTCCTGCTCCATGTATCCATCCTGACGCCTAATCCTAATCTGATGCTGAATCCTGATCCGGCTCCGGAATGGGGAGACAATGATCCTCCAAACCTTCAGAATACTAGCAGAACCAAAGAGAAGGAGGCAAGTTAGAATCACACCTTCACATATATTTTTATAAAAAAAAAAAAAAAAAAGGTCATTGAGTGAGGGAGTTTATGTAATGAAAAGGAAAAGGGACACCATCTATATTTAATTCCCCAAAAACTAACATTTACTTTGGATCCTGGAACATGAGCAAAAACTTTGGGTCTCGAAAGTAAAATGTTACACAGAACTTTTTACTCATGAGAAAATTCAAGAATGGCATCCATTGTCACGTGTATGTAAAACACTGAACAGCCTCACAAAACAGATTTCACAGTTGACAAGGCACAACCATCATACCATTGGGTACCATATTTGACTCCTCCTCCTCCTCCTGTTTATCCTAATATGAACTGTTTCCTCTGTTCCCATCCTATCCTGTTCCTCTGAACTCTACAGAGAGACACACAAGAAGGTCAAAGTACAGTAGTATATGCTTTAAAGAAGTCATATGCCTCTCAATGAACCAAAGCATAAAGCATACCGAGGACAGCCAGCAGAAGAAAGGTGAAGAAAAGACAGAAAGACAGATAGAAAAAAAAAAAAAGTGAATGATGAGGGAGACGGGAAGAACTGGTTGATGAAGACCAACACCGGGCCATGTACATGAACCAGACTAAACTGGTGTGCAAGATAGAGAACTGCAACAGAAAGTGGGGAAAAGCAGAAAATAAAGTGTAAATGGGAAACTTATGAGATGATGTGAGGTGGTTACACAGGATTTGTCAGGTATTGTGAAGATTTCCTCTGCAGCTCTGTGGTACACCATCCGTTTAGTTACGGTCAGGCGGGTCTAGGTGCGAGAACGGGAGCGGGAACGTCGAGGAGAGTAACGCGGAGAGCCTCTGCTGCGACGAGGGGAGTAGCTACGTGACCCGCTCTTGCTTCGGCTGCGGCTGCGGCTGCGACTGCGAGAGCGACCGTAGCTGGGGCTGCGAGGGCCGTCCGTCTTCACACGGATGTAAGCAGTCTCTCCCTGAAGCACAAGCAAGCACATGGTTAACGATCTCATCACGTGTGTTATCTGCTCTGGCAGACACACAATGTTAGAAGCTTCAATATACAAGTTTTCAGTGACAAACGGCAGTTGATCTGCTCCTCAATGCTGTTGCAGAAGTTACACATGGTTCACCAGCACCATCCATCACCTGAGCAGTCATGAAGCGCCTTCCTCTAGGAGGGTGGGCAGGACGCTGCTTGACTACTAAACATCTATATCAGGAATATTAAACTAAAGAGAGCAAAGGTGCAGACAGAATAATTTCCCCGTGATGAAGGTACAACATCACAATTTCGAACATGTTGTGATTCAGTATATTGAAGTTTTTGGTCAAATACTGAGTGTCAAATCAAATTGAGAACAATTCCAATATATTTCCACAATAATTGATGGACAGGACTACGTTACCAGCTGAAACGCCATTTGTTTCAGATTGATCTGGAGAGATTTAATGATCCTAATGTTATTACTAATACTTCAAGCAGTTTAATAAAAGGTCTGCATTTTCATAGACAACGGAGAAAATTTAAATAAGTAGCAGCTTGTTTCCCTTTTTCTTTTCTACATTTCAAATCTTGTCTCAACTACGTTTAAAAGAAACAAATCTCATATTGCATCCTTAGGTTGTGTTTTTTTGGCTTCAGATCCGATGTGAGTGGGTATGATGCCTGCAATGACTCCCCTTCATTCTGAATGACGACACAAGCAGTAGTTACACTGCACAAGTCGATTTGTTGATCATTTAGCAACAATGCACCTCATCTAAGAACATCACGATAGACAAAACGATCGCTGGTAATGCTAAAAAAGCTGCACCAGTTAAAATAGAAATGTTAGAATGGGATACATCTGAATGATTTATTGGTTTCAGGCAGAGTCTGCATCTGGCCTTCACTCGCCTCTTAGTGACATCTGATCTACACTGCGGCTTCTTGTTTGGATAAGAACGTTACTCGTTCACACTGTTACAGTGTTTTAATCATTTTCCCAACAGTTTTAACACTTTACCTACCTCATGAGAGCGAAACTTGGTGTTGTCCAATTTACGGACAGCGTAGGTCATGTCTTCTTTGCGCACAAACTCCACCACTCCAGTGCCATCACGGTTCACATCAGCATAACATACATCACCTGCCTCCCGCATGTGATCCTTCAGGTCCTGCCAGCTACCACTGGGGGGAAGACCTGACAGGACAGACATGGTGTAAGTCTCATACTGGTGGATTACATTTAGGGAAGCAAGAGGACAAGCATGTATCGCACCTGACACCACAACTCTGTGCTCTGAGCGCCTGGATGGGGGGCCATATCTTCCCCTCGGGGGTCCCACTGCTCCTCCTCCTCCTCCTCCTCCACCTCCTCTTCCACTCCGAGGAAACTCAACCCTCAGCCGGTAGCCGTCATAATCATAACCATCACGCCCATAAACAGCATCCTCGGCATCCCTGTGAAATCCAAGAATGGTTTATGTTAGCTTAGCTGTCAGTTAACATTACAGATTTGCTATTCGGATAAACCTGTGTGTGTGTGTGTGTGTGTGTGTGTGGGGGGGGGGGGGGCTGTTAAATGCCACAAAAGATTGACGATAGTGGTTTATAAATCTGAGAACAGACATGCCAGTGAATGCAGAAATGCGATATGAGAATGTGACGCTTAAAATGCGCCAGTATTTGTATGGCAATAAAGACTGGACTGAATGGTGCTTCAAGTGAGGGCTGCTGGCACATTCATGCTTCACTGCAATTAAAAAGTAGAGGTAGGCTGATTTATCAGTCAGCCCATTAAATTAGGCCAGGTAATGAGTATTTTGTGATACTCAACATTGGTTATTAAAGTATAGTTAGAATTTCAACTGAAAACGTCAGTTGTTCTTATGTTACTAAGTTTAGTCCTTGAGCACATGGATAGGAATATTGCAGGAAATGCCCTGGATCAAGCAATAAATATGCGGTGTTGATTTCTAATGATTTTTGGTGAATGTATGTGAAGGGGTCCTATTTTAATTTCCACGTTAAAAACAAGTTGCACATAACTATGATTACTCATACAGCAACTTAAATGATTTATTACTGAAGCAATTCTCCATTCATTTTTATGTATTCTAGGGATGTACATGTCTTTGACTCTACTCAACTTCAAATCCTGTTTTTTTTTTGGGCCATTACTGGCTCAGTTATTGGAACTTCTCACGAGCGCGCGCGCGCGCGCACGCACACACACACACACAAAGACACATACTAGCTGATAGAGATGCACACACACACACACACACACACTAATGTAGGTCTAATGGAGCCATTTCCTTTGAAGATGATGGAAGGTCATAAGAGTGTCTTTCTGAGTGTGCGTGTGTTTGTGTGTGTCAGTATCTATCATTGTCAATGTGTGCCTCTGAGAATGTTTGTGTGTGGGCATGCATGTGTGTGTGAGAGATAGTGGGAGAGGGCCTCAAAAACTCAGACGAATAGTGCAATCATGCATTACAGACTAACAAGTTGACCACCACAGATGTGCACATAGATGCAAATAAAAAAATCAATTAAAAATCACGGAAAACATTTAATACACAATTTTTTAAAACCATTTTCCACGTTAGTTTTAATGGTTCGTAACTTGCCCAACATCTGTCCACCCGAACATTCAAGACTTCGGACCAATCGGAACAAAAGTTGTGGCGTTTTACCTTATCACACTAAAATTAGCAGCAAGATAGAACATGAAGAAAAAGTAGCTGCTCACTTAATATTTTCACTGACTTACAGGTGATCTACAGTAAGAAAACAGAGATACTTATCGACGCGCATAAATAGTACAAAGTTGATAAGAGTTGGAGCACCTCGGCCCTTAGTATCAGAATCAGGAATAATTGGAAGTCAAACTGGTTCGACTTCTTGCAGTGGAAACGAACGACCGGTTTGCATGTTCCCACCACGCGCGCATGTAGCTATAATTGTCCCCTCTAATGGGGTTGTTGACTAATCCCCTCACTCAACGGCTGAACGGAGATTTGTTAATTTCCCCGTCGTGTATATACGATTTAATGCACGTTGAATGAATTACGTCCGTAGGGAGCGAGTCCCCGGCTCACAAGCATAACGTTACCCATCTTCTTCAACCGGGGTCGGGTGAAGCTAACATGTGAGAATCGTCGTCTGCAGCTCACCTCGGGTCCTCGAACTGCACGAAGGCGAACGGAGGTCCTCCTCGTCGGTTTTTCAGATCAATATCGCGAATGGCTCCATATTTATAGAACAAGTCTTCAACGTCCTTTGAACGGATATCAGGGGGAAGATTCCCCACATATATCCGACAGTCATTACTGCCTGCTGGTCCTCGAATTATACCTCCTCCAGACATGTTAGCACAAAGCTGCACTGATAGCGTGTTAGGAAGCTAGCTAGCTAAAGTTGGCACTACGGTAATTAGCAAGTTGGCTACCGAGTCTCCTGACGAACGGACGCTGACTACACGCTTCAACTACCTAAAGCCTTTTTACACTCGCACGTTAAATATTTAAAACAGTTCCGTCTAACTCTGCGAATTCCTCCAGGGTCGACGTAAACCGAACAAAAGCCAGACCTTGCTAGCGCGTCAACCGACACCGTCTTCTTCTTCTTCGCGGACAACGCGCTTTGAAAATGCGCCACCCCCTGTTCTGATCACCGACCTGCTGATAAATGCAGTCAATTCAAGGGCCAATTAGCAACTATTTTTTTTTATGTCCAGGCAGCTTTCAATTATGTTAAAATATCCCCATCACCATAAATAAACCAAACAGTTTATTTAAATATCCTCTCTTCGCGAAGAAAACTTGCCAGACTGCCTGCTGGTGAAGAAAATGCAATATACAATCTGAGATAAATACTGTATATTCCTGGAGTCCAAATATAACTCTCAAAAACATGAATTACCAGGTTTTTTTTTATTTGTTAATAACTTAGAAAAGTAAAAGGTATTTAAATATAAAACACATTGATACAATATAATCTTTCAGTTGTACAGTGTTTGACAGTCACAGCAGCCATACATAATCTTCAAACAAAAAAAAACAAAAAATTCCAATGAAACAATCTTACTCACAGGTTAACGTATCACTGTACATTAAACATCTGTTCATGCATACTTTAGTACCGCGCTGTCAAGTCCACAGACATCACATGTACGTGATGTGCTATCTGTTCCCATCATCCTCTATTCCAGTGTCTCAGTCGTTCTTCGCTTTCTTTTCTCTGTGTCTCTGTCTCACCTCAGACACTATTTTGAGCAGCGATAGGAGAATAGGCACACACATGGGCAGGAAGAGTGGTATATAGATAGCAAACTTCTGGTCATCGGGAAAGTAGAGGAGGTGGAGCAGCGATGGGTCGAAGAACGCTCTCTCTGACGCCAGGATGGCCTCTTTGCTGTACTGCAGAGCAAAGCCCAGGTTCCCGGCCTCCAATTCCGCCACGGCCAGCTGCAGCGACGTGACAGCACTGGAAACCTGCATGTCCGCAAAAACAGTCAAGTTTCCATACAACTGATGATAATATCACAACAGACTTGTGTAAATGATACCTGTTTGATAAATATCAGTTTACATACTGACAGTCATTCAGCCGCTTCAACCAACCCAAACCTGGAAATCTCAACAAACGAGCTGACATATTGTGGATACTGGAGTGTGTTGAAAGCAGGTCCTTCAATCTAGGCGTCCAATAGGTTCAACTATTTGCAAGAAAGCCACGACTGTGAAATGTGCACCTCCTCACCTGTTGGGCGATGTTGTCGTTAATGACAATGTTGCTGATCTGGTCCAGCAGCTGTGCCAGAGAGGTGATGGTGGTTGTTGCTGTTGCAACGTTTTCCACACTCCGGCTCCACATGAGGCGGTCCAGCTCCCAGTCTGCAAGGCCTGTACTGCCACAAGGTGCCACCAGGAAGCCAGAGGGAGGGGTGGACGACTGCACACCCAGTAAGAGTCTGGCAGGACACGGTACAGGAAGGGTTAACCTGGAGTCTTAGAGGGAATACTGTCCGAATGTAGGTGCTGTATTACCGTAGCTGTGCCAGGAAGACACCCATGACTTTGGCCATGTTAATGTTGATGTCGATGGGGAACGTGGCCTCTTCTCCATAGAAAGCGTCTACGTTATAGACCTGTACAAAAACAAATAAATGTAAAAAAAATAAATAAAAATCAGTTCGGCGCAATAAACCAGAGTGCCAAAAAAGCTGCAAGGCCAAGGGAAGTTATAAGAGATTAATCAGATGTTTTATGCTCATGGAGGCTCTCACCATGATCCCCCCCCAACGTGGGGAGTGGAATGCATTTGAAGGCACTTGCTGTTTCTTGCGGTCATGAATGTAAAGAGGTGAATGTTGAGCATCTGGGACGTACAGCAGAAAATTCAACACCGGATTGGAAGACGCAGCATTCGAGCCTGAAATCGCAAAGAAAACTGTTAGGTATGAAGACGCACAACAAACACAAACACTTTTCTCTTATCAATAAAGATTTGAGCTAAAAAAACAAAACAAAACAAAACAAAACATTCATTTCTTGTACCCAGTCTAGCCTCCACCGGATTGATGACATGCGCCAGGCTGTCAGCGTTGAGTGTGTAGGTGCTGCTGCTGCTGTCGAAGCGAGGGTTGACGCCCAGCATGGTGTAGTACAACATCTGTTGGGAGAACATGTAGACTGACGTACAGTTGTTGAGCATCACAATAGGAGAACTTCCCATTCACACAGTACCTGAGAGTCAATGCTAAAGTTAGCCACCAGGGACAGCTTAGTGAGCAGAGGCTGGATGTAGGTCTGAACAGCTCCCTCTATGTCCCAGTGTAGCCGGTGGGACTTTGGGTCTGGGTTCAACAGACTGAACGTGATCTCATAACCTAACGAGACAAACAGAAGGAGGGTGTCACCAGAGGGCAGGTGTAGACTAAAGCTGGTCAACGTTTAGTGCTGTGGTAAACCAAGTACACACCCGGGCTGGATTTAAAGGCTCTCATACTGTCAGCTTTGCTCCCTCGGTTGCCAGGGCTGGGACGGACTCTGTCACTGAGGGCAGCAGTGATGTCAGTATTGCTGAAGGACATGATCTGCAGCACCTGCTTGATCCGAGGCTCCAGGTGAGCCAACAGTTGCTCCAGGGTCTTACCCACAAACCCACCGATACGCAGCAGGGCTGTCCGTCTCTGACCGATATACACGTCCACATCCTGAGAGGCGTGAGTTCAGTATTGGTCCAATTTTAATGTCCAGCGAGACAAACTGAGTTCTTAAAAAAATTAAAAAAAATAAAGAGAAATGTACCTGAGGCAGCAGTGAGGAGGACTCTGGGATCACATACACAACCAGAGAACCACATGGGCTCTCGCTGAGAGTGTGTAGAGAAAGATCCGCCACTTAAAAACAGAGAGAGAGAACGAGAGAAAGGGAGAAATTACAACTTGTGTTTCCAAATACAGTGCCAGCAGATGTATTTAACAGGTGGGCAGCATCTCACCTGCCGGAGTGGGCTGGTTCAGGGCGTCCTCCTCCATGATTGTAGCTGTTCGATAACGGATCTCATACCGGTACCTCAATGAGGTATCCCCTGGAAATAAAAGTGTTGAGGCATCATTTACAAAGAAGATTTCCCAACCTACAATTGTGAGGTCACAGACAGTTTTAGTAAATCACCATCTATGATGACTTCCTCTTCCTGCGATTGTGTCAGTGGGACCTTCTTCTGCTGTTCTGGGGTCACCGTTCCACGTGCAAACACAACCTCCACGTCAGCACTCAACTGTAGCTGAATAACAGAGCAAGAGGGAGAGGAGTTCATTTGAAAGAGGAAAAAGTGGATTATACACGAAAGAGGTCCACAAGATGGAGAGTGACAAACCTGCAGATCAGCCAGCTCTTTAATCTGGCTGACAGGCAGCCACGCACGATAGGTTTCAGTCGTCCGCCACCACAGAGGGATTCCTACGATGATGACCACCGCTGCGATGGACAGAGCAGCGAGCTGGCCGCGCCTACGCTCTGAAAGAGAGGTGAAAAACAGAGGGCACATGAGCCTCAGGACAATTTATGCTATTGTTTATCTGTGAGAGACCACTACTCCTTCATCTAATCCAGGTCTGGACCACGGTTAACTATGTATGGGCGGCATGGCTCAGGGATAGAGCGGCCATCTAGCAACCGAAGGGTTGCTGGTTCGATCGTCGAACCTGGTGACCATGTCGAAGTGTCCTTGAGCAAGATACTGAACCCATAATTGCTCCTGATGAGTAGGTTGCCTTGCATGACAGCCTTCACCATTCGTGTGTGTGTGTGAATGAGATGACACCGTAAAGCGCTTTGAGTGACGCTAAGGTAGAAAAGCGCTTTATAAATTGAGTCCATTTACCATTTTACTGCGTCGATGGGTGGATGTGAGATGGCGGTTGATGGCCCAGTCACTAAACCCATGAAACACACCGGAATTAATCCTAAAACTAATCGAGTGTCGACAAGAATGATTACAGTTAAGAAGATACGTCCTATGTCTCCTAGCTAAAGGTCTTAAAGGACCATTTAAGGGACAAACAGCACATTCATTTGCAGTTCAAGCGGATGCACATTCTATCTTTGAAACTGACACACGTAATTAAACGCTGACACATGACAATCTTAAAAAATAAAAGATGAAATGAAGCATTCACATTACGCAGATTTAGATTTGCTTCTGTAGAGCTGTTAGCGCCACTGCAGCTAGCTGCTGTTAGCCTCCCTCCGAGCTTCTTAGCACGGCCAAACAGCCTCCTTGTGTTGTGTCGCTAAAAACCCGCTGTCAAATGTGGTAAACATGCTCTCTACAGAACTGTACTGTTTAAGTTTAAGAGGAATAGAGGACGGAAATAATCTCGACAGAAAAGTGTCTACTATCCTCACCCACTTCCGTGGTAGCCATTTCTGCCGATGGACGTCTTCTTCTTTGAGATTTAACAGCATTTCGCAGTACTGCCATCTTGTGGAGACTCCTGTAACAACCAGATTTTTCTGATTCCTCCTTCCAGCCCGGTGTGAGGACGATGTCCATAACTAACTTGAATATTAGATTGATAGCAGAGGTGGAGAGCAAAACGACTCTGTACTAAATTATTCCACATCATTGCAAAGCAAAAGTTGTACCTTTAACTCTACATTTCTACAACATTTTTTTGAACCCATCAGTTACGGGTTCCCTTGAAGAAAAATAGTTTGCAAAAACACCTGATGAAGATGATAGACCTCAGAATTTGAAGCTGCCAACTTGAAGAGGATGCAACCAAAGCAGCATTAGTAGAACATACAAAGAATATTAAACATGACCCTTTGAAATGAATGGTTTGCTCCCGATCACTCAATAACATAAATGAAATGTGACTCTTTTACCTCTGAAAATGTTCTGACACTCATCAAATAAGTTTCTACTTTTAGTTTGATAGAATTTTCAAAGGAGACTTTTACTTGTATCACAGTGCTATTTTAGCTGGTTATGTCTGCTTTTACTTGAATAATGGAACTGTGTACTTCCTCCAACAAATTTCCTACCTGACAGAGTAATTTATGTTTTTAGAGGTAGTACAGTAGGAGTATTTTCTAAGAATTTGCAGTGCAAAATGCATTTTTCACATATTGCAAACTTCTTAAAAACCTACATTTTTTTACTGACATCTGTTTGATATTGATATTAGTATTTAAATTGTTATATTTTCAAGGGACACGCAAACTTTTCAATTGTATATAGCTTATTAATTGATATTAATACATTTATAAATGAATGCACATTTCCAAATGGAATTATTACATCACATTTAGTCTGTTATTGAAAAAATAAAACAATGAAGATGTTTTTCTTTCATTACTTCGTTATCAAACAGAAATGTAAAGTCTTTCATTACCTCGGGGTTAAAGTCACACTGCAGCGGCAAGAACTGAGCTCCCATGTAGATGGTTCTGTTCTTGTATCATTCGCTCTAGGTAAAATCAGCAGTAGTTCATCAAAAAAATAAGATATTAAATTTATATTCTTTAAAGGCAAGCTCTGGATATTTGAGATCATGTACCGCAGGTAAAATAAGTATTATTTCTCTGTAAATTTGTTCAAAATGTTGCTGTCGACATGAAATTTTCACCAGATGTCAGTAGCAACCCACACATGCAAAGAAATCAAACCTCGGTTGACAATAAATTAAATCATGTGCAATAAAATAGAATGACAGGGGGAAAGTATTGAACACGCTTACATTTAATACTTTGTACAAAAGCCTTTATTGGTAATGAGAGCTTCAAGACGCCTCCTGTATGGAGAAACTCGCTGCATGCATGGCTCAGGTGGGATTTTGTTCCATTCTTCCACAGAAACAGTCTTCAAATCTTGAAGGTTCTGCAGGCCTCTTCTATGAATTCTGATCTCCCATTTCCATCCATTTTCTTCCGCTTATTCCCAATAAGGGTTGCGAGGGGGCTGGAGCCTATCCCAGTGGCTACGGGCGAGAGGTGGGGTTCACCCTGGACAGGTCGCCAGTCCATCGCAGGGCCAGAATTCTGATCTTTAGTTCTTTTAATAGATTTTCTAGTCGATTCAAGTCAGGTGATTTGCTGGGCCTTTGTATCAGCTTTATCTTCTTTCTCTGTGTGAGAGTTTCCTTGGATGTGTGTTTGGGATCATTTTCTTTCAGAAATGTCCACCCTCGTTTCATCTTCATCATCCAGGTAGGTGGCAGCATTTGTATCAAGAATGTCTCGGTACATTTTTCCATTCATCCTTCCTTCAATTAATTAAAAGTTTGCCAGTGCCTTATACTGAAAAACAGCCCCGCACCCTGATGGTCCCACCTCCAGACGTCACTGTTGGTACAGTGTTTTTGGGGTGATGTGCAGTGCCATTGGACCTCCAAACATGGTGTGTATCGTGGCATCCAAAGAGTTCAATTTTGGTATCCAAAGAGTTCATTTTTGGTCTCATCTGACCAGACTGTATCCTCCCAGGATTTCACTGGCTTGTCTAAATGTTGTGCAGCAAACTAAACAAGCTTCAACATGTTTTTTTCTTCAGTAATGGAGTCTTGTGTGGTGAGCGTGCGTACAGGCCATGGCTGCTGACAACGTTACTTCTTATTTTCTTTGAAACAATTGTACCCGCTAATTCCAGGTCTTTCTGAAGCTCTCCACAAGTGGTCCTTGGCTCTTAGGCAATTCTTTTGATAATTCCTTTAACTCCCTTGTCAGAAATCTTGTGAGGAGCACCTGGTCGTGGCCGGTTTATGGTGAAATGATGTTTCCACTTCTGGATTACGGCCCCAACAGTGCTCACTGGAACACTCCGAAGTTTAGAAATCCTACGTAACCAATGCCATCAGTAGGTTTTGCAACAGTAAGGTTGCGAAGGTCTTGTGGGAGCTCTTTGCTTTTACCCATCATGAGATTTGTCTTGTGGGACACCTTGGCAATGAGACACCTTTTTACAGGCCTTCAATTGGTATTAAACCAGCTGACATTAATTTGCACCGACAAGGAGCAGGATTGCTTCCTAATTACTGACAGATTTCAGCCGGTGTCTTGGCTTTCCTTGCCTTTTTGTGCCTCCATTTCTTCATGTGTTCAATACTTCTTGTCTGTCATTCAATTTTTTTAAAAAAAAACAAAGTACTTAATTTATTAGACATCTAAGGTTGGATTTCTTTGCATGTGTGGGTTGCGTGGGTTGTTACTGACATCTGGTGAAAATTTCACATCAGTGGCACCTTGAGAAATATATTCACTGAGAAAAACGGTGATGTGTTCAAAACTTATTTTAGCCGTTGTACAAATAAGGAGCGATGCTATTCGGCTACACAGCACGAACAAGGGAATCATAGTAACATAAAGGAGTGAACAAAAATCCGGAAAAAAGCCCCCCAAAAAACCTGATGAACACATTGAAGCACTTAGCAGCTGCTGAATCAGAAATATTCCAGCCTCAGCAAACTGAAGGAGATGCTGCATGAGGGAGAATAAGATGGCAAAACCCAATCAGCTGTGAAATGACCCAACTAGTCAGTATCTATATAGATTGAACTTGGTGGTATAATTGTTGCACCATTAACTCATCCTCTCGTCAACAACGTGGAACATATAAAGGGTCCCTACCATGTGATGTTCAGGGTTACTGGCCTATTTGACCGTAAACCTTCAGAACAGGATCCCAGACACAATTCAGAGCATTTTTGAATTGAACTTTAAACAAATGACAGTTCTTGACATCACGAACTGAGGTTTTTCAGCTGTGGCCTTTACAGGAGAATGTAGAGCCCAAGAGACTGAGAACTGCATTATATTCTAAACACCAAAACACAGTGACGGAGCAATTTTACTGTTAGTCTGAGCATTTGAGATACTTGAGTGTACAATATTGTTTGACTGGAGGGGGCATAAGAAAAGTGCCCATATAAATGAGCATCAAAAACAACAGCATTTCTGTTAAAGGTTTATTTTTAAATTTAATATTTCAAAAAACCCTTTCAACTAAAGATACATTTCTTGGAAGAAACTGCAATGAAAGTCAGTCAATGAATAAAAAGAATGAAATAAATTAGTTTACATCAACTTATGATGGCTAAACATTCTAAACATGTTCAGATGAATGAAAGAAAGTGTTAGATGTTCTTTAAAACCAAATTTGACTGTAAGACTAAATTCATCTCTGACGAAAAACCTCAAGGCTGCTCCCTGAGATATTGCTAGGCTGGTGAGCAGAGGAGAACTGGGCTGGAGACCAAGAAGGGACCTTAGGGGCCCGCTGAGGAACGTTAAGTCTCCATGTAGATGGAGAAAAGGAGGATGTGAAGAAAAGGTAAAGGTTTCTTGATCATATCATAGTGCATTCTAGTAAAACCTCAATATTCACAGTCCTTGTGTATCTCTAGAGTGTTTGAGTATCAACAGCTACTTTCAAGTTGCAGTTAAGTCACATATAAAAACACATAAAACACAAAGACGAAACATTTAACACCTAAGTTTTAAAACAACAAACTCTACCGCAGTCTACCCTGGTTAAGATTCTTCTCTGATCGGAGTGCACCCAGAGAAAAAACTGTTCTGAAAACTCGTCAGGATTCTCTTCTTCTTCTTGAGGAAACTGACCGTCGTCGTGTCCTCCTGGTCAAGATCCTCCTCCTCTTCCTCAGCCAAGATGGGTTTCCTGACCAACTTCAGGTCTGCAGTGGCATGTCCCATGTCTCCAATTTCTTTTAGCACCTAAACACAGAACGATGGTACACTAACGTAAGGTCTACGTGCTTGAAAGTGCCTGTGGCAACAAGCATGGAGGTGAGATACCACAGTGTTTCCTGCAGAGCAGCAGACGGACTGATGGGAGATGTAAGAGTAATGAATTTCACTCTCAGCCTCCTGGTCTGAGATGTTCCAGACTTCAAGTACTTGACTGATTGAACAGGAAGACTCAAATCAAATCAAACAGACTGAACTTACACAGTGGTGAACTAATTATAAAAACAAACAAACAAACGTCAGCGTGCAGGCCAGTCTGATTGGTTTCTGAACTGGTTCTGCCCACGCTATCATTAGCAGATAATGAGATCCGATTTGCAGAGTCCTGACGTTGCCAGTGTTGAGGCAGTAAACCACTTCTGAAGCCGCTGAACCTTCCCCAGACTTTACCCCAGTATTTGGTTTAACACGGATTAGAAATGGATGGCTTGGAGAACACGCAGATTTGCTGCTACGCTGTTGCCTGCTACAAGGGGGCTGCACTGTATTAAAATATAAAGAAATCAACACAATCACATTAGAGGCTCCATGACATGGATCTACCATGTTTCATCTCCAGAACATTTGAGCGGCATAAACATGTCCCGCTTACAATAACACTAATGGGGGCCACAATTGGGACATACGTTGGACGTGACATGCGTTGGCAAGTGGTTACAGGAAAAACATTTTAATGCGTTAAAGTCGTGTCTCCTTCCTCCCTCTCAACGTGAGCTGAAACTTTTTTCGGATGGCCGAAAAGGAGGACGCGCTACACCTTTAAAACAAGACAAGATGCACACCACGAAACAATATATCATCATCGTAACATACGGACATTATTAGTGTGTTTCCGTCAAACCCGACATATCAGCAACAACATCTGTGGAGAAACAGATTGTGAGTGATGCAAAAGCCCTGAGATCCAATTCAAGCTTCTAGTCAAACACATCTGTAAGAATCGGATTCCAATCTACCAGCTGTGGTTCGGATCAGATTTTGGGGTAACAAAATTAAACAAAAAATGATAACACTTATTGATCAAAGGTTTCTTTCTGCTGTCCAGGGTCTTTCAAATCATTCTGGATTTGCCAGATGAATGATTGGTGTTGACAGGATGCTTACTACCTTCTTAGTGGGTGTACAAGATGGCGGCTTGAAGAATGTGCTGTTGTCTGGGCTGGCAGATGGCAGGTCCTGAAGAGACACAGAGTCTCTGGAAGCACTGTCGGACTGACTCACATCCTGAAAGGAGTCAAACAATTAGATTCTAGTCACTGCTCTGACTTGTATGTTTTTATCCAACAGAACCTTTTTCTCATGATGCTTATTCTGTAAACGATTCAACAATATAAATCTAACATTACTGTCAGAGCTGAACCTTGTTGGTCACTACTCTCAGCTTTAATTGAATACCACATAGGAGGCATCTGAGTGTGTGTTGCTCAGTCACGACCGACAAAAGGAGCAAGTGACCGTTTTTTTGGGGGGGGGGGGGGGGTCTGATGCTCCTATTACCTTCTGTTTGAATGTCATACATCAGCTATTAAGAGGTTCAGCTCCATGGTGACTCTCTCTGGGTAAACCCCCCCAACACCTCATGAGGAAGAGCACATGACAGGTAACACACCTCAGCAAGCACCTGGTTGTCCAGATTTCGACATTTGTCATGATCACACTGGCAGTTTTCTCCACACGTCATCTTTCCCTTGCGGCACCTGCAGTGCTTGTTGCTGCAGCGACCTTTGCATGCACACTGAAGAAAACAAGATCATCATTAATCACAATCCCCCCAATTAATGCGATTCATCAAAAAACACATTGACAGCTCAACACTGTGCAAAGCAGCACGCCCACACACACACACGCCCACAAAAACACTCTTAATGACAGGAGAATGACTGTTTGGTTCCCTCGATCAAAGTTTTACCCCAGTTGCTTTGGGTTTCTTGGAGTTTCTTCGTCCCTTCTCAGGTTTTTCAGGACGCCACTCGTCTGATTCTTCGTCTTCATCCTCACTGGGAGACATCAGCTCTTCGATGTTGATTGCCATGTTCAGTGGAGCTTTAGCGGTGGTAAAGCGCTTCACTTTTGGCTTTTGATGGTTTGGAACACAAGCAGAGAACATCGGAACACTTGAATTTTAAAACAATATGCCCGATGCATTTTTTGTGTGAAATCAGAGAAAGCCATTTTCAAACTCAGAATTTTACAGTACATCAACACCTCATCTCAGAGGGATTGTTCCTTCTAATTACATGGACATCCTCAATGGTATGAGGTCCAGCTGTACTTAAAAATGTCAATTAGACACCAAACGTCCTTGGTGATGAAGTCAGTTGAAATAAAACTTGTAGACTTGTCCTGCACTGAATAAATATTCACAGAATTATTCATCTTGGGTGCAATGCTTTCAAATACAAAATATTCTCAATAATTGCAGAGAAATAACCCGTCAATTTATGAGAAAACTGAGGCAGCCGTGGATAAAAATGAAGCTTTGACCATAGAATATCTTTGATGACATCATACCTTCAGAGGAACATACTCAAAAGAATCATCAGGGCTCTTTTCATTGGCGGTTGAAGGCAAAAATGTTTTCTTTCCGCTTGCCAAATGGAGCAGAGAAAGTTTCTGTGGAGGGAAAACAGGAGACGATCATGCAACTCACAACGTAGATACATGCAGTACTTGACTCTGTTGGACACTTAAATTACTCTCTTGGAAAACTTCTGTCTGCGCCATAAATATCAGTATCGTTCATATAATTGGTGTTCCAGCCTCGGCTGGTGCCTGCCCTATAGGATGGCCTGATGGAAGACCACCCCTTGTCAGCTGAAAACTGCTGAGAATGGATGTTTAATGTTGTTGATTTGGCTCCTTTGAAGAGGTCAGCAGCCCTTGAGTGAGAGTCTGTTCATCTTCAAATGCAGACTGATTAAGACATTACTCACAGCATTCCGTTTGCTAATGTTTTACAACTGAAGAGAATGCCCCCGTGCTATTGTTCCTCTAGGTGGCCTGGGTACAGTGAGGCTCAGATTAGGGGGAAAATTGCACTTAAAAATAAAAAGACAGCATCGTGGAGACAATAAACTGAATAAATCATGCAGTCACCTGTCTGTATTGCTCATTCTGCTCCACCAGTTTCTGGTTCTGCTCACTTAGGTCACGCAATTTTTCAAGCTCCTCTTCCTAAAAGATACATCATCATTTGGAGATAATTCAGCAAACTTCCTCCTTAAACAGAAAAGTTGTATTCAGAGGGCAAAGACGAACTTGAACTCTGAGGTGTTGGAGAAGCTCCCTTTCTTTCGAACTCTCCTCATCTTTCTTTGTTTCATCTGATTCTCCACAGATGGGTTTGTTCTGTAGCTGGTTGAGGAGGTAGAGAACCTATAGAGAGGACAAGTTAAATAAATGTGAACCACTCTATGAACACATCTCTGAAGTTATAAACTGGTATATGAAGACTAAACAGACAGGAGAACCTTCTCTTGATGCCTCTGCTCCAGTTCCACCAGCTGCTGCTGGTGCTCCATGTCCATGGTGGACATTACATTTCTCTCGTCAGCCAGCATTTTCCTCAAATCTTGTCCATTTCCCTTTTCCTGCAAGAGTTCACTCTCCAGCTTGGCGCTGGCCGTCTTAGCAGACACCAGCTGGGGAAGCAAAGCACATTTTGGTTTTGCTTTTTGGGTTTTGTTTATTTAAATACAGAACACACACGAAGTGATTCAACAGAGATGTGCATATAAAACTATACATTGGCATTTTTTTGCTCACCTCAGACATCAGGACCTTGACTGCACACTTGGCATCAATGATGCTTGTGAGGCTGTCTATGCGCTGTTTCAGGCGCCCCTCACTGTCTGCAGCAAGAACTTTCTGCTGAAGGTCGGCTATCTGGGCATTCCTGTTAAAATAAAAAATAATCAGTCTCTCCTTGATGTCCAACATTTGCAACAAAATAAAGATATTATTGACACTGATACATGTAATATAAAAACCATTTATCTGTTAAAAAGGTCCACATGTGGTGTCCAGCTTCCTCAGGCAGAGGTGACACAGATGGGTTTGTAATAAGAATATTGCAGTGTACTCAATAAATGCTGCATAGATGAGCACCACAATATCTTGATAACAGATGGGAGGATGACTCAGAGCAGGTGATTTATAGTCAAAGATTCCATCTGTTCAGACAACAGATAATCCTACTCACCTGAGGCCCATTTCTGTCTCCAAATTCTCCACCTGTTTGATCAAAGGGGCCTCTAGCGCCCCCTGGGTCTCCAGCTCAGAGATGATCAACGTTCGACGCTGCATGGAGGGACACCACACAAACAATGAAGTCTCTGGAGTTGGAGTCCTGGATGTCCAAGTCATGGTTCATTTGGTTCTACTCGTGCATCGTTGTATTATGGTAGAGAACTCTCAGCTCACCCTGATTTTGGCAGCAGGTCGCTCCCCTGCATCCAACTGCTGTTTGAGGTGGTTTATCTCCTGAGCCAAGACCTTCCTGTCCTCCAGCAGGTCGTTGAGGTGGCGCCGGGCCTCCTCTGTGCTCACCATCACCTCCACTTCATTGAGAAGCCAGGTCTGATTGTAAACACAGAGTCACAGAGTTGAGGCAGTGACACTGTCAACAATCTATTCTGGATTCATTAAAAATATGCATTCAATATGTTTTCAGTTTAGATGATGATTATACTGCCATGTTTTACAGGAAAGCTGACAATTATATTCTAATCAGACTCTTGAATAATGAAGTCTAAAAGAGAAAATGTGAGCCGTGGTGAGTACAGAGAAGCCCTAAAATCAGCTTTTCCTACCTTAACTCTTGCAGCAGCTCCCTCCATCCCCCTGTTCTGGGAATCTTTACGTTTCTCTGCCACCTCACTTCTCTTCTGCAGAGCATCTTTCAACCGCTTGTTTGCAGCTGCAGCCTGTATAGGTAAAATAACAAATAAGCTAATGAGAGCCAATTCCAGTGGCGCTTATATCAAGGAAGTTAACTTCACCAGAGTTTGAGGCTGGAGGAGTGACTCGGGTTTATGTCCAAGTCGTTAGAAATTACTGTATCACATTCAAATGCAACAACTGGTGGATACTTTTAATTTCATACATTTAGCACATCTTCTTGTCAGTACTCAAAAGTAAATTGCAGAAACGTAGCCTGAAATTTCACCTCCTCTGTTTTTCGACGCAGTACATTGGCCTGTTTCTGGAAATCCCTCTCGAGTTTCAGCAACTCATACTGCCGTTTACGATCCTGTAAAATAGAGATTGACAACTTTAGAGGTTTAGAGAAACACAAAAACCTTTTAAAAGAGCGACCCAAATGTCCTGACAGTTATTCAAGAAACTCCACATACCTTCTCTTTGAGTTGCAGTACCTCTCTGTCCTTCTTGCTCTTCCAGGTTCTGAATTTCTCAGAGTCCTCCCTCATCTGCTTCATCAGCTGTGTACGCTGGGTCTTCATAGCCTGCCAGGACATAGCAGTACTGGGCTTGGTTTGGGCATCTGGGACTTACACATGTAGCTAGCAAAGTTTCACAGTACTTTGCTCTACACCCACTCAGAGCACACGGTGATGCAATGTCATGAAATTTGGTCTTATATTTCTGAAGAATATTCTAAACTCTAAAGCAGTTCTTTAACCTACAAGAGTATTTTGTATTTGGCTGGCACTTTCTGCATTCTGCAGTCACAAGGAAGTGATACAGAGGAAAAAAAGCCAATTGTGAGCTCAAGACACCCATTTTGTGTGTACTTCAAAGACAAATTACACTTTTTTGGATTAAGTATCACGTATAATCAGGAGTCTTTAAAAAAAAAATCTGTGAGACCCATCACTATCTGCAGACCTCAATAAGTCCAGAAAATCATCAGTTACCTGTATCTCCTGCATGAGTTTGCTAACTTTTTGGACTGAAGATTCTTTGACTTTCAGCAGCTTGGACTGCTCCAGAAGCTTCTTCTTCATGTCAGTGAGCTGGCCTTCAAGCTCCTGCAGCCTCTTCCTCCGCTGCTCACTCAGCCTAAAAAAAGATGTGCATGTCAAATACATAAGACAGCAAAGAGTGGGAGCTTAGGAGATTACTTTCCAGATTCATAGCCAAACAAATTTACTTCATAACTTGTATTCCCAAAGGCACTGCAGCCAAAACATGCTCATACTTAGCCTGATTGGTGTCTTTCTTTGCAGACTGAAGAGCCAAAACAAGTTCCTCTTTCTCTTTCTGCAGAGAGTCAACTGCAGACTGAAGAGTCTGCACATTTTTCTGTGAGGCAAAAATACACGAGATCCACCATTTAGCGTTCAACTGTACAAAGACAATAAAGTTACCATGGCTCATTGATATAATCACAATTCATTTTAAAGTCTCATAGAGAGACTACCGAGTTCACTAATGGTACTACAGGAGCTTAACTAAAACCTAACCCTTTTTTAACACTGCAAATTCAACATGTCGCTTAAAAAAGGCCATAAACAACAAACTGATGATTTCAAACTCAAAGCAAACAATGATACAACCTCCTATAATTTCCAACTCATGCATATAATATTAAATTCTCCTTCCTTCAGCATATCTGATGTGCCTGAACACATCAGTGGTGTAACCTGGGCTCAGATGTTTGGGTCTTTCACATAAGACATCATCAGTCAGGCACAAGTATCTAAGTAATACAAATCTGGATTTTACAGGGTTTGAAAACACGACAGTCAAAGATGGAAACCAGATCCCCTTGCCTGGTGTTCTGACTGCATCGGCTCCAACTGGCTGTCATTCTGGCACATTTTCCTCACAAAAGCTTCTTTTAAAGTCAACACTTTGTTGAGCTCAAAAAGTTCCTTGGAGAGCTGAGCCTGCCGCAATGCATGATGGGTTGTAAAGGTCTCCGTTGAGTCTTTACAAGTGATATCCTGTTGAATGCAGAAGAGTTCTTAATGACACTTCATTTAAAGAGATATCTGATCATTTAAAAACACTGCACATTAGAACAGAGGTGTATACACTGTTTTAGTGTTTTTATTCAGCTGTCATCTTTTTAATTCTAAAGGCTCCATATGATGAAAATGTGTGTCTATTGTATCATGTGTTCATTTTATACTTGGAGATGTAAAAAAATGTCAGTGTTTACCCCTGCTGCTCCCCCAAAGTCCTCCCCTGCTTTACAAGCCAAGAACAATTTGATGGTTTATATGATTTTTCAGTCATCAACACTCCTCTTGTGGCTACATCATTACAGGAATGCTATAATGATATTTGTACTACTTTAGTATGGAAGTGCTCAACTTGGGATCTTTAAGAAAAAGATACATACTGATGGGGACTCATCTGCTCCATTCTTACTGCCGTTCCCGGACACCTCTGCTCCATCCTCTCCTGCAGTCATGGCGTCAATGGAGGCTGCAATGCCTGCACTCTCATTCTTAGACAAAGAAAGGAAAGGACCAACCCATGAAATGCATGTACTTCAGACAGTTCAATTCAAGTGTTGAATCAGAGCCCACACATGGCCCGCTCCAAAAATTCAAACAGACTTTTAAATGACATGCAATTACAGTGAAATTGGGCCAACAAGCTCTTTCATTATCATTATTATCATTATTATTAGTAGTAGTAGGCAATTTCCATATAAAAAATACAGGACAACTAAATAATAAAGATGTCTTCAGTGGGTGAATGACTAATTACGAACGACCAAAGCATCATCTTTTGGTACATTAATATTCAGGTTGCCTGTGGTACCTTGAGCTCCAAGATGATTTCTTGCAGATTCCTCATCACCTCGACGTTCTCCTTCATCTCCTGGTCCTCCAGTGTCTCCAAAACTTTCTCTAGATTCACTGTGCACCTGAAATAAATACCAGCGAAGCTAAATAGTAGCACCAAGGAATCAAAAGTAAGGAAATATCTTGTTCAATTCAGCTGTTGTCATATTTTACGACCTTTTGTCAGACTTGCAGAAATCTAACTTTAGTATAAATTAAGTAAATAATAAGCTCTTAGGTAAACAATAACAAGTAGCTGAAATGATGAACCAAACTGGCTTTGGTAATTAAAAACTAAACAAAGGCTTAAACAAGAATAGCTTTAGGCCTCTGTGTGCCTCCTGGCTTCACGCCTTTATAAACTTACGCTGCATGGTGCCGCAGTTGTTCCAGTTTGCTTTGTAGTTTCTCATTTGCTTGTTCAGTCTGTCGTAAAAAAAACATGCATAGATAATTATTTTCCACCATCTTCATCAGTCGCAACAGTTTCCCATCAACTTTCAACAGACTTGTGGGGAGAATTGGTCAACGGTTTGGCTCACCATTATGATCTTCTCAAACATGAGGGCTGTCTGTCCAGCTGCCTCACTCAGCTCCCTGCTCAACTTATTGTTCTCATCCTGCAGAGTGCGGTTCCTTTCCAAAAGCTTATTCACATTCTCTGATGACTCTGGCCTGAAACACGAGGACCGAGTGCCAACTATGACCTTTTGTTACATACACTGAGGGAGTAATAGTTATCCAAACAACTGGCAGGACAACAGGGTACCAGGGGATTTTGGGTCTTACCCTGACAGCATAGGTGCCACTCCTCCTCTAGCATGAAGAAGCATCACCTGCAGCTCCTGAACCTGTGGACAAAATGTGCTTAAATAAAGACATTTTCCGGATTTTATATCAAAAGAAGCCTTATAAGTCTTTGATTTATTTCCTAATCAGTAATCAATAGAAATAAAGATTTCCAACTTGTTAATCTGGCAGCACAGTGGTGCAGTGGTTAGTACTGTTGCCTTACAGCAAGAAGGTTCTGGGTTCGACCCCTGGATCTTTCTGTGTGGAGTCTGCATATTCTCCCTGTGCCTGCGTGGGTTCTCTCCGGGTACTCCGGCTTCCCCCCACAGTCCGAAGACGTGTCAGTTAGGTTAATTGGATACTCTAAATTGACTGTAGGTGTGGCTGTGAGTGTGCATGGTTGTCTGTCTATATGTGTTGGCCCTGCGATGGACTGGCGACCCGCCCAGGGTGAACCCTGCCTCTTGCCTGAAGTCAGCTGGGATAGGCTCTAGCGACCCTTAACGGATGAGTGGTATAGAGAATGGATGGGTGGAACTAGTAAACTTATGTTGCAGCTCTGCAAGGCAACGGTACGTGGAACAACACTACACAGGATTCCTATCTATATTTATGCACCTGTTGTTTCAAACGGCTCATTTCTGCAGCTCTGGGGTCAACATTGACTATAGGTTTGTTTTTAATCTTGCGAGCTCTGTCGGCGTATCGCAGTGTGTTGATGGTCTCTTCCATGTTTGAGTCTGCAGGACTGACGCAGGCGATCATTAATGTGTGGCTGTTGCCTCCCAACGAATCTGATGAAACACACACACAAGTTCAGAAAAGCAGCAGCACTGAGAAAATCTTCAAAAGCTAAAAAAAATAGGCCCACTTCAGAGAAAAAAAATTCAAGCTATACACAGTTAAGCATACAACAGTATACATCACCAAAAGATTATGTAATCAATACAAAAGCAAAACAACCTTAATTTGTGTTTAACTGAATAGATGCAGGAATGAAAAACAAGCCCTTCAATCCAACTCAGCTAACAGAAGCAGGATTCAGTGTTTCCTTTTACAAATAGGCTTTACTTGTAGCTTTAAAGGTCCTCAAAGTTAGGCTGGTGTCTGGGACTGACCTCATGACCACTATGTAACTTCTCAACATCTTAATCAAAGCCTACCCTGCAGCAGGCGGGTGAGCTTGGAGTCTCTGTATGGAACAAAGGCATTTTTCTTGCTTTCATCCCCCAGGGCACTGATCACATTACCCAAAGACAAAAGGCCTCGATTGATGCTGATGCCTGAAGATGAAAAACACCGGGAACAGAATCGCTCTTTTTGAGGACACCACGAAGTGTATAAAACACAAACTTTATACTGTAGTATTTATCATAAGGTGACAGTTAAATTAGAGGTTGAATATTTGAAAACATACTGGACGATTCTGATTACCTTCCTTTAAACGATCCCCCTCTGCTTTGGTTTTCTTTTGCCTCTCTGAACCAGCCAGATCCACAAGGTGTAATTTGGAAACAATGGAGTCCACTCTGAAACAATAAAAAGGAAACAAATGTTGAACTTGGAAAAAAACACCAACACAGTGTCTGGACAGTTTTGTTGAAAATTTAATATTCTTAATTTATGGAAAATACTTCTCATTTTATCCAGATGGTTGCTGGTCTTCTTATGCAACAAAAATCCCATCTTTGTTTCCAGATCATACGTATTTATAGTCGCTCACCTCCGTAAGCCTCCAACCCTTAATCTGAAGTTCACTTTTCAATGAAGGACAGACTGCTTCTTCCAAAAGTTGCTCCTCTAAATCAAAATCTGATAGCATAACTATGGCCGGCAGCATTCAAATGTGATTAATTTAAAATGAAGTGTTATGTATGAAGCAAGATGAAATGATTCTGGGGGAAAACACCATGAAACTCACTTGTCGCTGCCTCTGCGCTGCTCCAGTGTGATGGTGAAGATGGCGTGTGAACGGGAGGAAGCAGCATTCATTGCAGTGGAGCCAACAGTACGAGCCGAGTTGCCGAGCTCTAAGCAGCCCACCATCTCATGGGCTGAGAACACCTGCCTCTCAGTTAACCCCACAATCTGTGTAATGGGACAGTAAAAATAAAAGCTAACATGGTATCTATCATCTGCTGTTGATCACAGTGATAATGGTTATTCATGGTTACAGTTTTTGTCATGTTCCTCTAGCTATGTATGAAAATATGTTGGTATTCTTCCAAGCACGACAGTCACTCACCTTAATGCCCTCTTTGGGATCTTCCCTAATGCTGATAGCAGGTTTATCTCGAGAAGTACACAGCAAATCCAACACATCTTCATTGTAGATCTACAATCAAGTGAAAAGGCTTAACTAACTTGGTTTAATCTTGACGACTATGTATTTCTTAACTACATCAAATTCATAGTCAATGTCAAAAATCAAACAACCTCCAGATAAGAAACTGCCAGGCCAAATTCACAGTCTTTTTTCTTTTCCTTTTCCTCAAAGATTCTTCTGATGACACGAGGAATAACTCCAACTGAAGGATCGTTCTTCTGAGCAGATGTGTATGTTCCTCCCATGGAGAAGGTCTTTCCAGACCCCGTCTGTCCATAAGCAAGAACCGTGGCATGATAACCTAAGAAAGGCACGTCTTTAGTCACTCAGCATCTTAGATCATTTTAATTAAATTGTGTTTATTGTTAATCCTCATATTTGTGCTGCCAGTGGTGAGTAAAGTCCCTAAAGCGGCGGCTTTATCACATGGAGGCTTCAAGAAATAATCCCTTAAAAAGACACAGCTACCTTTGAAAAGCCCACTCAACAGGGGCGATATAGTTGTGGTGAAGACTTCTTCTTGCTCAGCAGTGGGATCAAATACGTAATCGTAGGTAAACGCCTTCTCTGTGCCAACGATCACCTGAAAATAAACAACTCTTTTAGCAATTGCTACTAATATAAACCAGACAGACTCCACAGCTGGGGCTCAGCAATTAATCTAATTTTTTGAACTGAATTCCGTTCATTTATGATGGTCTCCCGGTCCTTCAGCTGCTTGAAGGTAAGATTGGTTCAAAGATCACCCAAGAACCTTTAAAGGAGAAAAAAAAAGATCTTTTTCCTGGGCTGCAAGTAAGTACAGACCTGTGGCTCCCCGGGCACAAAGGTGAGACAGCACTGACATCCCTCATTGATTTCTTTTGGCACCAAAGGGCGGCACCGCAAGGCAACCCGCACCGGAATCACCTTTGCATCCTCGTTTGTCATGGTGCAGGATTCAAGTCCAACCTACAGCTAGTGATAACAAAATAACAAAAACCAAAACAAAACAACCCCCCCACCACACACAGAAAGATTATTTTGGAGACTTTGGTAAATGCTATTGTAAGTAAGAAAAACATTCAAACTAAGTGGGTATAATAACATTTCTCTTCAGCTCTGGAATGAGTAATGAAATCTAATGCAAACACTAGCATTGCTAGAGAATGGCAGGTAATTCAAAGACTAACTGCATAAAATTTCTAGACAATCAGTGACTTCTTACTGAATAATGGCCAACATAAAATACTAAAACCTTCGAGTAGTTCTGCTGTTGCAATGACATTTCTGTTATTATATAACGGCCAAGTGTACAATGTTGTACTATGCAGGACTTGGATGCCAAATAAAATTTCAAGACAAAGACTTTAAAAGAAAAAGCACTGATCTCTATTAGTATGAAAATGAACTTCCATTGCATTTATACATGGAATATAAAGTGGCTAAATCATGAATTATAACATGTTATTCAAGGTCAGTACTTTAAAATGTTGGTAACTGCCTCCATTTCTGGTGTAACTCCTTTCAATTTTGTCTCATTGTCACAGAGAATTAGACTGATGCAGAATGCTTGATTAAAATGATGATCTGAGTATTTATTTTTAGCAGTCGGATCAAAGAATGTCCTATATTGCACTAAATCGCCACAGATGTTGACAAGCATCCGAGATGGACCATATCTCTGTTTATGAAGCTACAAGATTCAGTGTATTTGTTGCACGTTATAACAATGCATCTTCCATTCAAGACCGATCAAAACTGGAAAGTGCAATACAAAATTTGAATAATCCTGTATGTAACATTACTAAACCAGTTGTCAGGAAACATGAGACAGCTAGCTACACTAATGGACTTGCTAATGAGGTTCAGCTTTTGGTGTCATTTCTTTGTGTGGCTGGAAAAAGCACTAAGCAAATACTTTAGTCCAGTCAACTGGTTTTGGGGAAATTAAATAACAGGTTTGATCTCTGGGAAATTATTTTTCCATTCCATCCTCATAGCCTGTGAGCTGGCATACATTATAATACAGACTCCATCTTTGATGCCAGTATGGATTCATTTATTGTCATTCAACTGTGGACTTTTCTCGACCTCGATGATATAACTACAGCCTGTGGCAACAAAATGTGATTATAGAATCATTTTTAAATGAAGTGCTATGGTCTGCAGCAAGTGGAAAATAATGATGGAAAAATTGAGGGAAAACATCACCAAACTCATTTGATGTTGCTTCTGTGCTGTCAATTTTCACACACCACATTCAATTTTAGAGCACATTGGAACCATGAGGATGATATAGCAGCTATTTTTTAGATAAAAGTTATAGATGGGCCATTATACTGCATAATTTCTCTCTGTATTTGAGTAAGAGAAGTTGCTTGACTAATTCAAGCTTAGCTGAGAAGATAGTGTCACCATGGCAACCTCTACCTTCAGCGGAAGCCTCCAAGCTGGTTCCGATCAGCTGATTAGACCACTTCTCGTATGTCTGGGGTATTTACCAAACACTTGAATGACATTTTTATCAATCGAACTTCTATTTGACCCCATTTGTTTTAAACACTTTGTTACGTCATTTATTACGTTCAGTAAGGAGCTGGAGTTAATGATGGGACCAGTTTACACTTTGTATTACATGCTGCTGCACTTATTAATTACTATCAAATGTGTTGGTGAGTCTTGACATGTTAATTTTCATCAGAATAGTGAGTATCTGCTTAGTCTTCTAGCTGGATATTTTCATCATTTTATCGGTAAATATTACGTACAGTAGCTCATGTTCTTACAACGGTATAAACTTTCTTGAAACGAAGACAAAGCAAGTTGGTGTTTTACTAACGGGACCGAATTTGAGCTTAGCCATTGTTCAAGTGCAATTTTCAATAACTTGATGGTAGTTCAGCGAGCTGACGCAGACTAAAATGAAAAGTTGGCGTCCACACGATATTAACTGGGACCAAATATTAGTGAGACAACCACCTACCTCCTCGCGGACGCTCCAGAGTAACCGTCTGACTATGAAGGGTCGTCGTACCGACCAGAAGTGGCTCACTGTCGCTGACAAAAATATTAGACACTCTTCATAAAACGCTTACTTTATGTCCCCGGGCCTCGTCAAGCTCGGTATTGTTTCTGCCCGCCAGTTTCAAACATACAACTCCGCCTCCTCCATTCTTCTTCTATTTGTAAATTCACAGTAGAGTCAACGCTGCTGGGTTTGAATGCTGACCCCTACTGGACAAGCCAAAACTGACAGCATAAAGCATATAAAACAGCCTTGCACTTTTTTCAACCTTTCTGCTCAACTTTTCAGGACTGCTGCGACGAAAAACGTTTTTCTGCTCAAATGTATGTATACCTTTTTCCAATTTTTATTATAAGTGAATGCAGTAAACCCAGTGTAATGAGTATGCAAGCTTATTCAGGCAGCATTCATGTGAGTCACCAATTTACTTAGATATAAACACTTGGGTTAAAAACATTTTTCACTTCATGATCTAAGTCCAAATAAAAGTTGAAAATATGGGAGGTATAAGGGACAAAACCCTTCTCTTTTTATGAGATGTATTTTCAGGCTGCAATGCAAAATGAGGAGTGACTCCTCACTTCTGTCTGGAAGAAAAGGGTCACTGGGAGCCAGAGGGGAATTCAGCTGAGTCCAGATAAAGTGATGACAAGGTTTGTGCTGCCAGCTACACAGGCGATGTGGCAGATGTCACATACTTCTATTGCATTTTGTATGCATCTGATTAGCAGCATTAATACCTCCAGTACATTCAGTTCTGATAATTCTATGCATTTGCGTCACCACAGTGACATGTTATACTGAGGTTTAATGCATGAACAGTACTTCTACACACTCACAGTAATCTTATGACCTTGTGATCACCAAGGGGTGTACATTATCCATTCCAACACAGATGTCTAGCTCGGCCTCCACCTCTTCTGTGACAAACACCCCCCCCCCCCCCCCCCCCGTAGAAATGGAGTCACATTTTTACAGGATGAGCGATGGCAGCAAATTTCCACATGAAGCGTTTCAAGGACGTGTCTTATATTATGTGCAAAATGGTTTATGGTGTGTATAACCATTATAATCACTGAGCAGATGAAACCACAGAGGTCACAAAATGTGACTTGGTGGAGTGAAGAGATTTTGTGCAGAAAAAAGATGAAAGTTTGAAAGGGGTTGTTTGGTAATTCATAAATTCCAACAGGAGAGAAGTGAGTAACTGACGAGCAAAACTAGTTACAGCAGGAAGAAAAATGAACCTCAGGAAGGTACAGTATGTGGTTAACTCCACGTTCAGTCAAAAGATACAGCATGATTTCAAATTTTTGAATGTGGATTTATTTTTATGACTCATGCCTTGTTTTCAGTCAGCTTGTCAGAGGCAAGTGTGTCCAGCTCATGCTGCTGTGGGAAATTCCTCCACAGGGCCTAATAACAGCATACCCTGCCATCCCTGCTCCTAAGAATAGAACCGACAATGAATTACTGGAATAAAATAGTCAGTCTCTCATATATGATGATCGTGCACATCGGACTCTTACATGTTGTTAAACTTGCAGGAGAGATTTTATTTCCCACACCATTCTTTTTTTATAGCAGCAGTTGAACAACACACAGCTAACAGATCTACACAGAACTGTACAATATGTTTAAAGATGATGTATGTTATACTTAATCATACCAGAGATGGCATGACATAAATTATGGAACGGGAGGAAACAGTCTGTCACCCACTTTCCTGTTGTAGTTATAAAGATCATCTGGATGGAGTGGACTGCATTGCATTGACAGCATCTGTGCCAAAATCAATGGTTTGCACGAGTGGTGTTTTGTCATGACCAAGCTCCGCTCAGCTACACTAAGCCGCGTTTGCATACCAGTGTTGTGGTCCGCTAAGCTTAATGTGTAGTGATGGAGTTTCTAATTTACCTGTGAAAAATTAATGTCTGTTCAAAAGTGTTGTTTTCCAGTTATACATTTGAGGAGAAAAATAGTGTTTATAGCTATAAACTGTCGTACTAAATGAAGGACTTGACAGCCCAATGTATTTTTTGCAGCTTTGCTCATATATCTCACTGACCGTCCGATGTGGATTTTCTTGCTTTCGATTAAACTTGATTGGTTGGGTTGTAATTGAGTACAGTGAAGAAAGTAAGGAAATAGGCAGGTAGCAAAGACTTAAGAAATCAAAGTTTAATCTAAATTGTATATCGTATGATTATAATTGTAGCATTGGTGTCACTATTCATAAGACTATTTATATCTACAGTTTGTCTTACATTCATCTGTGACTTGAGACATTAACACTTTGTAGACTAAGATAGCGACTGAAATATTCGGTTCATTCATTGTACGAAGGCAGAGACGCAATAAGTAATTCAACTATGTGGCTCACGTCCTCAGTTTTGTTCAGACGCTCCTTTTAAAACGCAAGGAACCTTCGAATAAATAGCAGAGCAAAGTTGTATAGTTCAGCTCTGAAGCGGAATTTGAGAAATTTATAACAGTAGTGTTTTTTACTTATGTGTCAGTGATGAAGTTTAACTGACACTCAGCAGTGATTCTGTGAATATGTTTGCTGGTCGGCAAATGGAAGCAAAAGCGCTGATAATTTCGATCCTACGAAAACGATCACAGATCATTTTAAATGACGCGTGCTGGCTCAGCCGTAAGGCAATTTATTCTTAAATGTTCAGATGTGGAAAAACAACTGTCAATTACTTTGACTTCACATCCCAGGACTGAACTGATTCCGGACTAATATCAGCAATCAGCCTTTCTACAGCTTCACATTTACAACTGGAAAGAACGTTTCAGAAAAAGCAATGTGAATCCTGTGAGCTGACAGAAAGCAGAATTCTTTTCACCACTGATCAGACTTGGTGAGGACACGTCAAAGCTGAAGGAAAAGAATTTCAAATAGCTCAAAACTTCCAGTAAATATACCCATTAATATACTTAGAAATATGAACATGTTTATATTTGAACAGTTTCTGTAACAGAAATTATGGAGTTGAAAGAGCACAAATAAGTATGTAACATGTATGCTGTATATAAGCAATAATATTATCAAAGATTTTTTTAAGTCAGATAGTATTTCTGGACACATGGGCAGAGATAGAAATACATTATCTTTGAAAAGAAAAGCATCTTTATCTGCTATACATGCACACCAAATCTGAGACCACTAAACGCTGATTTAGAATCTAAAAATGTAGATCAAGTGTTGTTGTTTTCCAGCACTCTCTGCCCTGCATCATGAGTCAGGGCATGATCATCATCAGCTGATCCTATGATCTCTATTTATCTATGACATTTTGACAATGTCCACTCCTCTCAGTACTGATAAACATGTTTTTTGTTTTTTTTTAAAGAAATAAACTAGTTCTAAATGTGTGGCAGCAGAAAGGGACACACGCTGGGGGGAATGAAAAAGGGGTGAAAGGCAAAGAGGCAGAATTTCTTACAGATTACAAAATATTACTGTTATGCCAGGGCCAAACACGGCCTTGAATCTGTTTACAAAATGTCACACTGAAATCATAAAAACCAAAAAAACAAAAGGAGGAACGCAAATATTTTATCTGATAGAGATGATTGCTTCAAGGATGCTTTAGTCCGTGAGATACAAGCACTTAAATCAGACTGCTTTTCACCATGCTTACACTTTAAGTGGGATGTTTAAAAAAAACAAGCCCAAATTTGGCACCCCCCATAGTTACGTATTCTGTGTAGCAACTGGGCGCAACGCTTTTTCCTGAATCCGGTTCCGACGTGCCGACGACACCGACGCCTGTGCCCACAGCCTGATCGCAGGGCTTTTACCCGACCACCGCTGAATGGTAGCAGCTGAGAGACGGGTGCGGAGCGAGGGTGGCGAGACCCGGAGGATTTCTCACGGCTCACGGACTAGAATGCTCTTCTTTATGTCTCCCCACAAACGGATGACAGCCTCCAAACAGACGTATTCTGAAAACTTTCAGCTCTACATTTGACGTGGGGTGTTATTTGGGTTTTTATCAAGCAGGTCCAACAACAGACATCATGCAGGTGCAAACTGTGGGCTAGCGATTCTGAGATGACTTGCTGTGCGCTGACGCGCTTCATTGTGCCATGCCAGCCCTGCATTGTCAGATGCCATTTTACTCTGCGTTATCCTAGCGTCTGGAATTCCAACATACTGGGCCTGTTGTGTAATTAGAAGTTCGTTAGGCAGTAGCAAACAAGCTGGTGCAATGAGAAGCTACGTTGCTCATGACATTGTACGCAATTTGTGCTGAAGCTTATGGGTCCTGCGTACTCAAGCTCCCGGCTTCCAATTGAAGAGGGGTGCTGCTGGGCTACAGCGCACTGCCTGTCGGCTTCACATCTGGACCGCCTGGCTACTGTCATCTGCGGCCTGCTCGGACTGTCAACTCCCTGAACTTGTGGGGTGCTGAGTGAGCTCGCCTCGGAGGGTGTCGTGTTAGGGAAGGGGAGAATATTTGGGACTTGACGTTATCGGTGGTCCAAGGGAGCACCGTTGTCCAAAGCTGGACTGGTTACTGACGTTACTGAAGGAAAAATGCTTGTCAAGCAATGGATTTTGCGTAGCGAAGTCCCGCATTTTTAAAGGCAACGCTAGGGTGACATTGCAGTCCTCTCACCACATCGGTTATTTCGTCGTCCGACAAAAAAAAAATCAAAGAGTGAAAGTGGAGTATTGTCCGCCATACGTATCAACGCAGTGGGATTTCTACGTCTGGTCGGCGTTCCCCCCCACCCTTCCCGCGGTGACGGTTATGGGTCGGAAGCGGTGTGTCGGTGCAGATTGTTCCAAGATGGCGGCCGGGTGCTGCGGGGTGAAGAAGCAGAAACTGTCGGGATCACCCGGGTCGGGGGGTCCCGGCGGGGTGGGGGCGGGAAGCGGGGTGGCAGGAACCGGACATTGTGGATCGGAGTTGGGGATTGGCTCCTCCACTACTGTGGCAGCAGCGGCGAACGCAAGCAGAGCCAACGGCCTGGGGGGACCTGGGGGTAACGTTAGCGGCAGCAGTAGTAGTAGTGGTAGCGGCGGCACAAGCGCTCTGTCCCCAGCCCCGACCGGTTACACTTCATCCGGTCTCTCCCCGAATCTCAGCCCAGGACCTGGGTCGGGAAGTGGAGGCAGAAAAATGGTCGTTTCAGCAGAGATGTGCTGCTTCTGCTTTGACGTGCTTTATTGCCATCTGTACGGATACCAACCTCCAAGAACACCCAGGTTTACAAATGATCCCTAGTAAGTATGAAGTTAATGTCTTTTGTTGTTTTGCTGCATGTCAAAGCACAATGGTACAGTCTCTCAAACACTGTCTTGTGAGAAACTTAACAGGCTTGCCTCGAAATTCTGCTCCAGTTTTCAGAGCAAAGATTGTCACATCGAAATAATGTTTTACTTCTGATGATTTTAATGTGAAAAGCTGTCCATCATAGCTTAATTTGACCAAGTTGGAAATTGGGCCTCGCTGCCAGCAATGGCCTACAGCTACATTAACGATACCGTTTCAATGAATGATTTGACTTGCTATTATCAAGTTATCTATCATATCGTCTAATGATTGACTTGTTTGAAATACCCTTAAAATTTCCCGTCGATTCTCGGTAAACAAAACATGTAGAATGTTGGTTATTCAACTCTAATAACACTGGCTAAGGTTAGCTAAGCTTGTCTGCTACGAGCTAATACTTAGTTGCTATCATCACCCAACAGAAAGGGTGGAACGGATAAGATAACATCGCTAGTGTTTTGTTTAACAATGGCAGTTCGGCTAACAAAGGTAGGAAAAATATTCAGTTAAAATAAAAAACACCGAAGGCAAACTTTCGTGCTCTTAATTCATTTAATGTGTCCCTCAATGAACTCTGAAATGCTAACAGTTGCTACACACTAGCCTTAGCTCTGTTAGCTATAGCTACATTAGCTTAGAGACGAAGCACTAATGAGCTTTTGGTCCTTTTATGTAGTGGTAACGTTTATCGCGTTAAAATGTCTCCGATGGATTGGCCGACAAACACACTTGTTTTACTGTAGCTTCAGTTTCGTTCCCGGTGGACAAATGTACTGTCCAATTAAAGTTAACTAGCGTTCAGTACTGAGTTTAGCATCAGCCAACAAAGAAAAGGTGGACGTTGCCAAGTACTTAGCAGTCTTAAGCATCTCTTACTTTGAAATGTTAATTAAAATTACTTCAGGCAACGTGTTTAACATTTAACCGCGTCACCAAAAGTGAAGTGTTTACTGAACATTAGATTTCTGATAGCGTTTTCCCGTAAACACTCAACTGAAACATTTTGACTCCACCTCATATATAAGCGTTATAACGTAACGCTACAGGGTTGTACCTTGAAATTAAGAGGCTTTAAAAAGACTGTTTACACTCTCGGATATGAAGGACTTTACACGCTGTTGACCTTAAAAGCTGTCACGGCAACTTCATAGTATTTTTAACAGTGTTAGGAATTCCTGTCTTCCTGTGGTCATGTGACAGACTGAAGTAGAAACTGAGTAATTCAAATTTGTTGTGGATAATAGTTTTAACACTCCTAATGGTTTTATGGTCATGATCAGTTATTCAAACAACAGCAATCTCGCATTGATCTCATAAGCGTGTATATTGTAAGTAATTTGCTTTCTTCATGCTGTAGGTTAGCATTAAAATACCTCACTGTGTATTATTATTGATGCCATGTGTGGTTTGCTGAAATTGTTGAAATGCTGTTTTGGCATGTTGGCAGAAAATCCAACATGCTGAAGCCTTCAGTTATACAAATGTATCCAGTAATCGGCACACTAAAATCTGTCTCAAAAGTGACTGACCGGGGAACTAAACTGAGTTTCTGGTAATTGTTTAAAAGTGTATTTTTGAGATTTGTTTTTATTCTTATGCACACTTATGCACACATATGCAACAAAGTCCTCAAAAAATAAATTATTCAGTGCATAGTGTATAAAGAATAATCAATAAAACTGATGTTGTCAGACTAGATGTAAAAAAGAGGGGAAAAAAATCGAGCTTGGTTGTTAAACAACCATCTTACTATGGACCTGTTGATGAAAAGGAAACCAGGAAGTTTGTCCCTGCCTGAGATGACAGGGTTTCTTTAAACTGCCGAGGGCCTCAGGGCGCCACTGTGGTGCCATTAGGAAGATCCGGGTTTGTCTGTAAGTTCCTGTGATGAGTGAGCTATTACTCATACTTGTGTCTCTTGTAATGACATGGTGTTTGCATCTGACTTTGGTACATCCCAAGTACAGATTATATTTTATTAGTTGGGTAGTGTGACCATCAGTGATTATATCAACAGACCACTGATAAGTAGCCATTTATTCATTGAACATCTGTGGGGATCAGTTGAGCAGTGAATGGAGACGTCAGACTCTAATTATGATGACTGCGTCATCACTTGGAGGCAGGAGTATTTGCCTCTGGAAAATGTGGCCATTTGCATTGTCTCATTGTTGGCAGAAAATAGACTTAGAAAACGGCAATAAAAAAAAAACTCTGGACACAGAATTGTTGAGGGATTCTTACACAGCCTTGGCGCCCGAGGATGAACTCTGAACCGAAGCAGCCGATCACGCCTAGGAATGTTGTAGACACAACAAATTTGAAAAGTTCCACAGGTTTAGGGGAAAGTCATACTTTGCTTTGTGATGTCCTCAACATGTCCTCCACCCAGAGCGGTGTCAGAATGAATTACTGAAATCCTCTGATCGACAACATTTGACACAGACAGACACAATGCTCTGTACAGTAATGCCAGTGAAGGGTGCAGGACCTCAGAATGTTCAACTTTCACATCTTTAGACATGATGAGAAGGGAAATACAGAAGGACCAGCCTGTAGCTAATGATCCCTTGATGATGGTTAACACCCATACCAGTTAAGAATCCTCTTTTCTGTCTGGACTGGTGACCAGCTGTCTCCTCCATTTGAAATACTGTTTGGTTTGGGTGTTGCCTGGGAAGAGGACGTAGGTGGCGGGACAGGGCGTTAGGGTCGTGTAGCTGGTTTGTTCGGGTCAGTAACAGCTCAGTCTCTTGCCACTCCATGAATTTGTTCAGTTCCAGAGTCTTGTTGTCACAGTACTTTGAAATCTTTGTCACTGTCTTCATGTTAAAGACCGCTGTTCTCCACCCTCATATTTTTGTATTCTTCTGGTTTAACACCAGTTGAATATAGAAATGTCCTCATCATGCCCACTCTCTGGCTGTGACTAATCCGCAGAATGATCCACTGAAGTCACACATGGACTCAATCAGACTGATTTTTGTCTGCAGCTGGGTGGGACCTGACACATGAGAGCATTCAGTAATGTGCCTTCGTAATTGCTAATAAATCCAATCATTACTTATTGCAGTGAAATATGGAAAGGAGGAGGTGGGTGTTGCTGCCAACTCCTGCTCCATTGTAGGGTCCTTCAGAGGTTTCTTCAACAATCCTTACTAAATAATACACAATCAGTCCAGTTTTGTGCGCTAATAAGAGGCATCCAAAACACTTTAGGTCACAGCTATGCTCACTCTAGCTTGATTGAGTGATTAATCATTATGTGTCTGGTATTCATTGAATTAAAGTCTGTCCTCAGACGGACAAACACACACACACACACACACACACACACACACACACACACACACACACACACACACACACACACAGTCTATAACTGGTCTAATGTAGGATGGGTGTTGGCCCTAATTATGCAAATCTTGCCAGCAATAATGGTTCAGTTTTGCACATAACAGCAAAACAAGGTCGCAACATTGAGCACTGCCCTTCAAAGTGCTTAATTCACAGAAGATGTCTCATGAAATCCAAAGGAGACCATTTAAAATGTTAATGTTCCGTCATTATCTGTTCTGAAACATTCTTTGCTGTGAAGTCATTCACACATTTTATTCATGAGCAATGATTTCCTCAGACAAGTCATAAAATATTTGACTGTTTCAACGGGATCAGTTTAGTTTTCCCTGAGGCTTATTCATTCTGTTTCACCATTAGGAAACATCCTTTAGAAATCCACAAAGGGTGGAGAATTATTCTAAAACGTAATTGCTGAGCGAATCATGGGTGGAGGGACGGCTGCGAACAACCATCATGATCTGAAAGACATAAGTGCCAACGTGGATAAGAAATGTTGGATATTAAAGCAGGTTTAGCTATTTGGTGTGTGCTGAATGTTCTCGTCTGAGTTTTGATGTAATCATTCAAGAAACAAACCATTTCTACATTATTATTTTACATCCTCATTCGCTTGCAGACACACAGTGCACATCAGTCATGTTGAAATGCTTGAACCAGTTGTTCTCTCTTTCTTTTCAGCCCGCTGTTTGTCACATGGAAAATAGGCAGAGACAAGCGGTTGAGGGGTTGTATAGGTACATTTTCTGCCATGAATCTGCATTCAGGACTCAGGGAGTACACCCTTACCAGGTAAGCAACCATCCTGATGAATGTTTGACTTGCTGGTCACATTTGTCTGATTTCTTTTCTCCCCTGTAAAAGTGAGATGCACAATTCTTACTATGGTTAAGATATAAGAAAATGTACGTTATCATTGTTTTGTTCCATACGTGCAAACATTTTGAACTTATGGAAATGATCAAGGATGTGCACTGACATGATCGTATCACTGGTCTAACTGCAATATACCAATTTACAGCATCCAGTGTTTGACCTAGGAATCTGTATTCAGTATTAATGTTACTGTCATTTAAATGTCATGTAGAGTATTTGAGTGACAGCACCGCTGTGCAGGGCGGGACTGCAACTAAATCTGCATTTGGTTCATATGTTCGAGTAAATCATGCATCGGTGTTGTTAGTTTTTATTCATGTCAGCGGGGCCCTCTATTAACACACGGTGTGGAATTTCTTCTCTAGCCGCTCCTGACCTGAGGGCAGACAGCTGACTTGTCAAATATATGTAAACACATACACACAGCCTCTCATGTCAATTTAAAGGCGCATAGATACGCATATGTGGCTGTGCTGTGTGACCATGGCCGCCTCCAGAGAAAGGTCCTCACTGACCAGTTACTTGTTTTGTTTGGTTTTTTAACTGCTACCACTTGGATGTTTTCAAATACAATAACTCAGAAACACTCTATTCCATTGGTTCTCTCAAACTGTGCGGAGTCTTTTCCGAGTCTCCTATTTTAAATGAACAGTGTTGTCTTTGTGCTCGTATGCCTGCAGTGCCCTTAAAGACAGCCGCTTCCCCCCCATGACAAGGGATGAGCTGCCTCGCCTCTTCTGCTCAGTGTCTCTTCTCACCAACTTTGAAGACGTCGGTGATTACCTTGACTGGGAGGTGAGAGACGCGCCTTCGCTACACCCAGCAGCTCCTCCAGAGTTTTAGAGAGTCTGCTTTTCATGCGTAACCTGCACATTTGAAGAAGCAGTACCAAGTGAATAGTTACGCACATTAGATCAGAGTATTTGCTTGTATGATTTTGACCCCGTCACAAAGGCATTCTCTGTTTATGTCTTTATTGGATGGAAAGATCCTTGCCGTTTAAAAACACATGATTTCTTAGTAATGTCTGTCTTAAATTCTAGGTGGGTGTTCACGGTATTAGGATAGAGTTTTTCAATGAAAAAGGATCAAAGCGCACCGCCACCTACCTACCAGAGGTTGCAAAGGAGCAAGGTGAGATCTCTCTGTGGTTCTGACAAGCTGGAGCGGCGTAAAATGACGGTTAATTCATTGATTCATTGTTTTGTCTATTCAGTGTACAATCGTACTGTGTGTTAAAGTTAACCTTCAAATGCTCACATTTGAGAGGCAAAAATTCCTTCAGTTGGTTGACTCAAGCAGTTTATGCGACACAACCTGTCAGATTGCTGTCGTGTTTACGTGACGCTTCTTCCCTCGAGTGGGGAATCTTGAAGTCATTGTGGCAGACACACTACATGACTGAGTACTGCCTGGAGGTAAAGCATCAGATCGTTCACGAGGACGAGTCCCCAACATGTCTTACCTGCTCTCCAGTCTATGTTTTGTCACAAAAAATGCTGACAATCCGTTACAAAGGGAATGGTAGCATTTGCGAGACGGGAGCTGTTGCTCCACAAATAGATGTCTCTGCAAATACTCCCAAGTTGTGGGATGATTAGCAGTGAACCACCAACAAAGAAGAAAACATAGGTGATAAGATAAGACTGGAGTGTCGTCATGTGCATGTGATCGTGATATATAGGCTGTTTCCAAAAGTGCTCACTGTTTACAGCTTACGTGCTCAACCACCTGAAATAACATCATGTCCTTGATGCAAGCGCCTATGCAGTGAGAAAGTTTCCTGTTGCTACAGACACTTCCTCCTGTAGGAGTCCCCCGGCACTGTACTTTCATGGGCTGTCACGGCTGAAAGCTGTCAAGAGACAGCCAGCGCTAGCGCTCCAATCCGTCCGAGGTCGTCCGTGAGCTCCAAAACCAGTTAGCGAGATGAAAACCAGGGCTGAACTTGCGTAGTTTGAAAGAGAAACCCAATCAGTAAAATGTTAAGCCTCATCTTGTCTTCATGAAAAAGCAGGCTATATACTGTATATATTTCTCCAGAAGTGTATTTTCAATAACAAGAATGAACTTGTTTCTCTTTAGGTTGGGACCACATTCAAACCATAGATTCCTTACTACGAAAGGGAGGTTACAAAGCTCCCATCACAAACGATTTCAGGAAGACCATTAAGTTAACCAGGTAAGCTGAGACCCACATGCTGATGCATCAGTTTATCATGCTTTGACTTTGTTTGCATTTTTATTATGTATCCATCAAATGCTGATGCCTTCCAAAACGGACACCAATTTTAAACCAGGTAGTCGGGTTTGTCTTGTGTTGTCCATTTAGTCTTAATATAATCCCTTCCCCAATGGTTAAAAAAATCTCATCATCTCGGCCACATATTAAACTGGTCTCTGTGAAGCAGCGACGCACTCTGATGTTGTTCATTCAGCACTGAGTTTGAAAAAACCAAAAACAAACTGGAGGAAAAAATCCCGTCATTGTCCTCCGTGCTGGCTTTACCCCAGCTACCACAGATTATACGCACGCTGGAAACGCTACACTCTGGTGCTGCTTTGACACCTCTGACTTCTTTCCAGTGCAGCGAATGCGCTTGTGATGGCAAGTGAAGAAAAGAAAAAAAAACAAAAAAAAACAAACGGACCAATTGGCTTTTGGAAACATGTTCACCTGGGTTTAACAAGCCCGTGTGTGCAGTGGGAAAATGGTATACTATACATCTGTCCGTCAAGTTGTCGCAGAAAAAACCCTTCCGAAGTCCAGTATTGATTCGTCTTTGTGAGACTGCAGATTGTGACTAATAATGGACACTGATCGTGAAACTCTAGGTTGATACCAATCTTTAAAATAACAATTTGGCAGCTGTCGTGATTCTGATTGTGGCGTTAAGTTTTTCCATTGATTTCTTTTTGTTATGTATCCCAACTTTTGTGCCAGGAGACAAAAAAAACCAACCCAAAACGTCCTTATCAAACAGTTCTAAAGTTTTTCAGCCCGTCATCACACTATCTTTGAATGAGCGCAAATTCAATCACACAAATATCTGAAACAACCTTTAACTTCACCTTCTCTCACATCAACAGATAAACATCGGCCACTGCCATCGGTGAATGACACCTTATTGGCCGATATGCCGATGGCAGTCAACAAGGTGTATATTGGCCGATACCGATTTATCAGTGCATCCCAGTGACTGATCCTAGATTTCCTTACAAGACATGAGGTGCCCACTCGTCTTCACCAACACATCTTTTCTCATTTCTAGGTACCGTAGCGAGAAGATGACAATGGGGTATGCAGAGTACATAGCCCACCGCCAGCACCATCACTACCAGAATGGCATTGGGCACCCTTTACCACCCTACAACCATTATTCCTGACAGCGAGCCGCATGACCAATCATTGGACCTCTCCGCGGACCTTTTCCCAGGAGAGCCTGCCCCCTCCTGGTCTAGTTATTTCTACTACTGTACCATTTTATGATGATAGTTTCCGTTGCCATGCCGGCCGTCTCCTCGACGTTGACATGGCAACGGGTGGCAACAAAGCATCATCTGATTCTGGCAAGAAATCCACCTTTTTCTTTTTCTTTGCCTGTGGTTAAGTTTTTGCAGCATATGTATACCTATATCTATAACCCCCTTCATTCATAATTTTGAAAATTAAGTAGATTTTATTAACCTTTTCAGCAAACCTAATCAGGTGATTGATTCTGTGGATGGAAGGAAGTCTCTTACAGTGGTTTAGTCTTTCGCTTATATTGTTTGGGCTTTGCTACACTTTTACTAAAAAAAAAAAAAAAAAGTTCTTTTTTTTTTTTTTGTTATCGTCTTTCTTATTATCCAGACATGTATATCATGTAGCAAGGCAACTGCAGTTCTCAAAGGCTGTGTCGTCTCTATTCAGATTCCTCTCAAAAAAAAAAAAGAAAAAAAGATTGAGGTTGTTTAAGCCATGTAAACTCTTGTAGTGTTGTAGTTGGAACTATATATACTGGGATCTGTGTACTCCAAAGTATAGCTAGTAGGATTGTGATGCTCTCTTGACCAGCGGTCGCTGGGAGTTTCTTGTTTGAGCTCACAATTGTGCGTGCGTGTGTGTGTGTGTGTGTGTGTTTCTGTGTGTGGCTATAGACACTGGTCTGCCACAAGTATAAAACCAGTCAATTAGAAATTGGATTTAACCTAAAGATTCAGTTTAGAGAACCTGCCCCTGAGTAGTCGTTTTGTTCAGTGATTGGAAAGTGTCGGTTTGGCTTGAGCTGCGCCCCCCTTCCTTTTTTCAGACATTGGGTAACTGCAAAGGAAGCCATTTTGTCTTGAGGCTACTCGAAACTGTACAGGTGATTTGTCAATTGTCTTTGGAATAAGAGGCTTTATTTCCCTGTATCAGGGAGGGGGAGCAGCCCTAAGTACAGTCCCCAAGACCCCCCCCCCCCTCCAAAAATTAAAAAAAAAAATAAATGCAAGTGCATGCGTTCATTGAAATTTATTCTGTCTATTAGTTTGAGAGTTTACTGGCAGGGAGTCACGTGACAGGGAAACGACTTAAAGCCATATTCTCTTTCCATACGATGTGAGAGTAGTCCGTTGTTTGGCTTAAAGTGTGTGTGTGTGAGAGTGAGTGTGTTTGGTGCCACGTACCTGGTAACCTGTAATGTAATGCAAACTTACACTAGCCAGCCTCAGGCAAAGGCTGCATCACTGAATACCTGTAAAGCCGGCGGACGCTTTCGGTCATCTGTCTTGTATATTGCCCGTGTATCTGTAGAAACATTGTCTTGCCGTTCAGATTATAGCTAACCACTGTTACTTGTCCACAAAGTATGATGTATTGAAATGGTCATTTTGACTGAAGATGCACCGCTTGACGCACAAAGGAAGTGATCTATTCAACATGTTTGTCATTGTGCTTGTGGATAGTGAAGCAGTAACACTACCACCATCACCACCACCACCACCACCGTTCCCCATCGAACACAGAAATAACCCATTAGACCTGCCCCCCCCACCACCACACACACACACACAAACACACACACACACACACACACACACACACACAGGTGCAGGAAGTGTTTGGATTTGTGGTCTGTTTTATCAGCCGTTTTTGTTGTTGTTGTTGTTTTTTTGGAGCAGACAGTCAAATTAGTTTGTGCAGACTCTCTGCATGGGGTTGGGTGGCTAGCCGTTAAAGAATGGGGGGAGAAAAAAAAAGAGAGAAGAAGCCTGAGCATTGTCAGAAGAAGCCATTCCCCTTCTAGAGATTCCACGTAGTGAGTCACATCCACACACACTAGGTGAGTTTGAACTGGATCCTGGTGCGGTCTGCTTGTTTCGGGTTTAGTTTTGCAAACTGGATTTTTTTTGAGAGGTTCTCGTTACTTGACCAACATCTTCCTCTGTAACAGTCTTTACTAACTGACAGGTTATTTTTTTCTTTATGCAAAATGTCAAGGGCTTTTGGCACTCCATCCACAGTAACCCGAAATGACCCCAGTTTAAGTTGTGTTGCCTTAAATGAATTGTTTAATAAATGATGGACCAGGAGATGGTGCTCTCGAGTGTTCCTCTGTGCCATGGTTGGCTCTTACTAAGTTCCATCTGAACGCCACAGGCTCAGAAAGGGTCTAAATTGTGTTCTCCTCACTTGAACGCTGTTGCTAATACCTCCTTGGATATATCGGGGCTCCTGTAAGCCTGCAGTCTTTTGTTTGCTCGCCTCTCATAATACATTTTCCTCCACGTCTCTTCATAAACACTGTCTTAAAATGAAGTATAGTGTCGCTACCCCTAAATGTCTGACCAATTCATACCTCTAGAGAAATCTACACTACATCTAAAGACGGAACAGTTGAGCATCTGTTTCCTGGTCCATTTAATACAGCACAACCTGAATTATTCTGCTGCAAAACCAAATTGACCATGCTCTTTTACATATATGTCTTTGTATACACATGCAATGTCTTTAGTTGCATGTATGTATGATTATGAGACCTATGGTTTTATCCATGATATGCTTGATCTATGGCTTAGACACTCTTATTAACCATTAAGAGATTTAAAAGACAAATATGGTGCTATCAGACCTCATATTGGGGTGGTCACAGCTTGTGACTGGTCATGCGGACTCATTGATCATATCATACTTAAAAGATGCTGCATGTAAGATTTTCTCGCCAGTATTTTGCTGCGAGATGAGTTGTAGCGACACACGCTAACATCGAAGGATGTCACCGATGCAAACAGTAGCCCCCTGTAGTCCAATGTGGGTGATTTTTTTTTTTGTGTTTGTTTGTTTCTTTTTCCGGGATCAGTTCCCTATGGGAAAACATGGAATGAAGAAGTCCCAGCAGCAAACACTTCATAGGGGCTAAGGAATGTACCGTTAATGGTCGCTATGGCGCTTTTTAGCAGTGATCTACTGTGAGAAAATCCTACATGTGTTACCTTTACTATCCTTGATATATGCAGATCTGTTAAACAGGTGTTTTTTTTTTGTTTTTTGTTTTTGTTTGTTTTTTTCTTACCAGTGCAAGTCAACACCCCTGCAGGTTTGAAAGGACAAGAAGTCACACGTTAACCCTTTTCCCTCAATAACTACCCACACTGTGGCCCAACCTCATGGCCTAGTTTGTCAAGGTGTGATGTGTGTCATAGTCGTGGTGGTCGTTGCCTCGCCTGGCAGGTCGGATGTTGCTTTTGGAAAAAAGAAAAAAGGTTTTTTTGTTGTTTTTTTTTTGTTTTTTCCGGAGCACATCCTCCCATATCCTCTCGCTGCTGAATTGTTGGACCTCCAGTGACCTGGCAGATTTGTTGAGCAGTGGTAAGGTCCTGTTAATGAAGTGTAAGGTAAGCACGTCCTGTCACGGGATACAGAGTTAATGTTTTACACAGGACGCACAGAATATATAGTCCTGCTTCTGTACTGATGAACTGTACAAGCATTGATACCTCATGGGATATTATGGAACGACGTTCGTAGTTTGTTGTAGCAGATCATGTTTTGGTTCCATACCAGGGTTAGAGTTCAGCCTCAGCATTCCCAGTGTGGTCATACTCATGTTTCATGGAATGCTCAAGCTCGTGTTACCTTCGTATGTTTGACTGAACCAAAGATGCCAGCGGCCATGCCCAAATGCTGCTTTTACAGGCCTGGCTTCCTGTCCTTCCAAAAAAAAAAACCACCCCTGCAATTGACAAAATGTTCTTTTAGTCTCTCTTTTTTTTGTTTTGTTTTTTTTTTTGTGCGATTTCTCAACTGTCTTTATGAGGTAACCTAATTTTTCAATGAATTTTCATTGAAACTGTCTCTGAAGCCATTCATGGCATCAAGGATGGTTTAAAATGGTTGCAAATTGTTGTTACTTATTTTGTTTATTATTATTATTATTGCTATAATTTACAAAAATGAAAATCCCATGGTGTGCCTCCTAGCTTTATGGGTTTATAAATGTTTTTTTCCCTAAAGACCAGCAGTTATACTTTGTATAAAAGATGGATTTTTCCTTATTTTTTATGCCATTAAAGATGAAAAAGCCTGTTTTCTTTACTCTGGACCCAGTAGCTGCACTGGTATACAATCGCACTGATAGATGAATAATTAAAAAAAAAAAAAAAGAATAAATGAATCAATAATAATAATGATAATGACAAATGAAATAAGAACTACAATAAACTTGTGTTTGAAGCTTTTATTAAAAAAAATAGAAACTTTAAAAAAAAAAAAGAAAATGACTGTTTTTGTACATCAAAATAAATTCTTTTCAAAAGAATATTTTGGATCTAGTTTCAAAATTATTTTAGTGGTTTTCTATGTTCTGAATTTTTGAGACACTGACTTCGAAGATGTGTCACTGTACAAAATGACTTTTCTGTTGCAGTGGCCTGATGGGCTGGGAGGGTTGCCTGGTGTAACTCCTCATACCAACTTTTATTTACTTCTTATTTTGATTTTTTTTTTTTTTTTTGGATCTGTTTTTTTTTTTCTTCTCTCTGTTTTAGTAACTTGAAAATGTTGATGGAAAAATATGAACTGGGAATTTAAAAAAAAAAATAAAAAAATCCATCCCCTGTAGAGCTAGAACCTTCCCCCCTTCCTATTGAATTGCTGTTAGTGTGACAAGACTTGAAACGGGCATTTATTACGATAGTATGATTCCAAAAGACAAAAAAAAAACAAACAAACAAATACACCCCAAAAAAAAAAAAAACGATTAAGAAAAGAAAAAATAAATTAGCAAAAAAAAAAAAAAATGCAAAAGATGAGCGGGGGGGATTGAAAGAATATATATAGATGGGTTATCTTGAGTATGTAAGCAATGGCTGTGAAGATAATGTAGTTTTAAACATTGTTATTACCTTTTAAAATCATTTATTCAATAAAAAAAATCAAAATCAATCGACGAGAAAACGTGTCATTCTATTTTCTTTCACACTCACCCGTAGATACTGCAGGGAGTTTGAAGTGTACAGTCGTGTGGGACAGAAAAAGACCGTGACGCTTGAAGGGTGGAGGACTGCTTTCAGTGGGTGTCCCTCCACAATGGGCCCTTGTCACTGCAGCCATTTTGACGCGTCATCGTAGGTTAAACACAGAAGTAATTAAGCTGCTTTCAGGGGAGCCGGGGCTCTGGCGTGGCGCACGCTGACTCAGTGAAATGGCTGTGACACGAAACACCACAAAATGAATTTGAGCATTTACACCAGTGTTTACCTGCCGTATGTCAAAATGGCTGCTGGGGGAAAAAAGGTCATGTTATCGTTCAAGTAAGAGTGAGTTCTTTTTAATGCGTATTTGCTCTTTGACACTTTTGACTCTTTTTTTTTTTAAATCTGCACACAGTCTTACTGACGATAAGCAAAGTTTGACAGCTGTAGAGTGGTGAAGGGTCAAGTCGTATAACCCCCAACTAAGCATTTTTGAACATGCGATCTCTTTGTCTTCAAGTCAATTGGTGTTCAGTTCAATTTGTGAAGTACAGTCGGTGGTTAACAAACACTTGTTTTACAGCATTGAATGCCACACTTCGGTTTTGAAGCATTTGTGTCTTAAATACTGGGGTTGCTAACAACTGGTGGAATGAGACCGCAAAGGACGTGGAACTCCCACTGAGTGTCACAAATGAAGTTTCTGATCAGAGGTCATCGAGTTCAAAACGGGAACGGTGAAGCTAGCTGTGACGACCAAGTCTTTCCTTGTGGTGCGGTTTATTTGTTGCTTAACGTAAGCTTTGCGCTTCTAGTATAGCATGTGCGCTTCAGAAATGATTAAAAAATGGTGTTGGCTCGTGAAGATGATCCTGTTGAGCAAAACTTTTGTTTGCCACAGTATTTTCTTTTGGTATAATCCAAAATCCAATGTAAAAATCCCATGATCAATGGTTAAGGAAACCCATAGAGACGCTTCAAAAATACATCATCCCTGCATCACTGATTGCCCCAAACATCTATTGTATTATGTACCTCCTTTATCTTCAGGCTCCTGCCTGTAAGACTAAATTGAGGGTAAAAGGAATCCCTCAGCGTGGAAAAAGAGCACTTGGCGAATGAGTCCTGTTGTGCATCAACGTTTTGTAGCCTTAATGGATCCTTGATTGATGGTTATCAGTCAGCTAAATTGGTTGGAGTACATTCAGCGTTGCCTGGTCAAGAGGTCAACTACTGAATGACTTCACTTCATGATTGAGCCATTAGTTTTGGTGGTAAGGTATTTTCGTCTGCTTTTCTGTTCGAACAATTCGGTTCAGTTCGGAAAATTTTGACTTCACCTTCTGTGTTTTGTGTCACCTTTGTTTGTGGATGAAATGTCAGACATGGGACACTTAGGTCTTGCACCGTCTAAGCAAGAAAATGAGTGCAATTTTATGACATGTCCTGAACCGACCCTTTAGATTTGAAGCTGCAGTCCTGCAAGCACCGTCTGATGGTACACATTGTAGTAATCACATGAATTGACTCCACTTGGACCACAGTATTTATGGACTACAGATAAAGCATGCTGGGGGCTTAATGAGGATATTCTGGCTTCAGTAAGTGATAGCGCTCCACTCAGATCGGGACTATAAAACAAGCCATCCTATAGAATTATGTGATGATTATGTGATTATCAGGTCCCTGAGCTTCTGCTGAGTCTGCTGCTGCTGCTGCTTCCCTCTCAATTACTCGACTGATAATTTAAGTCGTCGTGCTATAAAACAACCCAACACAGGCCGGAGCTGCAGGTACCCAAGAGTGAATGGGAGGGCAATTATTGCTCTATAATGTGTTGTAATACATTGTGTTGTATCAGAAAACAGGTGAGGCGCCGTCAAGTTCCCTTAACACGCCACATCTCCTACATTTTATTCTGCACTTGAACAGACCATCACAGTTCAACCAGTTTCTCCTGCTGGTGGTCCAGCATCACCTTGAAGGCTTTTTTGCAGGTGGACTTTGATCAAACTCCTCAACCATATTGTCAGTGAACATCAGGAGCTACAAGCATGAGAAAAATCTGCTCACTCCAGTCGATATGCCGCACTAAAAGCTTCTTAGCCTCTCCGGCCTCACAGATAACAGGAAATACACATTTACAGCCGTGATGTCAGCTTGGCGTCTGACTGGAGTTGCAGTGGGATGACGGGGCATAATAGCAAGTAAGTAAGTTGGAAAGGAGTTATGGGAAATACATTTACTATCTTTCTTATATTGGAGAGATAAAATGGAAGCTACAGTCCATCTTCCAGCGTCTCCAAAGGTCGGTAATAAACCAAACTGTTTCTGTACTAAGACTATAACATTTTCTTATTTGTGATTTGTGACTATTGAGTCTTTACAGTTAAAAGTTTTAAAAATGTTAAACATCCTTATGTTTAACTGAATAAAAATACAATATATAGTTTTTGCAGCCATTTTTAATTGAATACATTAGATTTCTTCTGCGTTCTTAAAGATTGTATTTCCCACAAATTCTGTCACAAAGTGTGTTAATATCACTGTGAGCTGTCATTTCTTTAATTGTCAAGATAATCCAGGATAGGATTCGTCACAGGCGGCACGGTGGTGCAGTGGTCAGCACTGTCGCTGACCACTGCACCACCGTGCCGCCTCACAGCAGCAAGGTTCCGGGTTCGAGTCTCGTCTTTCTGTGTGGAGTCTCCATGTTGTCCCTGTTCCTGTGTGGGTTCTCTCTGGTACTCCAGCTTCCTCCCACAGTCCAAAGACATCAAGAGGGGACGAGGCTGATTGATACTCTAAATTGACTGTAGGTGTGACTGTGAGAGCCAATGGTTGTCTGTCTCTATGTGTTGGCCCTGTGATGGACTGGTGACCTGTCCAGGGTGAACCCCGCCTCTCACCTGAAAGCTGCTGGGATAGGCTCCAGCAGGAATAAGTGGAAGAAAATGGATGGATGGATGGATTCATCACTTCCTGTTTATCTGAGAGAGAAACCCTAAGGTCTGCCCACCATGGTATCAGATCATATTTAAAGTAAAGAAATGTTCAAATGGCAAAATACAGATCAAAAAGCATAGAACTTGAACATGGGTGGGGAAATAAAACTACAAAACACACATGAGGACCTTGGTCCACTGAGATCAGTTTTATTTTTAATACAGCACGAACACTCAACCCCATGGAGATACAAAAGTTTGTCTTATCCCTTCTTTAAGTACAGAATACGCTACAGTAACACACACCTCGGTCTTGAAATGACTCATACTATAACTGCATGTTCCATCTGTAAATGCTAATACTTTCTTTCTGATGCATAGTCAGTTTGTGACCTCATGCAGAACTGAGACGAGCCTTCAGGATCCCTGCTCGTATGAACTTGAGGGTCCATTAGCGAGTTCTATTCAAGTGTTACCTTCATGACTTCAGCCCAGATGCACATCACATTCATACCAACGACTGCTTCACTTTATATGTGGTCCAATATCTCAAATGAACAGACAGCAGAGGTAATAGTGGCACCCCAGTGTAGATCCATGAACCTCGTTGGGAACCCCCGTGTCCCCTGATTATCACGACTGGAATGATCTGAATGGCTGGAGATGGGAAAAATGTAACAGAGGCCACTTACATTTATCATTAATTTAATTTTACCTGTATATGTGCAGCAGGGGTAGGGGGTAATCACCCCACCCTGTTCTCAAACCCGGGTCTACAGGGTACCGAATATGCTCACTGAACATAACACCAAAGAGCCAGGCCCGTTGGCATGACAGCCAGAAGGCATTTCTAACTGTGGTGACTGCGATTCGTCCCAACGTGTGAAGTGGGAATAGAAGGACGCCAAGGACGAGTTTCTGCCATGACAACATTGAGAGGTGATCATTAGCACTTTAAAAAATGAAAATCCTCCAACTATAAAACAATTTTTACAACAGTTCACATTCACAATTGGTTTCAAAACACACCCGGAACAAATAAAATGGTGGCTGTCATCACAAATATGACTTAGCACAACTACACATAAATAACTGAACATGTGACATCAGTAGTGAGTGTTGAATGACTCCTATTTTCTGTCCTTAAAAACTTTACATTTACAAAAAAGGCAGCTTGAGAAATAAAGTGATCTCCAGCAAATCCACTTGAGTACTTCTGGAAATTGGATTCCAGAAGAAAAGAAAAGAAAAGGGAAAAAAGAAAAGAAAAACAAGGCCTATACTCCACACTCTGACCAGCTCAGATGCTAATGACCAGCCTTAAACTGCCTAGTAATGTTTGTGCATGCAAGTACTGTATGTTCGCAAGTCAACAACAACACTAAAAGATGACACATTGAATCACTGACCCTGAAATGCTCACTTGTTTCGGTAAAAGACAGTAAAGGTGCATTAAAACGTTAATTAAAATAAAACAAAGATAACAGGCGTTGAGGAGTGAAAGGCGAGGTCTGGGGGCATCAGTTCAATCAACTTTCTTGCTGCGCAGTCGAAGTGTGTCCAGAAGGTATCTACAGACGGAGCCAGTATGTTGCGAGAGGAGTGTGAGAACCTTCCCGTGAATGAGCGTCAGCAGGGTCTGGTGTCCCGTCGCCCACACGCGGTACCAAGGCCCATAAAAGGGATCAGACACGGCCGGACACAGCATGTTGTTGAGGTTGACCTCGGTAACCTGGAGGGAAATAGAGAGTTAGACATGCCAGTGTAGGATGCCAATAAAGAGCATAACAGCACAACTGCATGTGCCTTCATTCTGCTCAAAAACACAAACGATCGACTGAAGGATGGGAACATCCTCCTCCACCTCTCTAGCTATCCGTTTCTTTTGACTGCTGAATGTTCACATTGTTTTGTTGTTGACCTTCGCATCCGCTCACAAAATCAAAAAACGAATTTCACTGCAGTGAACTGGCGTTGTTGCACAAAGTTACTTTTGTCCTCCTTGTGCTGCCAGACAGTTGTAAAGACTACAGACTAAAGACAGCGGTTCCATCGAGTTCTACTCGGCTGGGCCTCTATGGAACCGGAAGTGTTTCCACTAGAACCCAGACACCAGGAGGCTGATAGCAAATACCTGCAGCCTCTGTTCAGTTGAACGTGTCCAGCAGCTCGAACACAAAGCTGCCTTTAAATGACCACGTGTTTAATGGAATGCCTCTTTATGAACATTGTGTTAAAAATACATGTATATAAACGATACATTTGAAAAAATGTGAACTGAATGTAAACTTTGATCATACTGAAAAAAAAAGCACATCAGTAGGGTTTTTTTGGGGGGTGGAAAATTTAAGCGTTTGGAGTCCCCCAACAGGTTTTCACTGATGTGAAAAACTTAAAAGAAGAAAAAAGAAGTTAATCAAATTTTACATACTTTTCTCCGAATAATGTTTAAGTTTATTTTTTTCTTTTGAAGGCCAGCTGATAAACATACAACTATAATATGAAAAGTATCGAAGTTCAATGGCGGTGAACCTCTTGGTCCCACCAAGTTCTATCAGTTTGAGTTCTGGGGATTCTGGGGGTGGAGTGGACACCTCCAGGCATTCTTGTGAGGGGACAACGTGTCACAACCCGCTGCCGAGAGCTTTCTACTTCTTAACATCTATTTTGAAAAGGAAGAAAACTTCATCCGCATTCCAAATGTGTTTGTGGAGCAGGGAATAAATTAAGTTAGAGCTTTTCTCAAAAAAAAAACAAAAGGAAAAAGTAAAAAAGATAAATACTCATGACCTTAATTTTCTCAGCTTAATTAAGTTTTCAAAGAAAATGTTGTCATCATTACGACACAGAGTTTGAAATAATTGTGATTCAGAAAGGGACAGGAAATGGGAGCACGGGCAACAAAATCAATCTGAATCAATGGAACTCTTTAAGTCTGACAATCAGCATCCCACCAGTAACATTTTCTCATAGTGACTTAAGCTCTTCATGTTGATCAAACCTGTACGTGGGACTACATAACCCTTTGCGCTCTTGTGTGAGACACAAATGAAAAATCCCATGTGTGATGAAGTACCACATATGGCCAGCAGAGGTCTCTATCTTACCAGGCCTAGAACTTGCAAGAAGAGGAAGTGGTAGAGGAAAAGGATGCCAGTAGAGAGTAGCGCCCACCACATGTCCCCCAGAGGCTCAGGCTTGTACACACCTGCAAAAACCACACACACACACACACACACACACACACACACACACACACACACACACACACACACACACACACACACACACACACACACAAGAGAGAGTATTAAGAATTAGCACCAATGTGTATCTTCTATGCCACAGACGTCACAAATGTTCTTCCTGTTCACTTTCCTCTATTTGGGTTGTGACAAAAGAGTCGACTCAACAGACAAAACCGCCTGCAGCCGCTATTACTGAAGGGAAGATGATGTTGGCTAACTAACTGGCTTTTCCTGTTTGCTCACTGCGTATTGGTAAGAGTAGTACCACAGGAAGGTATCAAATGTGGTCCAATCAACAATGGCTGAACTGAAACAATGCAGCTTTCCTTTAGTGGGGTGAACAATGAGGTGCTACTGGGACCGTCTTTTTACGCCCCGGTGACGTGAACCTGACATGATGTGTTGTATACTGAAGCATTAAACCTCATGGGTGTGGCTAGCAGAATGATAATAACCTTCTTTGTTATTATGATGCTTCATCAAAGCCTTTAATTTCTTTGTTGGTGATTTCATTATATGGACATGGGAGTTGCCCAGTACAATTTCTTTGTCCAAGCATTTGTAGTATTTGCTATTAAGTGACTCGACTATTAGTGCATCAGGGCTGTACCTTCATGTGGAACATTTTCCAGTGGTCTGACTATCAATTACTGCATAGCAAAACATGACATGCAGAAAAGCCACGTTTTTTTGTTTAATTTGGAAAGGTTTGACGTGTGTCGTTCCGCTGAGAGGAGCACATCCTGTGAGTAGAGCCACAGGAAGAGGAGGATCCTGCTTCCACAGTCAATGTTTGCTCTCAGGAAGACAATGTGGAACACACACATAATATGAGCACAGTGACCAACAAGGAACAGTCAAGCAATGGCATGCTAGTTCATGGTAGATTTACTTTGGCTCCCCAGTTAAATGGAGCAACACCAAACCACAGCAGGATCTGTTGAACCGAGGCGCGGCAGGTATCTACAGCAACTCAGTTGCCTGGGACTGAAAACTGACCTGGTGTCAGTGAATGGAAACAACACGCACATCACTATTGAGGGTGAATACCTACCTCCTTTCCTGAAAAGGTAAAGGGGCACCAGGTAGAGCATGGAGTGCTGGATGTAGTAGATCTCCTTCTCAAATGGGAGCTGAGGAGAGAATGAACCAATACAGCATTTTAGAACACTTCAAATCAGAAGTCCAAGACAGGAGAAGACCATGTCTTGTCTTCAGCCATGGTACAGCTACTAGGTGATATTACCTCGAAGATTAATTAACACTGGGACCAATTCAGAGTGCCATTTGCAGACAAGGAAGTCATGCATTTCGCCACAGTAACATGACACAACTTTTCAGAGTTCAAATGGTAACTTTTCCACAAGGAAAGAAAAAATAATTATGTATTTGCATTTTCTCCATGAACGTGTGTCAGGTTCATTCAAACACAGTTACATTTCAAAACCTCCCACTTGTGTTTGATATATCTGAAGTGAATACTATTCAGAATAGTAGATAAATCATCGCACACATACTTCTGCGGTGCTATCAATGCATACCCATGAAGGAACAAGCTCTATACCTGACAGGGAAATAAGATTACGTCACTTCATTATACACACAAGAGAGTGTGAGCGTTGAAAAAGCTTCAGCGTTTGTAGTTCTGCTCCAGATTTCACAATTGTGACAAACACGTAAGAACAAATTTCACTTTCTCATTTGGGGATATTAATGACTGCCGTGTCTACATCCATTCGTGGCTAAAGGAAGCTTGTGCTTACAATGTCATGATGATTGAGATATTAACAGGAGAACAACGGCTATTCATTTTCATTTTGAACACAGTATCCTCACATTTTTGACAAGAAGCTATGAGATAAATGTAAGAAACAAACACGTCAATCCTTGCGGTCAGAAGAAGGTGTGCTGGGTATAAATGACTTACCAGTCTAGTGTTGACAACAGGGAACATTAAAGCCAGTAGCGCACCATTCAACATGTGAACCTGCAGCCTGAAAAAACACACACACACACACACACACACACACACACACACACACACACACACACACACACACACACACACACACACACGGCGATTATAGAAAGATTACATATCGGTGTCAGCGTATTTCACGTCCACATCATTACATCTACAGGCAGATGTGCATTACCTCCACCAGGAAATACATTCCCACATGGCTGCCACTACTGAGTTACTGGCTTGTTAGTTGGAATGGTTTAGTACTGATAAAAGTGCAGAAGAACAGGGGGAGGATAGTGTCGATTATGTCCTGTGTTGTCCATCAGTCCCTGAAGCCGTTAGCGGCAGCTGTCTCCTCCGTTAGCAGGGTCACTTGCTTATGGGAGTGTTGATTGTAAAAACATCCCCTAGTTCAGCCGATTATAACATTTCACTCTTTGTATTTGTTGGAAACACACGGCGTCATCACACTAAACTGCTGTCGTGATTACAACAAGTCTGTTGGAGACAAGCGAGCCTATTCTGCCCCCCAACAAGAGTGTGAGGCTGGTAGATTGCCTGCAAAGTTGCGAACCAACACGAGAAGAAATATGTCTTTCAGTTGATAATTTCTCTAAGAGCCAACACACACAAACTCTCAGGAGCTTGTGTGTTACAGTGTGGACAGACGTCTGTCTTCTCCGACTGCTCTTTTTGTCAAACGGGCAAAAATAACTGTTGTGACACACAAGGTCAGTGGGACAAGAGCAGTGCTGTAGGGATGTCAGTTCACATAGGCCCAGCTGTCACTCTGAGCTCCTCCAGACCTGTTTGGAAAATCAGTCTGCATCATTTCAATTTGCATTTCTATTCGCCACCTTTATGGATCTGTTGCGACCTTTGCCCAGTAACAGGACTGTCCAGTAGCTATCCAAGCCTTCATAAATTTACGCTGGAGCTGGATGGAACAAGACAAATAAAAATTCAAAACTTTGTTTAATCTGCAATGCTGTACAGTGAAATGTTCACGAAACTGAGGTTTTTCAGAAAACACACTCACATACACAGACACAAACACAGTACCTGCATCCTGAATCCAAGCGGCCCGTCCACTTCGTCTGTGCCAGGTGAACATGAAATGCCATGTTTACACAAACTACTAACTGCTGTCTCCTGAACCAGGTCCAACTCTAGCAGCATTCTCACGCAATACCCATGAAATGTTAGGTCAACTTATACACTATTATATGAAGGGGATCATTTTATTTTTCAGTAAACTCCAGATGATTGTAATAAACACCTACGACTCTCGTTGTAACACTACCACCATCCCTACCATTTCCTGTAGTTGTTCTCTGGGTAATTTTTAAAGGCTCTGGCACTGGAACGTGACCGGTGTAGTTATTTTTGACTGAATTCAGCAACTCCCCGTTCCCCTGAATAATTAACTGCCCAGACCAGAACAGTTTAAAGGAGATGAGACCATAACCCCTCGACAAATGTACCCATATTAGTCTGATTAGATCACATTCAAGATCTGTTCCTCTTCTGGCAGGTGTTAATGGAGAGTGAACGATTGAATGATGCAACGATTAAGAGGATGAGGCCTAACGAGCATGATTTAGTAACAGAAAGGATGAGTGGTGACTGAGGCCCTGAGGTAGGAAATGTCAAATAAGAATTGTTTAAAAAAATTATGATGGATTCGTGGTGTTGCATTAGACAGTATGACACAACTGCTATAAGAAGTTATAGTGGGACATTTTGAAATTGTTGCTGTGTGATAATGTTGAGTGTCTGGTTATTGATCAATTTGAGATCTATCTGGTCATAATACACAGTATAATTCCACAGAATCTAAGAAGAGGCAGGCGACATGGGTAAATATTTGAGCCAAATCACTCACCTAAATACAACCATTGCCGTTTTACCTGGTGGGCAGGCCAGGAGGAAGATCTGTTGAGAAGAGCACAGAGATGAACGAAAAAATCACACCAGAACTCTCTATGATGCTTGAGCTGTGACAAGAACATTCACAACTCCAACACAAATAAAAACTAAATTCCCAATTGACAAGACTGGTGTGCCAGCCACCCTGCGACAGAAGAGCAAACCCAATGTTTGGATGAAAATGACAGGCTTATCATCACCTGAAGATTCAGTCACCACCCAAGGCAAATTCCAGTGTTTTGGCTGCCAGCTCTCTAAAGTGAAGAGGGTTAGCCCCAAAGCTAGCATCAACATTGGCCCAGGTTCGTTACTTGTGGACCCCTTGCTTGGAAATCCTGAAGGTTCAGTTCAGCTTCAGTAGGGAGAAGCTGGGCCAAATATTGATTTGGTACTGAGCACCAACTTCGTCATCTCTGTGTACAAAGTTCTGCAGCTGCAATTAACAGTTCAGCCCAGATTAGATCCACAAGCATGATCACAGTTAAGCAAACCAACCTTGACACTGCTGTTGTAGCATTAAAGACACAATTAACTTTAATAGTTGTGTCTCCCTATTAATTTTACAATCAATTACAACTGAAATTTAAATGAACTGCAGGAGCTCCTGGCACAGCGGGCCATCCTATTCCCAATGCTGCTGACTGGGAGACAAAATAATAGAATCTGACAATTTGAGAGAGAGAGAGAGAAAAAAAAAGCAGAACTATAGTGGATTTTATGATCCTTGGGTGACTCCCGCCCAAGAAGACGCCTAGCTACCTGAATTATCTGATGTGGCCATGTCTAAAACAAAGAAATCTTACTCTCAACACAGAATGATCAGCCATGGAGGACTGAAAATGGAACAAGACAAGGCCAACACCAAGTTTGATCAGTGTCATCTGCAATGTTCTCTGGTGGTTCAACAGAACAGAAACGTAACAGGCCGTTTCTCATCGCTGCGCGACATACAGCTAGTATGTCAGCCAAAATTGTTTTATTATCATCTTATTCAGTGGTTAACTGCGAGCAGGGAGCGGTGCTTTGCTTGACTGCTACATCGTTCCTGCTGTACATCACTTCTCTTGCCAGCGGACGGTGACAAGCTGCAGCAGGGTCCATCTGCAATGTGGAGCTCAGCACCTGATTCTTGGAGGCCGTTCTCAGTGGCTTGCTGGAGGGGAGCATCGGGCTCAGGTTTGAGCAGACAGACTGTTGGACCCTGCTGCAGTAAAATCCCTGATTTTCTGAAGGGAGTCTGGAACAGTGAAAACTTTTGTGTTTCATAATGTGAAACTAACACAGACCTGCAACAAAAATGAGAAGTATGGGATTTTTAAAGAACTTCCTTTTTTTTTTTTTTTTTAAGTTTAGTACAGTACAGTTTAGTCTTGTCATAGTAATCTAAGTAACTGAGTCAACAATCTGTAATGTTGGGTGTTACTGCTGCAGCTGATAAATGTGACTACACTCAATGATTATGCTGACGCTGTAGTCTGTTACACTGAAACGGAACGTCTCTGAGGCACAGCTTGTTAACAGCATGGTACCTCAGTTTATAGGCAAGCTCTCGACTTGCGAAGCAGAGACAAAACAGGAAGTCTTTCTATCCACTGCTGCACTGCGTTTACTAGCAGGATTTTAACCTTCCACTGAACCCATTCACTGGTGCTGCAGAAAGGCCTGCAGCTTGTCTGAAAAAAGGACGTTTTCCTTCCTTACAAAGAAGAAGTAATCAGTGTGTTCTATTAGACTGGATCCCTGCAACACGGCAAGGAAAGGAAGGTAAAGAAAGGGCCCGAGCGTCCCAACGTAACAGTTTCACCGTCATCTTGTGAGGAACTTCAAGACACTGGAGATGTGTGGCAGGTTCTCGAGTCATTGGGACTTCAAATAAGTCAGGTTGACATTCGAATGAAGTGCAGATTTTAACAAAATTTTCAGAAAAGTGCAAATTTTATGGGAGCAATCAATCAAGTGCCGTTATGCAAATATTAGCGGTTGGTCCGCTGGGAGAAGTGGTGAGTTCCTCTGATCCCTCCGAGCCACAGACACTGTCTCATTTCCAGATCAAAGCTCGTTTCTAAAGCGTTTTAATAAGCAGACGTTTGCTATCAAAATCTTGATTACTGGATTGATTTCTTAATCAAGATGATTAATCACAAGCGAACTCATGATCTGATACTATCATGGTACTTTGTCCATGATAACGACAGCATTATATACAGCCACAATACTGCGATTGTGGTATAAGACCATGTTGTTGTGTCGGTGTCACGGAGGATGGCGACTAACATTAATGCACACAGGATACTGATACCACTGAAGGGAGTAGTACTACTTTGTTCCAGTACTACTCACAAACTGTTTAATAGTTACCAGTTTTATATACTTCAGCAGGGTTGGTTGAAATGAACAAAATCAAATATCACAATATTTATAACAAAAACCTTCATATTAATATTACTGCACTGATGTAGGGATGACTTTTTGTTTTTACACAAAATATGAATATATCTTTGAAATAATGTGGGTAAAGGCAAATATTTTGAAGAGTCTGGTGGATTCAGAAAATGAAACCGTTTTTTACTGTATTGCAGATTAAAAAATGTTCTTGCGAGTTAAATGTTCATTTAACCCCAAATATTCCCAAAAAGTTCAAAATTCCTTCCATCAGGTGTAAAAACCTTTTTTTTTTTGCGAAACTAAAAATTCCTTTTCACGATGATGTTTTGTTAACTTTTTCTGACATGATACTTCATAATGTGCAATACAATATGTTAATAAAATTATCTTCATAGGCCACAGAAATATAACTCGTTGCCCATCATCCACGAGGAACCACATCCGCAATGTCGGCGTGAACTTCCAGAGTAATTACAAATTCTATTCGGTATCACCAGAGAATCAGAACTGAGGGACAGACACTGAACAGTAACTCTGTAGATGAATATGTTTTGAGTCCATTTTCGTCAGTCCCATCCATGCTGCCGTTTGATTAAAGCTCAATGAAACAACTGGGACACATGACAGATACATCGATCAGTCTGAAAGCCCTTGAGTGATGGGTTGGATGGGAGCCAGCATGGTCATGTGACAGCTAAACATAAAAAAAAACCAAACATCTGTGTTGTTGACAGATGTGAAGCATCAACTCATCAGCCAGATACTGAAGCCTTCACCTCTCTCACCTCGCGCTGAGCGATGCTTGCCGGCGTTGTTGGTGTGTATGTGAACATTAATGCTCCTGTGCGTTATCAGAGTCACTGCCGTTAACAGCCGCACATCCCGCCCTCTAATACGGTCTCTGACAACTACTGTCAACGGAGGAAACGCCATCGGTTTAAAACCGTGTCACAACCGCACTCAGTTCCAGCTGATGCAGACCAGGTGGGCGGAGTCACAGTTTGGTAAGCAGACTCAGAAACAATCACCACTATTAAGTTTTCAAACATTCAGCTTCTGTGACTGAAATCTGAGCTTTGACCTCCTGAAGAAAAGCCCTGCAGGGACACTCCCACCACACATCCTTTTAACGAAGAACCAGCCCTCACAATGTATTGGAATAAAATTGTGTTTTTACATCAACTTTTTTTTTTAAGCAACCCTTCCAAGGCCGCCAAACACCTCATTCCTGTCATTCTGTTTGAACACCTTCATTATGTTTAATTCCCGTCAAACGCAAACAAGAAAGTAGTGCGACCTCTCTTGAAAACCTCGACCTCAGTCATCATTCAAGGAAGACGTTTCCTCAACACAGCAAATTATTCATCACTATCCACTGGCCATTCCACTACTACTACAACGATGTAATCTCACTGAATCAGCAACATTTCCTTTTTGTTGGCCATATTTCATGTCCATGAAAAACACAGGCAGAGAAAGCTGGCAGGCCTTGACCTTTTACCGTGACCTGTGCTGTGCAATCATGCACCAGGAAGGTCAGGCTTTCTGGAGGCGGGGAGGGAACACATGCAGGTATTGTCATGGCAGCAGTGCTCTTGGCCCCTGAGGAAGGCTTGTGGTGCTTTAGGAAGACAAGACTACAAACAACATCAACAACAGCTTTAAACGCGACCCGAGCAGTTTGTCTCAGACTGGATGGCTCCTCGGTATACATGACAAGCCCAGCCCTGACTGAATTCCTAACAGCTGAACTTGAGACGACAGCTGCTCCACCAATTCCCCCCAACGTAGACTTTCTTCAGTTTTCCTATTCAAACTGTTGGCTGGGATTATTAATCTCACATGATGTTTCTTTAGAATGAGAGCTGTTGTCTTTAGCGTCCTGTCACATCAGTAGGGGACCGTTTTTGAACACGACCATCATCTGAAAAAAGATTTAAACTAAGGTTGAGCAGTATTGGAGAATAAATAAATGAATAACAGATCAAACTACTACTTTTTTGGACTGGTATTCAAAATGTGTGGATTTGCGATATGAGAGGAAATGTCAATTTTTACATTATTCTCTTTTTTCATTATACTGATTATTATGATGTCATTTTAGTGGGGATCTGTATCATAAAAATAAGCAGGACATCTCTGCAGCATTACAGTATTTTATCTGCTATGGTTTCTGAGTCACAATTAAACAACTGCAGTTGGCCGTACTGCAAACAGCCCTAATTTAAACCAATCTAATAACACATATAAATACAGAAGGCCATGAAAATAAAAACGGATAGTCGCGCGCGATCGACCAGATCGAAATATATATGTGGTTATATAAGAGAATCCATCCATCGTCACCTTCCGCTTATTCCTTACTAGTAAGGGTCTCGGGGGGGCTGGAGCCTATCCCAGCATGTACGGGCGAGAGGCGGGGTTCACCCTGGACAGGTCGCCAGTCCATCACAGGACCAACACTTAGAGACAGACAACCATTCACACTCACAGTCACACCTACAGTCAATTTAGAGTATCAATCAGCCTCGTCCCCAAATTGCATGTTTTTGGACTGTGGGAGGAAGCTGGAGTACCAGAGAGAACCCACGCAGGCACGGGGAGAACATGGAGACTCCACACAGAAAGATCCCACGCCCGAGCCGGGACTCGAACCCGGAACCTTCTTGCTGTGAGGCCACAGTGCTGACCACTGCACCACCATGCAACCCTATATAAGAGAATATAGGGAGAAAATTAAACCCCAATCTAAGTAATTTGAATTCAGCCATTGTAACAGAAATGACTTTATCTTCTTAAAGATTATTTTTTTGGCTGTATTCATTTGAGTGAAACATTGCAAACACTGCATTTCTTGCTTTTCAGATTAGTGCATAAATTTGCACGTTTGTGTTGAACAATACACATCAAAATTAAAAGCAATGTGTAAAATTTTCTTGACAACAAAGCATGCAGACTAACGATATAATTAATAATGTTGCAGTACTGCCCACCATCATCACATTATGACTCTTCCACCAAATTATGCAGCGCTAACATCAGATATGTTTGCCTGAAGAAGTTGTTGTACAACAGTTGTGAGTTCCTGCAGTGTCCCAACAGAAGCATGTTGACATCCAGTATACTGCAAGTACTCTGATGGTTCAGCAACATCTCCGGTGTTTTATGAAAGTCTCCAAGGATGACAATATTGTCTTTGTAGAGAAAACAGTGGTAGACTAATACTGTACAAGTATGAGTGAACTGGCTCAGTCACCGTTAAGACGAAAAACATGAATCTTTGTTTCACCTTAGGCTTGGGAGTGCGCTCTCTCTCTCTCTCTCTCACACACACACACACACACAGATAATAAGTGAGTGTCATTCTTACCTGGACCATGGTCATGACGTGGCATGGGTTCAGCAGGTAAATCACAGTCTTGGTCGCGAATTTGAAGCCCACCTCCACTCCAAAAGTCATGCAAAGGGCAACCAGCAACAGGTTCTTGCCCAGACTATCTTCCTTGGATCTTATAGAATCCTTCCCTACCACTTTGAGCTCCTTGGAGAGGTTTATTTTTCGAAGCGCCACGCCAATCTCCAGCACAGAGATAACGAGGATGACCAGACTCTCACTGATGCGCTGCTGGGGCGGGAGGAAGGCGGCACACTCGGGGCCCCCGTTGCCCTCAAACTTCGGGTCCACCCCGCCATAAATCCAGTCCAACAGACTGTATATGTTATATCTGGACATATTCCTTTTCTCGTGTTGGAAAAGATACGAACAAGATGGAATAAAAGACGCCACACTGACTTCTTGGCGAAACATGAACTGCAAGATTTCCCTCTCGTAGCTGGTCTTGTGGCTGACAGGTAGACATGTATCCACCGCCTCGGTGTGTTCCAGCTAGCTTTGTAGCCAAGCCACCTCCTCCAGATGGGTGAGGAACTTCAGACAGAGGCTAGCCGCGGCCGCTGGTGGTGGAGGCGGGGAAGCGGTTTCCTCATTCAGCCCTCTCACTTGGCGTCGGCATCACATGAAGCAAGCAGGCATACTACATAGTCATGATAAGCTCGGAGGCAGGACGACTGCTGGGCTTGAGTTAGCATTTGTTAGCTACAGCATCGAAACCGGGCGGCTAGCTTGTTAGCTTAGCTACACTCTACCTTGCTGAAAAGTATATATGATAATTACACCCCGAGTTTAGCGTCGCAGGCAGAGCACAAATCCCATTGGCCCTGACAAAAGGTGCTGCGTTCATAGGCTCCTGCTAAATCGGAAGTGTGTATGAGAAAGATGACCATTCAAACCACAAAGAGGCCAAATTACCTCCCTTCTTCTATTGTTTTATCTGCACCTAGTTACTTGTGAATTAGACTGTTATAGTCTTGTAGACTTTCCCAAATCAAGTTGATAACTGCAATTGCTATCTAGCATGCGTGGCTTCAGAGCACTGTCAGTAATAGGGCTGCATAATTTAAAAAAACATCTATTTGCAGTTATTTTATCTGATATAACGACAACTATCCATCCATCCATCCATCCATCCATCCTCTGTGCTGCTTATCCTTTAAGCGTCATGGGGGTCTGGGGTCTATCCCACCAGACATTGGTGGAGAGGTGGGGTTAACCCTGCAAGGGTTGCCAGTCTGTAGCAGGGCCATCAGGAGCAATTAGGGGCTCAGTATCTTACTCAGGGATACTTGGATATGGTCACCAAGGGAAGTGAGGATCAATTCAGCGACCCTTCGGTTGCTGGACGGCCTCTGAGCCATGCTGCCCCATCACAACTGGAATATGTTTTTTTTGGGTTTTTTTTATAACTACAAACCCATACAATCATTCTGGAGTGTTTTTGTGGGGATCTGTATAACACAAAGATGTTTTCTTTTCTGTACAATAGGATGTGTGGGCAGGACATCTCTACAGAACTACCACCTTAGTTTATTTTAAATTGGGTATTGACACACAATTAACTTTGAAAAATATAGTGCCTTCCAAGGATTTGAAATATTAGATTAATTCATGTTGCAATTTTGATTAAATTTCAATAAACTGTGCCAAAAAGCTTATTTGAATCCAAACTAAGATGCTCCACACCAAACAGACCACAACCATGTACCATACATGTCATATTAAATATTTATTATTTGAACTCTGAAAATGAAGGAGTGTGCAGTTCCTGCAGTGGCCTGGTGTGAATCCAACATAAATTCCCTATCCCGTTTTATATTAATATCACTAGACAAAAACAGGAAATGCCATCATGAAAAATCCACATCAATCAGATGCTGGTTGATGTGTCTATTACTTCTAAATAACACCAGGCATTCATAAAGCTATATATTCTAAATGTGGACACATAGATAGAATAAGACGACTGCCTTCATTTCACTCAGATGGTATTATAGGCTTTTAGTGGATAATAAAATGCAATTTCAAAACAGGGAACTGATTGTGCCTGAAAGTCAAAACCGAGGGCACAATTTATATAATTCGACATCAAACACACGCGATGCTTCAAAATGGTGCGTTCACAAACATCCGGAAAAATCCCATTATTGATTGATTTGCTAAAGTGTTCAGGCACGCATTTTCCTCAGCCTCTATTTTTTATCTGTACAGCCAGATTAGTAGAACTTTAAATCTATCACACATGAAACCTGTTTATGTATATCTATTATATAGATAATTTGAAAATATGTGCCCTCTTTTAAAATAATACACATCCAGTAAAGTTATTAACATTTCTGCCAAATAAGAGTGCATATTTTACAGAGCTCATAAGTGCATTTTATTAATAAAATGAATTTATAACTAAATATGGATCACTTGATGTTGCTGAACTGAGGACGGTTACTGTTCAAGACAACCATGCATCCCTTTACAGTATCAGTTAACACTCCCAGCACTCTTATGAGGTAAAATCAAACGATTCTAGAACATTCTTTCCTGGTACTGGTGAACAATAAAAGCAATGTGAGCTCCTCCAGGTGCTGTGGCTTTGGGTGCCTGCACAGTTATTATGGGCATCACGTTTTATGTTTTATCTAACGATAAATACGTGGTGATGAAAAGGATGGTTAAGTACAGCTCACTGTTACCAGTCAGCTGAATTTCACAGCGAAGTTGCCCCCTCATTAGACAGCTTTAATGAGCTCCTCCATCAATGTAATACAATCATCTCCGTCATCTCGAAATCTAATGACAGAACTGGCACAAAAATTTCTGCGCATATTTAATCTCCCGAGAGCAGAAAGCCTGTTAATATTGGTGACTTTTCCTCAAGCAGGCACTGCCATGAGGCCCGATTGTAACCCCGTGTAACTGTTAAATGTCACCTGTAATTGCACAATATTTTCTTTGCACATCCATAGTTCCAAATGAGGGAAACTCACTGATTGTGATGAACTCTTGATCTCATCCACAGGGCTATTATCAGAGAAATGAAAACCGTTCAATGTGAATGTCAAGAATAACCTGGGACATTATTTGGTAATAATACTGGCAACTGTGGGACAAACCCTAGTGGACAGATATTTTTCAATCCGATTGTTTGGCAGTCTTGTCCATGCTTTCAAGCGTTAATGGAGTAGACACTCCACGCTAATTGGAATTGGGAAACGCACAAGGGGAAAGGGAATAGACTGAATAATGATGCAGTGAATGGACCAGTGAGGAAATGAAAAAGTTGGCGTGTAATATTTATCCTGAATTGTCTTTTTTGGCTCCTCAAGCTCACTTTTTTGAAAAGTGTGTGTACAAACTTGGTGCAGTATAGGGCAAACGTGGGTGTGATTTTTTTTTTTTTTAAATTCTTGCGACTGAGGCCAAAATTCTTTTACACGTAAAGCGCATTGCCTTCTCATTGTTTAATAAGCCACAAGACTTTAAGGTTAATGGGTAAATGAGATACTCTTTGCCCTCACAAGAAGTCTCAGGACGAGGAAAACAGGTGAGGAGAATATGAGTAGATATGTAAATCGATGAAACCCCTGAGAGGATGAGTAATCACTGCAGAATGCAATTATCCAGTAGAATACGTGCAGGTATCTCATTCCTTTGAGAGAGAGGTGCTTTAATGCGTCATACATGAAAATGATGACGCTTTTTGCCCGTGTTCATTTGTGACTAATGGTTGGAATCCCAACTTGTCGAGGTTCACGTGAATTGTTTAAATTGGTTTCTGTTTTAGACAATCCGGAGCTACGGAAGGAAAACGACAACAAAATCCACAATCTTTGGTTTGTGTCCGGGAAACAAGATCACCATCCATGCGTTTGAGATGAATCAGTACTTCCATTAGGAACTGGAGGACCCACAGACACTTAGCAAGTCTCCTCAGCCAAAAATGGACCCCCATTTTCAACAGTCCTAAAAGAGTAATACAGAAAGTTCCCACGGTCCCTAAGGTGAAAAACAACTCCTCTCAGTTTAAAAGCCATGGTTGGCTTCAGTCCAGGCCTCACTTTCAGGAGGAGGAGAGAAGGTAAAGATCAGCTCAGTCCTAAAAAGAGCCAAATACCTGCCTCAGGGTGCCGGTTTGCTCCAGACTGCAGCAAATCTGGAGATATAAAGACCCTTTAGGTCTGGTGGAAAGAGGCCAATTAATTTAGTGAGGAGAAGATGAGCAGCTGGATGGAAAAGAACAGCAGCAGCAGAGTTTTGGCTTCTGCAGATTTAATGATCTGTATAGAGGTACACACATCCTCCAAAAACAATCAGCATTCATCATACTTTATATTCTATAAACAATCTGTGTCTCCTCTGTGTCCCCTTCAATGCTATATTAATATTTGGAATAGATCATTAACTGTTTACACAAACAAACTGTCCTTTGAACAGTCCAGACATTAGAAAACATGTAGACAAGGATACGACTCTCAAACTCAGCAGATAAAAGTCACAACTCAATCAGACCTGCATTCAGTTATAAAATGGATTATGTCTGATGCATAAACACACACCCACACAGACGCACCGAACACACACTTGTTTTTGTCTGCTGTTGTTTACACTGAAAACATCTCACTGAACTTGGGATGACACCAGACATACATCACCATCTTTACAGTTCATTTTGAAATGGAATAATACAGTAATTCAGTTTTTAATCTGCTTTAGAGGGACAAGCCTGGCCCCCCCCCCCCCAAAGATTTTTTTTTTAACCACTCAGGGCTTTTTTTGAATCAGACGGTCTTCTTTGCAAATCCCTGCCTTCCTAAATACAAACCCATGAAGCAATGAAGGATTGTCAAACCCATTTTTGTGACAAAATATTATTTTCACAACAACTAAATCATTCAAATCAAAACTGCGTGCCTTCCAAATCACAAATGGAGCTCACATAATAAATAAATTGGCAGATCCCGGTGTCTTCGTTAGCACCCACTGGCACTAATTACAGGAGAATATTGACACCCGGCCCCCAAATATCCACTGGAACAAGGCTTCGGTGGCACTGATGTGGAGGTATCTAGCCTAGTGGGTTTAGAGCTGCAACAGAAAGATGTATGCCACTGCCTCACTAGTGTTCCATGAATGGACACTGTATCTGATAAAACTGATAAAAGTACTAAAACGGTATGATCCTCCAGTCCGTAATCCCCGTTGGTCAAACCTCACATCTTGGGACTCTAATCACTGGAGGAGAAAGTCCAGATTTATCTGAACTGGACCATCAGGGCTGTCTGAAAGACAGGCAGCTCAGGGATTAGATAGACCTGCACCCCATGTCGGCATAATTAGCGTGAACTACAAGTGCTGCCTGGTGTGCATTTTTTAAAATGACATAACTACCTTGTGAAATAATCAAACAAAATAACCAAATAAAACAGTTATAGGTGTAAATAACACAAGAAAATAAAATATATTAAAAAAAACAGCTCGTATAAAATAAAAATATGTATAGCTGGCTTGTCTGGTGAGGTGGATATCATGGTAACGGCTTGCAATGGGCGTAAATACAGCTCTCGAGCTCATTTTCATAAAGGCTGAAATGCACCGGTTGCTCTCCGGAGTGTGAATGCAACACTGTCTTGTGAGCATGGGAAAGATTCATGTGCCAATTAAAAAGTACTTAGTAAGCATTTTACTTTTTTCCTCCCTAATGTTGCAGGGCTCTGTATATAGTCTTCAACACATAGAATATAATATGGTGATTCAAATCCATGTATCAGACAACTTATTATTCGATTATTGATTGTGGTCGGTGAATGAGGCTCATTGAACTGGTTTGCTTTGATGTTCATTTCGTTCATTTTATTTTCCCTCATGTTGCTTGAAATGGTTGTTTTAGTGGAGCCTGTTAGAGCGACTGACTTTGTGTATGAAGCATTCGCTCGGTCACTTTATGGCGTGGCTAACAAAAGGTTCAAGCTGCTACACATGAAGTTATATTGGAGCTTCAGATTGAAGAAAAAAAGAGAGTTTCACACACATAATAAATCTGACACCTAAGTGGCTTTGCCTGTACAGATGAATAAAAGCAGCCAGGCCGATGCAGATAGCATCTATAAGGACAACAAATAAAGTATGTAGTGCTTTCAGGAAGTGGATGTCAGAATAGTGCGAAAATCAATTGACTCCTGAGGGGGCAGCAGTGCACCGATAGACCTACGCTACTTTCAGCGCCAAGGAGGAGGAGTCAGTCAAGTATATTAATCTAAACATCAGTCATGCATGGGGAACACCCCAGGAGGAGAATAAGCTTGCTCATCCATGCATCTCCAGGGGAGGTAGGGGGAGATGAACGGGTAAGTATGTCAGGGTATCATCTCAGGAGGATAGTTTTACTTTAGGCACGCGCAGACAATAAAATCCAAACAGAAGCGGTTGGCACCATCAAAATTGAAATGTGTTAACAGATCAAATGCTAAATCTTAAAAAAAGAAAAAGAAAAAGTCCACAGTCCAGAGAGCGATTAGCAAGGAGCAGCATGTCTCCTGCATTTCTGAGTCATATGCTAATGTAGTTCATCTCCTTCTTTAATCTAATCCTGCAGCCACAGCAATAAGGGGAGCTGCAAATATTGAGATTCAGAACTAGTCTATTTTCTTCTACCTAACAATATGCAGAATTTCATTTCCTCTCGTCACCTCTACATAATGTCTGCTGTGCCTCGCTCTACCCACTGGGCTATCTTCTTCAGGACACGTAGAGCTGCTGAGTTGTTTACTCCACCAGGATCCTCCATCCTACTGCGAGGCAAGCTTTTCCACTCCACAGCTAATCTGATGTACAACAACTGCCAAGTGGGATAACAGCAACAAGCATGCCAGCATAGTCAAGTCAACTTGCTAATTAACAGCAGAACCCTGTCACGGGTGGGGTGGGTGGCAATCAACTCACACGGTAACCTGTTACTGTTGTTGTGGACAACAAGGAGGTATCATCGACACTTGATGGCATTTTTTCACGTACATATATCTTTATAAAGAAGGACTATTCAGTCTAAAATTGCAGCAGCACTATTTTGACCGTCATGGCAGATATCTGAGAACGCTGCAGCTCTGAAAGCTGATGTTTGGGCCCACTTTGGTTTTAAAGACAAAGCAGGGAGCGATACGTTTGATAGAACATGCTTGATATACAGATCTTTTTGAAGATTGTGAAAAACAGCCAATATAGAGAGTACTGCAATACAGTATGTATCTGCTAGTGTTATAAGGCAATATACCATGATAAAATCGTATTACGACTCTCATAAAGTGATCTGTTGTGAGGGCAACACCCATCCTTAAAAAACACACATGCAACACCAACATCGACTCTTCACACAGTTAACAATTATTAACTATTATTATATGAAGCTACAATTTAAACATAACAGCACACACCTCGAGTGAAACGTTAAAACGTACAATTCCTTGCACTTAAATCTGGATCACAGTCAAATTATTTTTGACAGTTTAGCGGCACAATATCCATCTTATAGGGGAGACCTTTCTTAAAAGGAAAGCATGTTTATCGTCAGGCTGATTTGTGGATCATCTTCAGTCCCAAACTGTACGGGGATCCATCATTATGATCAGTCATTGGATTGTGCATCATAATCTTCCTGGCTGTTTTATTGCCTAAGTCCTTACTTGTCCCACCTCTTGTCTTTTTTTTGTTTTTTTACTTTCAAGGCAGTTTGTTGTACATTTATGTGTCTTGTTAATGATTATGTAATGCGCCTTTTTAATAAAGCAATCTTTTTACAGGCCAGTCTTGTCACCTCTCCTTAGCTAGATATTGCACTTGTATTCCCACAGAGATCCCTTGGTTTCCCACTGAATATTTCTCACTTGTGAATTTTTCTGGATCTTTGTCAACTGCTGAACTCTGTGGTAACCTATACTGGCAGGCGTAGGAACCTACAAATCATTGGAAAGAGAGTACATAATTTCTACAACCCCACAGAGGCAGCCTGAAGAAGACCTTTTTTTTTTTCTTTTGTTTTGGCAAAAGCTATATTGACATTCGGCCTTTAAATTTTAATTCGGTTAAATATTCGCACTTGACCAAAGGAGTAAAACTAGGAGCTGCATCGTGTAACAGGCAGCATTTTGGACACGCGAGATAAGAAAACACGAGTCAATAATAACATGGCAGTCTGGTTGCTTTCATATTCAGGGTCCTGATAAGGAACATGACGCTTATTTGTGATGGGAAACAAAACAGTAGTTGTTAATGCAATAACAGTAACTTGCCAAACATCTGTGGTGACATTTAAAATGACTGATTAAAATGAAAATAAGAACACAACAAACAGCCTGTCTGTGTTGGTGAGTGACGCTTCAGCTAATTCAATTCATTACTGCCTTCATTTATCCTCCATGATATTCAGAGTGTTAAGGCTTTGCATTGTCTATTTGACTTGTAAATTTTTTTCCTTGAATCTTTAAAACCTTTTCAGTAAGTAAATCATCAACTACTTTTTTATTTTTTTACCTTGTTGAAACCAGACTTGAAGGGAGATGATACAAGTATTACTTTTGATAATACATGGAGGGGAAAACAAAAAACAAAACAAAAAAAACGGCTTGCATGCTTCCAGAACCTGTGGTTCAGTATTCAAGGCCGGCGCTAATACAAGAAGGTGGAGAGGCCTCAGACAGAACAGGAACAAAGTTCCAGTTTCACAGCACACACTTTTATGAGGATTCCAGCACTTACATGGAAACCGCTTGTATTAAAACGGAACAGGACATCATGAAGCATGAAGTACGGCATATAATAAGAAAACTAAAGTGGGGTCCTCATCTATGTTGTAGAAATTGCTTTTGTGTAAGTATGCAGCACTTTAATGCTTCTGCGGTATTATTTTGACCATTCACAATATGTATACTCTTTTACAATGATATATATTACATGAGTGGCACGAACAAGTCATAATAATCTCATTGATGAAAACTACAATTAAAGACTAAAATTAGCAAAAATGAAATGACTGTCAGTCAAGCTAACATGCATTTTAGTCAGAAGACTAAAACTAGATTATAATCAGCTACCCCAAGATGTATTTTGCCTTTTAACTACTTGTAAATGATTGTCTTGAGCTCACAGACACATTCTTCCCCCTTCTTACATCACTACTGTGACACCAGAATGCAGTTCAGAGCCAGCCACATATACGTAGCTTGACGCTAACGGCACCCCATGGCAACTAACTACTAACAACAGCAAAACTATCAAAAAAAAACATCAGTTTCCAAACTCTGTCACCATTTCAGTTTGGTTTGCCTTCAATTGGAGTGTGTGTGGATTACTGAGCATAAAGCTGGATGAAGACGACACGGGTTCCACCGAATGATGCACATTTTAGCTTGTTGACGGTCGTTCTTAGACATAGCTTTGCTGCTGTTAGTCGCTGATGCTCACGGAACACCATTAGCTTCAAGCTAAATATACGTGGCTGGCTCTTACTGCATTCCATTGTCACAACAGTCATGTAGGGGGGAAGACATCTTTGTGAGCTCATGACAGCTTTTAACAAGTACTTCAAAGTGAAAATAAACTTCTTTGGTGAAATATTGCTTTAAGGCCCCCCCCCCCCCACCAAAAAAAAACAAAACAAAAAAAACCTTTTTACTCTGACTAAAATAGTTTTGGTTTTCTTTGAGCAAGACTAGACAAAAATGCTGTAAGTCAACTGAAATGTGACAACAAAAAAAAGCAGGATAACTAAATTGAAAAAAAAAATAGCTGCGAACATTAACACTACTTACAACAGCCTTCATTGGTGTGGTCCCCACACCCCCTTGTGGTCAGTCAGTACGTTTGTTAAAATCAAATAATATCAATGATATCAAGTACAAGGTACAATTTGTAAAACTGTCATATATTTAAGCTACAGTTTGTATTTACTGTTGAAGCAGATCTATTTGTTTTTGGACACACTCAGGAAATTAGGTGGTGTGTGAGTTTTTTTTTTTGTTAAATGGTTAAGAAACATTGATTCACAAGGTAAATTAAAAAAAACACATACTAAAGAACACATATGAACAATGTGAATTAGAAAAAGTCAAGTTTTTCTTTATTTCCGAAACATTTGGAAAAGCCCGTAAATCCTGTTTCTCCCGACATAACAACATACATACAACACGTAATAAATGACTACCTGGTTTTATACACACGTCCTCTGACTCTTAGACAAGAAAAAGGTTACTTCACTTGTCAAAATGTCAAGTGGCTGAAAGAACATCACACCAGGCGCACTGTGCGAGTGCCGAGACTAAACTGCTGCAAGTGATCACATACGAATTGGATTACATTTGTAGTCTGATGAACGAGGCGAAGTACAAAAAGAGCCAGGCGTCTTTCAATGGTTGCTTTGAGGAGTTCCTGCCCCGCTACCCGCTAATGATTGTGGATAATAATAGTGTCCCACATGGGCTTGTCAGGGATGTCGGCGGGAACAAAGGTCAGGTTATTAGAAGCTGAAGGACTCTGAAAATGAATGACTCTTTGAATGTCACTACACTCTAATGCAATACTGGCATCTCTCAAATTCACACCTTGGCATTCCAAAGCGTCTCCAACTTCTTCACGATGTTTTCATCTTCAAACTCATGAAAACTCCATTATTAGCGATGAGTGATGACTTTTAAAAAGACTCACACTTCATCCAATAGCATATAGGACAAATTTTCTAAGCCCCGTTTGATCGTCAGTAGAAACTTGCTTATTTAAATTCTGACCTTTAGTCATAACTGTCACACAAATAAATAAACTTGTCCTTTAAGGCTTTGTTTGGATTTACACACTTCTGAATTTAGTCTTCCAGAAAATGAATTATCTCTTGAACAGCAGAGTGAAGACACCAAATAACACACCGTTGTAAAAGTGATACCTGACCCACCTAAACTGAACAGAGCCATTATTAATTCCACCTGCGTTTCTCCTGCAATGGCATGTCAACATGGCAGCCGTGAGAAGGACCTATTGTACAGAAACAGTATCGTTTTTTTCATTTCATCATTATTCTAATTTGGCAAATGAACTTCTTGTAAACCTATTAAAGTATTTTGACATGTGATTCATTCATCTCGATTCTAACTTGGCAAAAGACAAGTATCCTAACCTGACATAGTGGAGAAATTAGCCTCCCTTCTCAAACTTACAGTAAAAAGAAAATGATTGCAACCATAACTTGCAAAATTAACATACAAACATATCAGCTTAATTAGTTTCACCTGTGCTACTCCTGCATTTTCAAGTAGAAACAGCACAAGGGAGAAGCTTGCTTTACTTTAACCTCTACAGTGACGCTTGGCTAACATTAGGCTCTGTCTAACAGAAAATTTTCTGGGCAAACTTCTCCTTTATGCATGAGGGGTTAAACTGGCACAGAAGCTATTTTGTTCCTGTTATATCACATTTCAAGATACTTTAATGAGTTTCCAACAAGTCATTTGAACATTTTAATGCTTCACTGCAGCTCTTGCAAGCAAACTTTGCTGCTGCTTCGCACAGCTACTAGGCTAACGTTAGCTCACCTGTAGCAGCATCTCATTTTCGAGGCCATGCTCTTCGCTGGTGCTACTGCCATGAAGCCACTGATGGAAGCAGAGTTCAGTTGCCCTGCTGTCTGCTGTCTAGCACCACTGTGACCTCGGAGACCACAGGGGGCTGGTCAGGGAGTTCTGTACTGCTGAGATACTAAGCACCCCTGCAGCACTTCGCCTGCTGGGTAAGTGACGTGTTTGGTACTGGTGTTATTATTGTGTGTGGATTTTTCTGTTGGTTTGAATGTTGACTGCACAGTTTCTTGGTAGTTGTTAGCCCCTAATGTTTGCTCTCATGGTTACTACATAAAAGTACTTTGATAGTGGATGGATGTTCTTTTGTGGTCAGTTAGGGGTCATAGATTATTCCTGTTGTTTGGGGGAACTTTGCTTCCGGTTCACTGTGTAGGTTATTTATTTATTCATCATTGTTTAATGCCTGTTTGCTTTTGTGACCTTAATTTGACTGCTGCCTGGTACGATTTCCCTTTACATGATTATTTTTCTGCAATACTGGCTGTCTGTGTGAATGTCGTGACATAGAGAGCAATTCATATGTTCTCCACATGTTCATGCGTGTCTTCGAGTTAACTAATGGAGGCCACAGGACGGCTGGAGCCAAGAGCTCCAGGGCCGTCATAGGAGCCATCTGTGGTTGTGACTATGTTTACCATGGGTGCATAATGTGGAGCCCACATAATCTTTCTGCTCTGTATGGATTTCAGACTGTAATTTGATATCTACATTGTATATTAATACACAAACTCTCTACGAACAAGGGAGAAGGCATAATATACTGCAAAAATCACAAAACCTATTGTTAGGCCGAGGAAAATCCAGGCAAGACCATGACAAAGCACTACATGGCTCTTCCAGCTGAAATAATGTCATCATTAGGAAAATAATTCATGAATGAATAATTCACTCACCGCAGTACTTTCAATGCAGTTATTTACTTTTGATTTGAAAAAATTCATATTAATTAATTAAGCTCTAATTTGCTGGGTTTCATTTCCTACAGCTCATGCAACTTTACTTGACAGCCATCAAAACCTCCCGTAGAAGTTTAACTTGCTTTAAATTTTCTTAACGCTCGGATCAAAAAAAACTTTACAATTGAAGATCTATAAATGGTGGCGCTTTATGTATTCTGCATAGCAACTGGATTTCTCCATCGGATTCTTTCTCAGTTCATTAAGATTATGTTGGTTTTTGACCTGTAAACAGATGCTGCATCTGCTGTTGCCTTGTATGTAACTTTGGTGCAGACATTGTTCCTTCTGCTGTCTATGATTGTGTTTATTTACAACACAAGCGCCCCCTAGCTGGCTGTTACATAATTGTACCATCCCCTGTGCAGAACAGCATGAAGACCCCAGAGACGTAGAATTGCTTCGACTAGACTGCTACACTGGTGTTTGGGCTGAGTCTGCTATTGATGGCCAGTATCACAGTAACTTAGATGTGTCTGTAGTTTCACTCCTAAAAGACCCATGTGCTGATTATTTTATCGGTTATTATTTTATTATTTCACCACCAGCAACCCGCGTTCGTCGGAATGTTAATTCTCACCGCAGCCTAATTCCTGCGCATACAGCAAAAGTTCCTTTCAGTTTTTAACCAAATAAATGGAAGCAAATTCATATTTACCACCCCTCCCTTTTTCTGTCCTCAATCTGATCCTTGACTCAAAAACAGTGGCACGATCCGAATAGTGTCACTCCCACCAAAAACAACCCCACACTCCATCTTTTCATCATCCTGCACAAAATCAAGGTTCTTTTAGGCTTCTTTGTTCTGTTGTGGTTGTAGTTTCGGTCTTCCTTGGGACAGACCATTGTCATGTATTTGGTGTACTCCGAAGCATAGCTATGATCCTAGAAGAATTCAGAAAAGTAAAGTAATGTGAGGGGAGGGCCTATATTATACACCTATACCTCTGATAAGTAAATGTTCACGCTCATAGTTTCATTTACCATCAGTGTTGATACAGTACCGGTATACGCCTGGAACTCTAGTCATACAATGATTCCGTTTGGACCAAATAGTGGAAACAGTTACTCAGTAGTGCCACTAAAACCTCAGTAATGGAGAGGTGGACGCTTCAACTTTAACTCAAGAGTTAAAGGCTGAAAACAAAGAGGAAATACCATTTTCATGTGGCAGGATAGCGACAGGCTACTCTCATAAAGTGATGTCAACTTTTACGTTTATGAACACAGCACTATCAGGAGTTCTGTGTCTTTGCAACATTTTCATCTGTCGACAGTTGTTGTGAAACTGATTTTGTTACCTAGTTTCGTATGCTTTTGAGGATTGCATTTTGTGTCACAGATAAGCGACCATCATATACCACCCAAAAACAACACATTTAGAGTTGTTGTTGTTGTTGTTTTTTTTTAACTGTTACCTTGAATGACGCACATACAGTAACTGTGCCAGTAAAGGTAGCGTTCACCTGGATTGTGTACTGGTGCAGCTGCAGCTAATATTCAGAACTCTTTCCTTGAGCTTGTCTTAACTTTAGCCACTAATTATGTTACACAGTGGGCAGACACGTGGACACTAATCAGCAGCTGACAGGATCAGAGCCTGCATCGCTAAGCAGTTATCAGCATTTATCCACGATATCTTAAAGCGAGCTGGACTGACAATTGCGTTTGCAGACAATCACGTAGAAGGAGGGCGGTGTTGGCATCAAAACTTCACTTAAGAAGTACGGTCATCCTTCACAAATGTAAGTGAAACATATGAGATAGAATAAAAGCACCAGTTACCGCAACCAAATCCAAGAAGAAGTGACTGTTGATTTACAGCTCCATTAATTAAATTTGATTTGATTGTGACAAAATTTTGTCTTCAATCGAATGAACGGGTTTTAGGTGCATTATTAAGATGTGTAACTTGATACTGGCATCATTCTTGGAGCTGCAACTCTCAAGAATGTCCTTTCAGGTGTGTGGGGGCTCTGGTAGTCGTGGGAAGGAGGGGAAAATCATTATAAAAACATCATTCAACATAGTTCAGACAGTCAACGTGTACGTGGCTCGAGCGCCTCATCAGTCTCTGTGTCACTGTCGATGCTTGTCAGGAAAACTCAATGTCTTATCCATGTACTTCACTTGAGTTTCTTTTACAAAAGGCTGGAGGGATTTAACTCCTTCCAACAAGAAGGAAATAAAACTAGAAACTACATAAGACAATTAAACACTCAGTCCAAACAGAAAACTTGCAAGTCACTGTGTCTGTAAATGAAAATATAAGAGGGAAATTTATAGATAAATCCTCTTGTAGTGGTTTGTTTCATTTGTCATCGCAGGTACAGGCAAGCAAACGACTTTCTATGTCCATGTGGGCAGCTTTACAGCTCATCCTCCCCAGCGTGCTGAGAAAAATGAGGTGTTTAAGCTTTAAACATAATAGCTTTAAACCTAATAGCTTTCATGCAGTGAAGGGCACCTACTCTCACTTGACTGGACTGGAGCCAAACAGCAGCAGTAACCTTCAAAGTCTGCACATCCCTCCAAATACACCATAAAGTTCCAAGTGAAAACCTCTGCTGATTTCAGGGTTCCGCACAACGTTAGGAGTTTAACCTTCTCAGTTTTCTTAAGCTTTAGTGTGTTTATGATTAGAAATTGTAAATCTCAGCTTTAGAAGGTGCTTTGGTAGTGGGGTGTGGTTCGGTTCCCTGAATCTGGCTGACAGGAGTGAGCGTGGCGGGTGAAGTGATTGTGGAGACGTGAGTTCAGTTCATTGAAATTGGAGGTTTTATGGCAGCACCAACCTTTGCAGTAGGAGTCTGAGCATCTACCTTCAGGTAGAAGATACAGGCTTCCAACCAATAAGATACAAAAACATAACTTCAAAAACCTTTTTCTGTACTGCAATTAACTGAGGAAATGAAGGCATTACTAATGCACTTTGGCTTCAGACTGGAATTTGTCTTCTCATCTCCTTGTGCCCTCCTCATGCCTGTCTCCGTCACTTTATGCTGTCTTCTGTGTTTATATTAGAGGGTTTGCGTGTGTTTTTAAATCCCTGCCTGGATCAGACTCCCCCTCACAGGATATTAAACCTGTCTTAGACCTTAAACCTGTCTGGACAAAGGGCTGACATGGTTGCATCGTTCAACTAACACTATCACAGCTTTATTCAATGGGACTGCAGCTGTTGTTTATAATTTTAAAAAAGCCTCGTGAAATACTTGGATGCAGCGTTGGGTTCTATATGGTAAGCTATTTAACGCTTCGGCAAGGTCATTGAGGTGTCTTGGCTATTCTGCTTGTTCTTTGTGAGGTATGTAATAGCTTCGCATTTTGTTCCATGTAGGATCTTTTTCACGATGTACGACCTGATAATAAAGCAATGAACACAGAAAATGACAGCCCAGAACAACCTGGAGGAGAAAGTGCTCCCCGGACGAGTCTGCCGCGTTCAAATTCACACAGAATGAACTCCCAAGACAAAATACAACATCCTTTTAATTCCCATTTCCGTTTGCTACATCTCATACAGTAAGCACATGAACGAGAGAGGTCGACATACAGAGTCCAGTCACTGAGCATATAGAGAGCCACTTCCTGACAACGACACAACGTCCACTATGTTCCCAGAGCAAGCAGTCTTTGTGGAGGAAGTCTCTGATCTCACAATGCGTAGGGACATGCAGTGAATATGCTGGAGAGAGAACACAGTGTGTACAACTCCGCTTGCAAACAGCTGCTAATTCACAGTTAAGGTTTGAAAAGTGCACACAAGGTACTGATCTTGTAAGTAGCTTAATGAGGATTATCTCTACTGTACATCTTTAAAATACCATAACACTCAGTGTTACAGATCTGAAATGTCAGTAAGTCGTATTTATCAGATGTAAAAATAAATGACGTGACATATCAATATTCACGAACTATTGTTATTGATTTCACAATATCTACAAATTCACAACTTAGTAACACTGTTTTGAGCAATTAGAATCGTTGCCATTTAGTTTAATAGTTTGTTTATTTGTCTACGGCTTTCTACCCATCAAGAGAATTGCTTCAATGCTGTAGTGGTTATGTGGTATAAAATATATAATAATTGATGCTGTACTGAATAGCATAAATATATATTCATATAATTATACTGTTAATATACTATATGTTTATAGGATGACATGTTTCTGCTTAAGTTAACTCTGGCCCTGTGAAGGAAAAAATGGTATCACACTAAAACGCAACTCGAAGCAAAAATAAATATCAACGATACAAGAGAATCCCAGTGATCAAAACTACTCAGAAATGAAGGGGGGGAAAAAAAAAAAAAGATTCCTGAATGACCACAAGCTTCTATGATAACTTTCATGTTTCACATTGATTAATTTTCATTTTAAAGTTATTTACATGTCTTACTCAGTCTTTTTGACACTCGTCTGTGGACGTTCAGTCATCAGTCTGAGCAGTTGGGACGACAGAGTTTTAAGGTTGGGTACCTCCTTACGGTTGAGCTGATCCCACCGTCGGCTCCTGGTATTAAATTGTTGTTTCTGTTACTGTAGCTATAACAACAGGTGTAATTTCAGCTGTATGAAAAGAATCATTCGCAGCTGCTGCGGGGGACATTTAGAGAAGTGTTTCCTCAGGTCAGATGTGTTGCCATGGCCAACTTTGAGATAGAGACAGCATTTGCCCCGACTGACTGTGAGTCGAGCATGAACATGATGCAGGTCTCTGTAACGCTGACACATTTCAGCTGGTTCGAGCTCAGTACCCAACCTATGGAGGTCCCTATGTAGTTCAGCTACAGATACAGAGATTGTGGTTGCGTGGCTCTGCATGTCCTTCCTTTTTGCTACCCACAGACACATTAAAAAATTCAATTTGGACCAATGAGGGCCGACAAGACGTACAGACAAAAGCAGGAATATATACAGCGTGATGATGAAGTGGCATCACAAATGCAGTCGAGCAAACAACACATCTCCTGGTGAACCATTAGAGATCATTTCTCTGTCATGAAAAGTAACGATACCACAGTATTGACCTTTTGGACCCATTTGCTATCCTGATATGGCTTATTTGACATTTGAAGATGTACAATTTTCAAAACAAGCATTGATGCAATCATTTGATCTGGCTTATGAATGTATCTTTGGTAACAGCTTTACTGAAGCAACAGTCCACTGGCTGAAGCTGAGGGAGCCCATTGGAAATATTTCTAATTCAGGTTGTGGTGACCTAGATGGCAACTGTCTTTGTGGCAGGTTGTTTTTTTTTCTTTTTTTCCTTCCAAATGTACTTCAAAAAATCAGTGATTGCTTAGGTACTAAAATACAGCCCCTCAGTCGGAGGAATCACAAATACACGAAAGCCTGAATTAGCTGTAAATAACAGACTTCAAACACATCAGCCGTTGAGTATTGAGCATTAATGTGAGACCAGGTAAATTCAAATGGAAACACAATAACTGTTCAGTTAATGAAATACATGATACAAAGTGTCATTATATGTCAGCAGCAATATGTCTGATTTAATCGTCCCATGGTGTGGAGACGTGGAAGTCTTAAAGAACGCTATTAAACAGGGACGTGTACACATGGTTTGTAATTGCCTGTTTAATGTGACTGTAAAAACTTGAGTCCTCACAAACGGATTCCGGTGTTTATAGGGTCATTAATCATTAGGGCCTCAATTCTGTGTTTGAGGTTAACAACTTTTGATGTTATTGAAACTGAAAATAGTTCACCAGGATATGTTGCCGCTGGTCCATGTGTTGCTCTTTGTTTGAATGAAAGTTCTCTATGGTTCGTGCGCTCTTGTTTCGGAAGATGTAACGGTTTGTTCTAATGGTCAAATAATAACTCCAAATCACTACAAGAGTGGAGGCTGCTGCCGCCCGTCACAACCCGACTCCATAAAAAGGAATAGTAAATACCTAAACTGGTTTCCAAGATTAATGAGCACATTAATTATCCTCCCTTTAAATGGATTTAAGCTGGACCCGAATGCCTTTTCCAAAAAGGGGACGACATGAAGGATTTCATTCTGTTGAGCCAGTCCAGTGGGGTGTGAGGGTAAAAGCACTTTCATAACCTCGTCTGTGTAAATGATCATAACACAAATATGTACAAATAATTCATGAAGACGTTGCTGAGACCGTGTGAATGTGATTGGGTTGAACCACAGAAACATTGACTAAGCCCTATTTGGGTGCGACACACACCGTTATCTGAGGTTGCAGACACACATGTACAGATTGTCACGCGTTAACCTATGAATGATGCTTTGTACATGGTTTTGTGACATTAACACACCTTCAGAGAGGCCACAACAGTCGACTCATTCTCCTGTACTTACCACACTGGAGACACAGTTTAAAGAGCTCCATGTTGATGTCTTTAGAACACCGGTCACCGAGAAGTCAGTAATTCATATGACGCAAAATATAGTCTAGCAAAATAAGAAATACATTTAAAAAAAAAAAAATCACATAACATCTGTATCAACACGCACGTACGCACTCACACACACGCGCAGTTCAGCAGCTAAATTAAAAACAGAACTTGAACACGGAGACGAATTTGATTTGCAACCTTGAAAGCATGACTTGATGAGTTTGACCAAATAGTTTGTTCTTCAATGTGATCATAACAATTACAGTTGGTTCATTATAGTACCTAAAAATGAATGACAGTTTTTACAGATTCGGCAGCATTGTGCTGTATTATACACGTGAATGATTGGATTTTTTTTCATCTACTACAAAACACAAACGGTACAGCAAATGTAGACAATCACCAATATACTTTACATGATCAAGTATAAAAGGGCAAATGTACAACATGAATCCAAATCTAGCTTATGACAAGGCAAAAACGGCTACATCTACTGATGCAGATAACATAAAAACACCTGCTTACAAGAAAAGAATGTAGTTAAATGTATAAAACATCTAGCTTTGCTTGCATTTACATGGAAAACCTAAGTATTAAACTAAGTTTGACTTGAGTCTGAGGTAATGGTGTTACTGTGGTGTGTTACGACTGCTGCTGATGGAGACGCCGCACATAAAAGCACATAATTGTTGTGGAATATGCTGGGTCCTTTAATCTCTTTGCCTCATCTTGTCGTCGGCAGAGGTCTGTTAACCTTCCACACTAATGGACAATTTTACACTCGGCGCCCATGCCCGTAGGTAGAGGGTGCGTGGGTGGAGCAGACACACGTCCTGCAGTGTGCAGACGCCGCCTGTGGTCACCAGTATGTGTTTGCATGCAAAACACACACACAGACTTTTTGTGCATATGTGTGCTGTTGATGCAAGTGCGAGTGTGACGAAGCTTTTTACTTAATAATATGTTTATTCACCAAGGCACATAGCTTCTCTGTCATTGAACATACTCAGCCAGTTAAGACAATAGGAGCCACTGGACTAGAAAATGTACAGGCGGCCGCATGGGACGTGAAAGCAATTCCAGATGATGCTGCATCGTGTCTGTTGAGATTCAGTGTGAGCTGAAGGCTAGACACTGACGATTATTAATGATGTTCCTATGGAACTGTACAAGCTGCCCCTGGCTAACAGAGCATAGTAAAGCGACCAATGAATTTCTCTGCTTTTGATGCATCCCGGTGTGTCTGTGTGTGCATGCATGTTGGATATTTCAAAACCTTATCATTGATAAGCTACAATGAAAACCTCATGCTTGCTCTAACTCATCATAAGCAAAGCGCAAACATTTCAAAACAGAGGGAACACAATTTGACTAGTCTACAAAACTGCAAGCAATCAAGATACAGTGAAGGAACACTTGGTTACTCACAACAGGGAACAGGGCCAGAGCTAAGAGTGGAGGGGAGAAAACAAATGCAACGCAAACACAGTCTGACATGACAATGTGCTCCCTCCAAGGTCCCCCACTCTATGTGAGTATTTGCCTTCCATCTGTACAGACGTGCAAAATATTAAACTCTTGAGAAAACACACACACACACACACACACACCCACGCACGCACACATTAAGATGTTATGGACTTGGCCTCCTGCAAACCTTTCTGCCCTCCAAACTAAACCAGATCAAGCCTAGCATTTGGTCAAATTCAGTTTAGGTTGTTTGCCTTCATGATAGCGGGCTTTCTGTTGACATATGTAGCCCAGTAGCCTAAGTTGAAGATGAAGAAAAGAACTGGGAAAATGATGCGTGATATCTTGTCCACTTTGCTGACGCGGTTGTAGGACTTCTTGGCCTCTGTGTAGGGGTCGTCCATTTTATGGAGATAGTGAGAGTGTTTGGCCGATGCTGCGGGGGCACTCTTGGAAATGGTCGTTAAACCTTGGTCTTTACCTACGTTGATGGCATAGGTGGTCCCAACAATGTTGAAGGTGTTGTTTGCCTTTTTGGAGAGAGTTGCAGATTCTCTTCTCTGAAAAGGAAAGAAAGCGGTAAAGTAAAGGTCGTCAGGAGCAAAGCAGCAGACTCAACAATACTTCCATTTGAACTCATCAAGAGGAAATAGAAGCAACACCACGAGACACGACACACACAAGAACAAAACAAAAGCCTAACCATATCTTTAATCCTGGCCATGTTAGCCTGAAACGGTTCCTGAAAAGAAAAGTAGAAAAGAAAAAAAGTTTACCAATTATATTAAAATTACTCAACTTACATACTCTATGAATCAGTGTCTAGCTCGCAGTACTTTTGAACATTTTGCACTATAGTCAATTCAAATCTGCATCACACAAATCTGGATTGCAGGGAACAAAAGGGCTATGATTCAGATTCATGACTAAATTATCAGGCTGGTAAAATGAGACTTATGGGAATAGTTTGCATCATTGCAGAAAGAGTTTGGAGCTGAATCTGATACTGCTAATGGCGGCAGTAGCGGCTCAGAGCCTGATTAGAAACAGGGCAAATAACAGCGCCTGTAGACATGTCTGACAAACTGTATCAATGAGAGCAGCCAGGCCTCTTCAGGCAAACAGCCCACGATAAAACAAACACAACAGAGGCTGTATGTGATAAAGCTGGCTGCAAAAACTGTCTTCCTCTTACTACCTCAGAGAAGAGAGTCTGTCTTTCATATTGAAATCACAAGGGGAGACTGAGTTTTCATCGCTATATTGGTATGCTCAGAAAACTCGTTGTCACCTGAGGATCCTGTCTGCAAAAAGAGAAGAACTAGGGCACCAAGATTGATCACCTGTGCAAGTTTGTGCACATGTACTGGGGGTCACGTTCTTCTCACCATTCATCTGCTCTGGGGCCATTCTTAAGATCCTCAGCAGAACTACATTGGTGTGTGTCATGTAACACGCTTTCACTTTCAATGCACCCTGCTTTCACTTTTGCTTTGAGCCCAGCTTTTATTTTTTGCTCTACTTTTTCAGCTTCATTTAATTTTCCTTCCTCTCCCCTTTCGCTCCATCTTTTTAATTAGCATAACTAATGTCCCCTCTTTCCCCTCCAAAAAGCTTCATGGTGGATCTCTTTCTGCACATAGCTCATCACCAAATGTTTTGTTTGGTATTTATTCTCAACATTCACTGACAAAAGGAGGCAGAAAATTGTTTGTTCAATGTCTGGAATAGATTACAGTGTGTCATCATTATGCATAATATCCACAGGTAGATCACTTTCCAAAACAGAAGGATATTAACAGTATCACAACGGTGTTATTATGTAGTTAAGAGGTTGTTGGAAGTTGCAGGAATGAGAAAGACACAACTCTAATACATCAAGTGAGCAGAGCAGCAGCAGGAGGATGATTCTCTCAATCACTCTCCACCTCTGCAAAAAAGCAAACCCTTCATCCGGCAGAGGAGTGGTGATTCGATGCCTGAAAGGGTCTAGCTCCAGTCAATAAGCATGGGGAGACAAAGAGTCACACCGATGCCCCCCAGATAACCTGATACTTGCCCAGCACATCGATTCCTCCACATCAAACACCACCACTACATGGCCTCCTCTATCACAGCGGTGGCTTACTCAGCAGGAAACTGTAACCCTTCGTATGACCTTAATCAGAGTCCCCTAACGTCGCTGGCATTGGAAATGTTCTTTGCCCAGTAACATTACAAACAAGCCATGCAAAGTCATTTTCTCTCACTACTTAGCCGGGCTGTCCTCTGCACTAACTCATATGGTCTAATTATTGGGGAAACTGCATGTGTCATGGTGCTGTGTGCATGTTTTTTTTAAATGAACTGAATGTGACACAGCACATAATTTACTTACGGCTAAAGATTCTTGCGCACAATTCAGAGTCATTTGGCTAGCTACAGGCACAACTATAATGCATCTGTTGACCTTGTCTTTGAGCTTCTGTTTTTTGTTTTTTGCATCAAATTTTTTTTTAGGAGTGTGATTAACTATCCTCAGGGTAAATGTGCCTTGCTGTGTCCTGCTGTTTGAAGCTCAGTGTGTGCATGCGTGCATGTAACGGAACTTTGTGACAGTCTGTCCCTGTCTAAGATGGGAGATGAGGTGTTGGCATATTTAATAGCCTCGAGTGTGTGAGCATGTGGGTGTATGGGGGTGTGGGCTGTATATAGGGAGCTGCTCTGTCCCTGCTTGTGTCTTTATTTTTATCGGAACAAAGGATATTTGAAAAAATATACCAGTAGTTGCTGTGCTGAATCTCGCCATGGCAGGACTTACTGTACTATCAGTTTTTGTTTAAGTCAGTTCAGGTTTTATTCTCCTAAATCTGAAAAAAAGATGGTTTCTTGAACTACTTTTCCTTCCTATGTCCCTGTGTTTCTGTATTTCTGCTGTGTACGTCTCAGACTGTTCCTTAATCTCACCTAATTGAACCAAGCTAAGCCCTGTATCAAGTGATCATGGTGCCAATACGGAATACAAACATCACGGCCAAGCCCCGAAATGTTGTGGCCAAAGCCCAATTCATTTTTGCTGACCCAAATTTAAACTTGACTTCAGCAATTAAAAAAAAAAAAATCAATTCCACACCACTTAACACTTCCTTTGTGAATGTGGCCCCTAAATAATTAAAAGCTAATTGTACCTGCGCCTGTGTGCAGTAAAAATAGTAGAATAATTATCATACTAGTTCAACCCATTCAGTCGTCCTGGCTCTCTGCCCTCTGACTCACCACCTCTGTAGAGCACCTGTACCATTTTCAGGCCTCGGTACACCAATGAGCCTGCTGTGGCTCCTCGTTGGCAGATCCAGGCACCACGCCATTCTTGATATGAAGGTTTATATGCCCAGGGAAAGAACTGAACAGGTTTCATTATGTAAAGAATAGTCTAAAGTTGGGCAACTAAATGATTCTCTCCTGCTGTCTACTCTCTGATTATCTGGCTGTAGCCATGCACTGGAAATGTCGTTCACATTTCCCATTAAATGAGGTGTGGTATTTCTGTGCTAGATTTCTCTTTATATTGAGGAAACCAGGGGCACACACCTTCCCACACAAATTCAATCCTAGACCAAAACTCCGATCAACTAAATCTTTGTTGTCCTCTCAGCTTTTCATGGTCGAGGCCTTTTGTGTGCCTTTTTGTTCCTGTGTCACTGATTTGGAGTTGTATACAACACATAAGTAGATCTGACATCTTGGTAGCGAGCTGTTGACAAGTACAGTGCTCACACAGAACTCATGTGCAGAGCTAAACATAACACCGCTGCGCTGTCCACCATTTAAAGTTGACATAAAATGAGCTAATAATGGTGTTGGGGAAATGGTAGCCATCTACATGGACTAATCATGCATTGATGCATTGGGGGTATATTAGGGATGCGCTGATATGGAAGTTCTATGCTGATACCGATTATTCAAAATAACAATTTGGCCCATAACAGAAAAGCAGTATTTCTGAACTTTAAAAATCCCTGAAAAAAACACCTGCGCACAGTGAGAGACCGATCTTTCTCTGAGACGGTGTAACACTCCCACACAGCCAACGTTTCCTTTCTTTCTTTTTTTTTTTTTCAAAACAAACCAAACATCCACACTGGCCTTTCCTTTTTTATTTGGAGTTGGAACCTTTGTTTGAAGGTGAAGTTGTTCCCTTGTGATACAGCAGAATAATTAATACCAAATGAAAAGGGAATTTTTGCATCTCTTTGCACAAGTTAGGGCACTCGATCGTTTGTGTATTTGCCCCTCATGAAAGGCAGTTCGTCAGTAAGGGGGTATTGTTAGTATTCTCTTCTGGAAAAAGGAGGAAATATTGCATTGCTGCTGCTGTTGTACTGTTCATGTATATTTTATACATATTTTAGGTGAGAATGTGGGTGTATACATTTAACATTCAGCCTCAGCTCGTCCCCTCGCCAGAAGCTTGTAAAAACAGCCACGATCAACATGAGTGGTTTTAGCAGTAGTGTCCCAGATGCTGAACTGCACTCACGATCACGATGACAACCATCGCACTGGGATTTGGGTAAGTCTCCATCACAGCGACATCATTCCTACCTTACGATACCGTACCTGTTGTCGGGTTCCCATGCACCGGGGACGGCCCTAGTGCACATGGCACCTGTGCTGGACACTCATATGGCACATTGCTAGAGTCATAGAGCTGGTGGCAGGTTGGCAGTGCATGACTGCACACATACTCAGCTCATAACAGAGAAACGTCAGGCAACTGTCACTGGTGAATGCCACCTTATTTGGCGATACGGTGATGCCAGTTAACCATGTCCATGTTAGCCCATACCTACGTTGACCTGATGCATCGGTGCATCCCTATTGACAAGATGCCTCAAGAAATGACAGCTCTGAATTACTATTTCTGTTCACATGTGTATTACACTCTGCTCTGCTGAAACATGACTGCAAGGAAAGATGTCTGAAGATGTGGACTTGTGTGCTACAGGTGTGCATGTACAAGACCGCTTGAATTGAAACGCCCACTGCACAATGAGCAAATGCTCCTGCATCTGCTCATGAAACCAGCCCATAATACCTAACACAGTAGTTTTCCATCATGTGTCATTGGTTGTCAAGGATACGCATGCCAGCCAGACTTCCCACTGGCTCATTTCTGTAATAAATACTCCTTCAGCCGGCAAGGGGTGAGCTAATTAGGTAGATCTCTTGTCAAACAGAACGTCAGGTAACAAAAAGGGAAGAAAATGGCCGTGAAGCTCTATAATCTCAGAAGTAATTTGGTGCACATTGACTGGGCTGCAGCTCACCATTTCAGACCTAAAAAAGAAAGAGCCTGTGGGCCATTAAGTCATCGTTTGGTTCTGGCTAAGACTCTGATGACTGGAGACGGCATTTTCAAAAGGACTTATTGAGCTAAAACTTCCTCTTCCTTTATAGGTTCCCCTCCTCTTGCTTCTTTTCATTTAAGAGATGTTTAAAAAGTAAGAAAAAAAGCAAAGTCTGATCCCTTTGCTTTCCAGCAGCTCGTTCTACCGGGAGTGTGATGGGAGTGCTACGTCTCCCTCTGTGACCCCATTCTTTTTTATCTATCATGACAACTGCATGCTCAGCACAGCCCCCGAGAGCGCAGTGCAGGCTGTTGCCATTAAGACGAGGCATCAAAAGAACAAAAAAAAAAAAAAAAGAAGAAGAGAAAAAACCCCTCCCCTCTTCTGCAATGTAACACTGCAAATCATCCCCATTGAATGAAAAGTTCTGTGGTAGCAATATGCATTTCTGTCAATCACTCAGTCAAGCTACAGAAAAGATGATTGTATCAAACAGTGAGTACATAAGGTGCAGAAAATGGATTTGTGGCCGTGTCTGTCACAGCAGATGAAAAATGTGTCTTTAGGTTGCAACTCGGCTGATAGAAGTATTCCTCCTTTTATTTGTGCTGGCAACAACAACAACGTATTCTAAAACTAGCATTTTATCTTTACATCACAGGGACGAGGGCCGGGCAGTTTCCTTTGCAAATGTGATTTCCGTGCTGCTCCATCAGTAAAACAACACCCCAGATGGCCATTATGGTTTTGTACATTGCTACAGTTCAGTCCATTCAGAATGGGGAAATGGAGTAGATTAGTTTTACTCATTTTAGCTTTACAATTAGTAATTTGCTTTAGCCCCTTCATGTTGCCTTTTATTGTAAGTTTCTACACACACACAGACAGGCTAACTGAAGGAGACGTGTCATTCATAGGAGTATTTTTATGACTCTCTTTTCATGTTATTTGCGGTTAACATTTAAAGAGTGTTCAACCTTCTTAATCTGTCAGGTACAAAACAACAGGACCTAAATAAGCAGTTGCTGAAGCCATGATGACTGAGTGTTTCTGCTCTGTAAAGCACAGCTGATGGTCTCAAACACGGAAACAGAATAAAGTCAAAGGAACCAATCTTGTCAACTGGCTCTCTACATCCTTAGAGTGGTATGAGGAGGCGGCAGGTGTAAGAGTGGCAAGCTAATAGCAGACGATAGTTTCTTCTCAGAGCAGGAACAAGGTTTATCCAACATTAGAAAACAATTCACGGATGGAAACCAGAGTCTCCTGTCGTGTTGCTAATGTTTTACGTAAAATACTTTGCGATACTTCTGCTTGCAGGTGAACTTGTGCAATCTGCTGGAACTGCTTTCTAATTCTAGAACATGCAGCCTGTAGTTGAACTAGAGGGCATCCGGGGAGTGCACACCTCCACCAAGGCAACACAACGTCATCAGATCCAGATCTTTCTGAATTTATTTATTCATTCAGTTCTGAATAAATTCCAAAATCTAACTGTGTCCCTGAACCTGTTAGTTATATCATGCTGTCAAATTGAATTAAAGTCCATCCACAGCATTCAAGTTCTCCACAAATGGAGAACTTGGCGTTGGTAATTGCTTCTTTCTTACCGTTTGCTTTTGTGTAGCATATAGTTGCTAGCTCCTGTTAGGAGCAGGCAGGAACTACTTTAGTCTAAATGCACTTTTTTCTTCCAAAGAAAAGTTTTGGATGGAAATCAAGGCCACGATTAGGTACTTAAAATGTAAATACATGCTGATGTTCTCTCTCGCTAAATATTGGTGTGACTTTGGTGAACCCGGAATGTTGCTCTGCAAATATTTAAATAGTAGTGTATGACAAATGTGCAATATTATGTGCATATTTTCTGAGATAAGACAGAAATCTGGGTTATCCATTAAATATGTGTTACTAAATACAAATATATCTTCTGACAGAATTTGAACATTTCATTGATGTTTCTTTCAATACCAAAACAAAAGAGCCTCTTTAAAGTGTGTAGAGCTACTAAATTAATTTGAGAGACATTCGTAATTCAGACGTTAAGCAAAGGGCAGAAGTGGATTTCATTTGATGTGATAATCTGTAAAACATCTCAGAAAGCATGGTAAGTTTATGATGAGAAACTTGTCAGATTTTATTTATCACAGCTTCAGAGTAGAAACACACTCGGGAGTTCCTTCCTAATAAATCCACATTTCTTTAAATTGAGTCAAGCACATAAATTCTTTTGAGCTAATATGATACGTCTTTACCCTTGTGTGTTTCTGCTTTGCTGCAGTACACAAGTTCACTCACCGTCCTCTACAATCATGAAAACATAAAACAGCCTATTGACAAATCTGGAAGCTGTGATGAAGTCAATCAGTGTGCCTTAAATGAGCAGACTGGATTTAAGGTGCCATCTTTTCAAGGCAGAATGAGCCTTTCCCGACTCAAAGATGAGACTTCTGTTGCTATCGTAAATCAGGGCCAGTTTCTCTGGCTCTCTGTTTACCTCTTTTTCTGCTCTCACTGTTCCGCCCCACTGTCCCTGTTCCATTTGGCCGTTAATGAATAAATAAAAGCTCCTTTACAGAGTTCTCCGGGCTGCTTTAAGGGGAACTTTCTATCACTGTTTCTAACTTGCCCTCATCCATCCTCCTGTGTAAAAAGATGACTTTCTGAGCGGGTCTGAAAGCATTTCTTACAAGAACGTCAACACAAGTGACAGGAACAATTAATCTTGAATTCAGCATGGCAGGAAAAAATGATCAGCCCAAGAAGAGATACAGTCCTGTCCACAAAAAAACAAAACAACAACAACCCAAAAAAAAAAAACCCAAACTGTTGCATTCGGTGTCTGAGGATGACATGTTTCAACGTTAATGGTGGTGCGCTGTGTCCGATCAGAAGTGCAGGCGTAGCATTCATTTATTTCTCTGTATCAAACTGTTCCCGAACAAGAATCACTCACCCTTATTTCCATGCCCTCTTTTTTCCCATCCCATGCCCAGCTGCGCTTGGTGAAGTAGTTGACTGTGGCAAACTCAATCAAGGCAGAGAAGACAAAGGCATAACACACGGCCATGAACCAGTCCATGGCAGTGGCATAGGCCACCTTAGGGAGGGAGTTTCTAGCACTGATGCTCAGGGTGGTCATGGTTAGGACAGTGGTGACCCCTGAGGATGAAATGAAGAGATCAGTAAACAGTTCAAAATAAATAACTCACCGCATAGTTTTTCCACCTTGATATTTTACTTAAATGATGACACAGCATTACAATGGGGTCTAATTGGTAAGTAGCAGAAGCTCACTCATCTAAACTATTTTTGGGGGTTTCAAAATTAGAATTAAACTTAAAGGTGAGCTCCAAGGAATGCATGTCAGAGCTTCCCCAGCTGGTACAACACTCCAGTTTAATGTCAGGGAGATGCTGGACCGACTTGACATCTGACGTTAAATTGGATTGATGTTAAAAGCCCATGCTTGAGTGGCGTCAAACGTTGGAGTAAAAGCCAACAATATATCCAATTCTACAAGTCTACATTAAGAAAACAAACAAAATATCAAAGTCTGCTGCTGTTAGTTTTCGACCTGGAGTGGATGGTGGCTTTAGACATTGTCCTGACATTGAGTTTATGTCACCTGACAGTTACATCCAACCAAAAGTCAACATCTACAGTGTTGGTGGCCAGCTGGGTCAGCTTCTCATCGATTGATGTGCGAAGTGAGAACACTCAGCCACGCGCCAAAAATATCAGTCCATCCTGCAGCTTCAACAAGAACTGAAAGTGAGCTGTATTTTTGAGTTGTCTTTTGTCAAGACTTGTGTGTTTCCTGGCACCAATACTGTCAAGTCGTAAAATAGTAAAACTGTGTCCAGTGGAACTATGGGGTAAAATATCTACATTGTCCCATAATAAATACAAATACATAAAAACCATGAAAAAAGCACGAGTCGTTGTAAGCCACACACCCACACGCACACATATACACACACACACACTGGTGTCCTTCATGGATTTACTGTGAGTACATCACAAAATGTGAGAGGTGCCAACAGATCTCCAAACACTAATATCAATTAATTCTTCTTTTTTTGGGGGGGGCGTACAACATTTGAAGCTTTCCAGATCATTTCACATCACAGCCTTTACATTCAGTGTTGCTGGGAATCAAATGTGGCTTTGACAGTGGCTGCTCATCCAACCACATAAAAGCAATCACTTCATCTGTTCCAACCTATCTCATCTGCTGAAAAATAGATGCACAGTAAGCTCGAAAAGTGAAGATTGTGTGGGGAGGTCAGCTCATTTCAGTGGGTCATGAATGAGAAATTAAAGCGTACGAATGTACATATAAAAGATTGATGAATAGGCAGACATTTATTTATTTTCTGCTACTCTTTTCTGTGATTGACTTGAAACCCGATCTGGAAAGGTATCACATGACATGTACAAAGCTATAAGAAATGAAAAATAATCATCATTTAAGATCTATTTGTCTGAGAGAACAAATCATCCAAAGTATGACCATGGCTGGGAAACAGTGTCCTTCACAGGAAATCTTTCTATCATCCCACTGAGATAAATGATACTAATTACAGCTTCTCTCCTCCATGAAGGAAATGGTTCTCTATAAAAACTTTTGTGTGCATGACTGAAATAAGGTTCAAAAGACTTGAAATAAACCTGGGTCTGTGCGTGCAGAACCGAAGGAGTCCAGAAGTTTAGAAAACCCTGAAATAGGCAGTTGTGACAGTTTTAATTTCTGAAAATAACCCCTTGCTCTCTGTGCTTACGTATGCTATTTCTGCACAAGTGCTTCCCCTCCAAACATCAATATGTAAAGGTTAAAGGGGCACTGTCATACATATTGCAACACAAAAAGGTGTGGGAGGTTAAATTACAACTCATCTTTGTGTATGGAATGAGCTATGCGGGCAAATTACGGTCAACATGAATGGTGCAGGATGGAAAAGACCTTTTTCTTCACATTGCACACGTTGGTGAAGATTCTCAGTCGTCCGGGTCGTGGTACCTCCTAAGTGCTGTGTTGTAGTCAACTAGAAACCTATTCAAGGTAAATGAAGCAGTCCGGTTGACTATGACACAGAACTTAAGGCACAACTCAGACAATATCAAGTATGTGGATGTAGGAGTTTTTTTTCCTAGACTTCACAGGGAAGGTTTGATCTTTGGGTTCTTTTATCAATCATAAAGAAACACACCAACCTTTGGATAATATGCTCTTTCATCATCCTCCCAAGAGCCTGACAGGAAGATACATATCCATCTCTGTTGTGTGTCATGCTCTGTTGCAGTGTTGGCCATGATTAGTAGCAGCAGTGGCTCTTTCAGTCACTAACAATCCTATATTTATACTGGCTAAGTTTTAGCTGCAGCAACAAATCATCACGCCCGGTCAAGAAAAGTAGTTCCGGCTATGCGTCTTATTCTAAAAGCACGATGTCTTGACTTTTTATATTGTTATCATAGGGAATGTTATTCATAACTCTTCTAAAAATGCAGCCAACGCCATGTAATGGCTAATGCTAACATCTCTTATCACTGCCATTGGTTGTGCTAAGCTAACTAGCAGCCAGCTGGTTTCTTAGGGTCTCAATTCCCCCACATAACATGTAGGATGCATCTTCTCGTCTGGCTCTGAGGAGGATAAAAAAAAATGAATGTATCTCCCAAAACTTTTAACTGCCTATTTTGACTCAGGGCTTTGGTTGTGTTTGAATTAACTGTTGTCTCTTTGCTTGAATTTGATTGAAAAATTCCCTGTCTGTTCATCACTCACACTGTAGCTTCAGTTACAATCTGTGGATAAAACCAAACTGGGTCAGCTGATTTATTTTCCCTCTTCAACGGTTCGTATCTTTTAATTGGTGCGTTCCTTAAGTAGGCACAAATCAATACAGCGATAAAAGCTGGAAAAAATAGAGTACATTTCTCATCCAGGTCCATGTGCACTCCATATGCGTTAACTCCTTCTGACGATGTCAAGAAACGCAGCTCTGCATCTTTGATCGCTCCAACCTCACAGTTTAAAAGCTCCATATTTGCCAGTCAACACATTCTCAGACATTAACTATTTAGTGCATTCTTAGAGTTGACAAAGACTGTACTCACCAAATACAGTGCGCGCTGGAACCGATTCTCTGTTTAGCCAGAAGGAGACCTGAGACAGTATGACAGTCATGATGCAGGGAAGGTAGGTTTGGATTACAAAATAGCCAATTTTCCTTTTCAAATGGAAATATGTTGTCATCACTACATATTCTCCTGAGAGGGAGTGAGAGAGAAAGAGGAGAAAGGAAATAAACAGAGAAAGACATGGAGAGACATAATGGATCATGATTATTAATACAGTTATGCCCAGATGAGAACAACAGAAGATGAAATATTCAGAAGTACATTAATTAAAGTTAGAGCATTAACATATACACTTGAATCTTTAAATTAGATAGTTCTTAAGAGAAGGAGTAGAACAAATTAATTCATTTAAAATAACCGGTGAAAAATGTTCATGTCACTTCAGGGTCTGTTAAGAAAAGCATAGAAAATGGATTTGGCAGGGAGAAAATACACTGAATAGCAAAAGTATTAAAACCACTGACAGGTTTGGTATTGAGTATAATATAAAAGCCCTGCAACAAATCTCCCTTCATCAGGTTTATTCAGTCTTTATTGAATCTGTATGAGAGATGTGTTAATTATTCTAGCTGTCAATTTGGAGGCTGTAGTTTATGGTGCTGTTTGAACTGCACCGGTTTATACTGGGAGCTGTTCCTGGTGTTTATATCACCTTAATTCATTTAAACAGGATGGACAAAATTACTGTTGGTGGCACCACAAACTGTTGTACAGTCATTACCTTTAAAATAAATCAACTCATCTCTCAAACACATTCAATAAAAACTGTACTTTAGAATCATAAAGGGGGATTTATTGTAGGGCTGTTGAATTATACTTAATACCAAACCTGTCAGTGGTTTTAATACTTTAGATGATATGTGTATTTTTGAAATAAAGACCCACAAAGTTTCCCCTTCAATAGAATTCTTTGATGGCCAAAGATGTGGCCCTTTACCAACAGTATGCACTGTACTACTCCGGCCAAAGTGTAGCAGTTACTTTGCAGTATGCGTACATCAGAAAAACATGACAAATACCTAAATGCGCTGATTCAGAAAATTCAGTATCCCACGGGTCTGCTTGGCTCTCTCTGTCCCTCAATGCAAAGCAGTTGTTGCCATTTTGAAAGAGATTTGAATGGAGACAATGTAAATCCATCCAATTGGAGCTGATTGTTTTGGAAAATGTGAGAATGTGATTCACAGTTTCATACGGAATCATCTGTCTTGTGTCACTGTTCACATCTTGAATGAAAACATGTATAGAAATAATAACGGTGGGATTTTTGCACAGATCTCTACCAAAAAGTAGGTATAACGTTAGCTGCCTGCTGGGATATCTTTGCAGTGCTACAGTACTTCAGTTTGATTGGTATTGTGACACACAATCTGGCCTTTAGCAGGTATTGTACCTCATGTGATGTGGACATTTCCCTATAGACCGTTTTGTGATTTAAATCATATTAATCGTTGAGCCCTACAGCCTTTGAAGGCCGTTTGCTTCAGAGATGAAATAAAATATTTGACCAATAAGCACTTTTATCATTATCTGACTACAGAGATAAATGCATTAATTATCTGATTAAATTTTCATTTCTCTACGTCTGTAATCAGGACTCGGTGGTCTTGAGCAATGTCCCTCCCATGGTATTCTCTGGTCCTGAGACTAGAGGATCTTTGTTGTTACTGTGAATAACCTCTGTCTGCATTGTTCTGACCTGCAGTGCAGAGTATTTTCTTCAGCTGGGGTTTTGTTACCGAAACTAGCATATGGACAAATTGAGTCCCATAAGCTCAACGTCATGGACCAAGACATCACCATGTCTGTAATCAGAGCTGAAAGGATAGAAGAAAAGAGCCTTTCATTCCCTGAGGTGAATTATTATTTTTTTTCTCAAACAGATACCAACCAGAGCTGAACTGGCTTGAATACTCCCATTCCCTTGGATCAATGCAGTCCATTAACTCTAAAGCTTTGGTAGAAATTGGATTTCTTTTGACATGAACCAGTTTATGAAAGGAATCATGTTGACTCCACCTGGCAATCATACAGGGACTTAAGTTTCTTCCCCAAATTACCTTTGCGAAACTTGCGTTCAAACCACCAAATAGCAAAACAATAAAGATGAGCTAAAGGAAAGTGTTCTCAGAAGAGTTGGACAACTGCAGTTCTTTTGACAGTGTAATATACACATTTTGCTCCTGAGGAAAACAGCCATCCAACTAAGTGGTTACAACGGGGCTTTAGTCTCTAAACACAACTGAAGTCTGACAGATCTCCGTGATTCGCTAGCTTACCTCCTGAGAGCCACACGCAGCAATCTGCTTCACTGCAGAGTTTGGGTTTATCAAACAGAAAGCCAGTGTGGCTCAGTCGTAAGCTATGCATCCTTCAGTAATTGCTAACTGCCACACTGAAGCAACCTTTTTATCCAGAGCTTTGGAGCTCCTTTGTCACATCTTCTAGTCAGCTCAAGTTGGTAATAAGTGTGAAAGGTGTTATTGTTGTTTGCTTGAATTATTGTAAATGCTAACCACTAACAAATACAGCAAAAGCTCTATACTGCTGACCGTTAATGGTGAATTGTAACATACCTTACCTGTCTATTCCATCCCCTTATGTTAAAAGTGCGACCGTAAGTCCCCCAGCGACAGGATGATATGTGACATCAAGGGTTTTGTTCCACAGTGTTGATGAGGTGAGGTGGTGGAAGACAAATGAATATGTAATCAAACGTATGGCCTGGCAGACCTTCCTTTTAATTCTGTGCTTATTAAAGTTGACTCTGGACAATCACCCCGAACTGAATGGAAATGAGGCCCTCACCTCTGCCACACCTCTTCATATTATCTTAGCATATATGCTGCTGATGTAGTTTCCCTAGACCTGGGATCTTTTTTTTTTTTTTTTTTTTATTCACTCGGGAGAAAAGAGAAGCAAAATTAGAGAGAAAAGTGAACGGAGTGATTATATGTGCCAAGTGAGTTTATATTTCAAAGGTAGGTGCTTCATCCCATGAAACACGAATCTGATTTCACTGCTTGCGATTGTCTGTCCTGACAACATTGAGCATGTCTGTAGAAGCTGTCTGTGAATGGTTCACAAGCGCGTACACACTGAGCCCAACGTGTAAATTTGTTTGGATTAAGACTTAACCTTTTGCTTGTTTAAACACACAACATTTGATTTTATCAGCCCATTAGTGCGACCGCTAATCCGTTAACGTGTTGCAAGTTGGTGCTGGAGCTGATCCCGGCTGACATTGAGTGAAGGGCGGGGAAAACCAGGGCTAGCACTTAGACCCGACAGCCACTCCCACCTCTTAGCAATATAGGAGAACTGAAGAAGAGTACCTGTGCTGGAGCTGATGGTTTCTTTGCCAATGACGTGTCCCAGTAAGTCATACTGGTTCAGCCTGGAGCCGTCTTCTGCCACGGAGACAGATCTCTCGTCTCCTTGGGTCCAAAGGTAAATCACCTCGTTATTGGTATAAGCGTCTGAACAACAGTGGAGACAAAACAGAGAGTAGTTTTCTTACCAGTTTTAACACATTAGGGCATGATTCTTAGTTACAGCATGATCCATCCAGAGTTGATCAAGCTGACTTTTGAGGATGATTTTTAGATCATATTTTAGAACTCAGAAGGACCAAAGCTAATGTTCACTTTTTGACCTTGCTAACGCTGTGACTGATGAGCTGCTCACTTTTTATCTAGCACCCCCAGTACGTCCAATTTTGTCCCCTTCTTGTTCCAATGCATAAAACTATGATGCTGCTCTCTTCATGTCTTGAGTCTGGTCCACATGCTTGAAACCCATTGCTCTATAATGAGAAGCATTTTTTATTCTGTGTGCATACACTTCACCCCGGGAACTCCTGTTCAAGGCAGCCGCGGAATACTTTTATTTTATGCTGCTTAAAGAAATGCCTCTCATTTATAGTAGCTATTCCCTTGTATCGTGGTTCTAGCCTTGAGTTAATTTGCCTGACGTCTACAGAAGGCACTCCTGGATCTGTGGTGTGTTTTATATTCAATTCTGGCATTAACATGTGATCAGATCAAAGTACGGCTGATCAGACAGACCACAAACTGAGGTGGTCAGGACCACATGGGTTCACATTCTTAAACCAGTATGAAAACCACCTACTGAACCTATGAACACCTGATAATTACTAAAAAATCAGTAGATATAGTACCAGTGCATCTTGGGCAATTTGGTTTGCATGGAACATGGTAAGGAATAAGGGGGCGGCATGGCTCGGAGGTAGAGTGGCTGTCTAGCAACTGAAGGGTCGCGGTTTGATCCTCACTTTCCCCGGTGACCGTGTTGAAGTGTCCTTGAGCAAGATACTGAGCCCCTAATTACTCCTGATGGCCCTACGACAGACTGGCGATCAGTCCAGGGTGAACCCCACCTCTCGCCCAGTGTCAGCTGGGATAGGCTCCAGCCCCCCCGAGACCCTTAAAGGATAAGCGGTGTGGAAAATGGATGGATGGATGAATATTCTAACTCCGTATTGTTTTTATTTCTTTCATTTCCCAACAAGTGAGGCACAGAAAAAGCATTACTGCATGCTGTCAGTCATGTGTTCCTCTTTCTTTTGTTAAAAGTCAATCGACTGATCCCTCTCTCTATCTGCCCGGTGGTATTTTCTGAAGGAGAATTAAAATGTCAGTGTTCGAAATTAATAGAGGAATCAGTTGACACAATCCACAAAAAAAACTGAACATCTATGTTTTATTTGGGCATGATTTGAGTGACGTATCTACATGTGCTGCTTGTAATAAACACAAGCTGTCATGGGGAAATGTGCTGGTAACACATTTCTAAACTATGTACCTGTTTACATCCAGAGTGGGAGTGTGATCCAATCACAGGAGTTCCCTCCAGACTCATATGGACACTCATTGGTAATGGCAGGTGGGAACTAACTTGTACTTTGATCTTTTCACTTGTGATCAGATAACTAGGGACACATGTCAGTGCCTGGCCTGAACAAGACTTGTGTCTTGTTGAGACCATCTGGTCTGACTTACAACTTCCAAACTTCAAGGGACAGGCATGTGCATCCATCGGGAAGTCCTCCAGGTGCATGGGGCACTCAGCATGAATGGTCAACCTGGAGGGAGGGGTGGGGAGTGGACACACACACACACACACACACACACACACACACACACACACACACACACACACACAACTAGTCAGCCTGCAGTGGGGTTAAGGCGGCCATTCGAACAAATCTTAACACGTCACGAGAGGAAACTGTATTATCATAAAATGTAATTCATTGTCAGAGATGCTATTAATATTTCCTGAAGATATTTTGAGTATACCTTTAAAATTCATTCATTCATTTTGGTGTTTTTTTTTTCATTTGGTGTTGAGATGTAAAATAAGCCAATGACTGCCAAAAGTTTTGATCAGAGAACCTGGCCTCATGCTTTGATGATGACTTCTTAATCCTTAACAGTCAAGGAAGCAAAATTGCTTCAGCATCCACATAGATTGAGGTGAATGGGGGGGGGGGGGGTGAGTGATTAATGTTCTCACACAAAAACAGGACTGCAGCAGCCCTGGTAGACAATATCAGCTTCCCCGATTCAAAATAATGACGCAATCCTGCAGAGCTGAGGCCTTCCTCCCCGGCATTTCTCAGTTCAGATGCTGTGGATGTGCTGATTACATGGATTTAAGCAGTTGTTTGGTGCCAATCAACACACTGTACTGTGCTGAGGCACCTCTCTCTCTCTCTCTCTCTCTCAGAATAGTTGGATTTATTCTCGAAAGCTGAATACATATGAAGTTTGAAAATGATGTCTCTCCTCCACAGAATCGCTGCTTCTAACAATATGGCAACAATATCCTCTAGACCCATTTTGGCTGAATGGCCTATGCTGCACTCTAATGTTAATGTAATGACGAGAGCAATACCCGATGAGGGACTGAGGACCATTTGTGTGTTCTTTCAACAGCGCTTCCATTCCTATGGAAGACATAATGTTTTTAAACTCAGACGTCACTGATTGTTGTTACACATCTGTAAACCTGCAAGGAGGCCTTCAGGAAGGGATGCCGTAATTACAGGATGAGCAGCACGTCTGCTGTTCAGCACGTTCCGTGTTTGTGGGACAACCCTCTATTGACGGTGCGAGAACAACAAATCCACGACAGACAACATCAGAGGAACGTCTATATGATGTCTGTGCGGGTTGAGCTGCCGGCTCACCGCAGGAAATAGAAAAGATTAACTGTTCACTGAGCATGACGTTCACGCCCATGCAAATTTCCAGTCTGCGAGTTGTCTGTTGTGCGTCGCTATCTGAATTGTCATGACTGGAGAGCAACCCGTGCTGACTACCTTGGTTTACATTGAGAAGAGAAGGGTTGAACATTATTAGTAATCCATGTCTGATCCAGGTCATTGGTTTGAAAGTAGAAGTCAGATACTGAAATGATCAAGCTCCAGTGGCTGCTGCCTCAGATTACGCTTTATTGTCCCCACAGGCAAATTTGTCTCACAGCAGTGTACATTAAAAAAAAGAACAACGATTCTGCTGAATAACTGTATTTCTGATCTCTGGATGTTTCAGCATGCGATTGCCATGGTTTCAAGTGGAATATCTCTAAATGATATACTGGATGGGTTGCCAAGAGTTTTGGTATTGTGCACACGTCCTGTACTGCTGGTGATTAATTAAAATAACATTTGAGATTCATAATCTAGCACCATCATTAGGGATCATCTCATGATACTGATTATCATTATTCTGCTGATTATTTGTCTGAGGAGGTGATCTGTCAAAACCCCCAAAGTAGAAAAAAGGGAGACCAAAGACTAGTGACAAATTGTGAATATTTTATGATCTAACAACCCAAAGATTTTTACTTTACTTATATGACATTAAAAATAACTTAAAATTGTTATTGTTGAGAAGTTTTGTTGATCAGAAGGCTGCAGATTGCTTGTTGCTTATCAAATATTTTCAGGCAGAATCCCAAAAGTGTCTCACCTCATTGTGTAGAGAAGTGTGCCGTTGTCAACTAGTCGTAGAAGTTTGTTGGGTGTTGTCATGTTGTGGGCCACAGATTTCTTTCCATTGTGGAAGAATGTGTCAGGTGTCCAGATCTTACTGGCCAGGAGGTTGTTAAGAGGTAAAACCTGCATGGGCCCATCAAACTTCAGCCTCTCGTCTCTCCAGCTCTGACGGAAGAAGACGTCAATGGTGTACTCCTGAGGGCCAGGGAGTGCAAAGATTAGTTGGCGTGATACGTTTACACAGAAACACATCACATTGTTTACACTGATGGAATCACTCAGTGTGTGACATTCACCCTTTAGCCACTGCGGCATCTTTGTGGTGTTTGCACTCTGTTAACGTACAATACTGTTGTGTTCAAGACGCTCAGATGTACAAATACCCCAGGAACACATAAAACAAGAAAATCCTATCAAGTTATCAGCATATAGGTATTATTGGTGGCTAAAGTTGATATAACACTTTCAGTCAGTCATTTACTTTCATAAGAGATCTGTCAACCAGTGACAGCAGGTGCCTGCCCCAAATACACCTCACTTTACATTAACTGTAAATCTATTTTTGGAGGTACTTAACCTGTTTCTGGTAGGAACTGCTCTGTTAACAATGTATCTTTTGCACACAGATTAGATTTAACACGCTGTTTCATATTTTATTCATATACGACGACGTCTTTGTGTTTGCCACCAGCACACAAAAATCCTTAATTAAATAAAATAAAATCCAGGAAGAGGTGAGTATTTTACATTATTCATTCAGGATCCAGTGTCCTAGCAACAGACTTTTGCTATCAGCTGTGGATAGCAGCTGTGCAGACTTGAAAGATCAATAATTGTGCTTTTGCTGGTACCGTGAAAGCGCCCTTGTTGTGCACTGGTCACCACTGAGGTGTAACTGGCTGCCGCCTGTGTGCCAGACAAAGGCTGATATTCATTTCTCAGTGGCTTCTACAGCAGGAGGCCATCATCTGCAGCAGGGGAGTTGTAAAGCCTTCCATTCAACACATCAACGCTGCCTCTCTAAACAGCGTCAGATGGAAGCCCGTTAATTGATGCGATTGACCTCCTGATGGCCTGCAAACCTACAGGACTATAAAACAATTATACTGTATCCGTCCTCAAAACGGGGCTCTTAATAAAGCCTGCCGAGAGCTTCAAAAGCAGATAACAGCAGAGAAAGAGCAGCGGCGTGACAAACTTGTTTTACCTAACCCTTTCTTCTTCATTTTTTAAAAATCTTTTTATTCATTTCCTTAAAATTTCTTTTTATTTCTGAGGTTTTAATTTAACGGCAGTCCCTGTTTAGTAATGAGGCTTCAAAATCTTCATATCTACTAAAGTTCAAAAAGTAATACTTTTATGGTAATCATGTAACTCATGCAGTGTTTGCCCAGCGAAACGACAGCGAAGGACTGGAGGTCACGAGACTGATCAATACACCAGGGACACCAGGGGCTGCGCACATCCAGCAGAAACCATGTGTGTAGGTGCAAAAGCCATGCATCCACCTTTTCCCACACAAACCCTCGTTTGTAAAGGAAGAATGAATGTATGCATGTCTTTCTTAAAATTATTTTTATAAGCAATTCAAACCAGGGAAGTGGAAATGAAGAATAAGGCAAGATAGGGTGAATGTAAAACAAAAGCTACAACTTCACAACTTGTGTTTTTAATATCATTCACTGCTACGTAACCTTTCCGTAAACGTATCGACTATAAAAATGGACCGCGGCCTCGTTCACACACCGACGGCGGAGGCTGCCATGCAAGCTGCCATTCAACTGAACAGTCGTGGGCTCCTTTTTATTCGTACCTCAGTGGTATCATGGCCGAGCTACAGCCGCGTAACTCCTCTGCTTTTATTTATCTCATTAGTAATCTGACGTCTTTGGTTACTTGTTTGTTGTTTGTTTTTGTTTTTTTTACTTTTGCTAGCATCCGTAAGTTGATAGCTGCTGTTAGATTTGTTTTCTCCATTCAATCATTTTTATTCTGTTTGTGCCTCCAGAACTGAGGCTACGGAATAAAACATTTCCTCAGCTCCTTTTACACCCGATACACTGAGGCAGAATGGAGGGAACAGAGTTGTCCACCGATGAGCTGTTTCATCACATGTTTTCATTGCCAAGCCTAATAACTGGTGGTGTAAACATTTTATATATGCAAATGATTAATTAAGGGTGGTTCTCCATCTAATTCATGACTAAAGATGGGAATGGATGTCAAGCTCATGGATGCGCATAAAATTTCGCAATGTTCGGGTTTTGCTCTGAAGCCGTTTTGTGTAAATGCGCTCTTAATTAAAGCTCCGACTGCAATGATCTGGGGTTGGCCGGAAGAGCTCGTTTCCACGGATGGTTACTCTGCCTCATAGCAATGACACACACCTGGAAATTGCATTTCAAGTATGTTGAGAACTCTATAGACAAATATACAGCGGTAATTAGGTTCATCATCAGGTCACCTTCCCTGACTATTAACCTAAAATTGATTTAAAGCAGGAACACGTAAAAGGCTGTCACAATGTATCAATGTCAGAATTTTTGGCTTTTGTTTTTAATGAAACACGCACACACACACACACACACACACACACACACACACACACACACACACACACACACACACACGTTGTATTGTGTAGTCGTTGTGTAGGAAGGCGTCCCGTGATGAACAGCTACACTTGTGTGTGGTGGCTTGGCCCTGCTTGGTGAAACAATCATTTACTGTGTTTTTTTGAACACAACCCCCCCCCCCCCCCCCCCCCGCTGCTCATGAAACAAGGATTAATTTGAAGATTGACTAGGCTTCTTCTCTTTCTTGTCTTTCAATCTCCTCACAGTGCCAAATGGCACACTCAGTTCAAATGCCAGCTGGTATTCCTCCCGGGACTGAACGATTGATTTCTCCTTGACAGAGAGGACAGAGTAGAGCCTGCACCCAAAGGAAGCTTTCAATTATTATTTTTTTTCTTTATTGCAGCAAAGTTCATGAATAGATTTACCATAGTAAACAACTGTAATCTGAGCAGCTCCTGAATGACAGTCTCGCCAGCCGTTTCATGAATACAGAATCGTTTTCAATTTTTTTTAAAGCCTCCATGGCATTTAGCCTTTATCAGAAAGGCCAAAAGAGACTCAGGTTATGTGGGGACAGACAGGGAGAAGACATGGTTCCCGTTCCTGCAAAGATTCGATTTGCGACATCCTCCTATTCCCATTATTGACTCATCCGCACATTATTTTTTTCCGTTTATTGATTCATCATCAAAAGGCAGAAATGCCTCTTTTCCCTGTGGCGAAGGTGCTTGGTTTGTCAGACCAACAGTACGAATCACCTGAAAGATATTTATTCCTCATTTATATTGATAGAACACAGATGCCCCGGTGCTAATGGGTCTATTACCTCAAGTGTCCTTTTATTATTGGCAAAAAGAACTACCGGTCTATGATAATTAAAAAATGACAAACCTCACCGGCAGCCCATTTGTAGGTCATATCAGCTGTTAATGCGTCATGAGTCAAAAAACCCCACAAAAAACAATTTGGTTCTATGACAGATTGTTTGTGAGGGGAAAGACTCCACTCTCTCAGGTCGATAGACTGGTCTCCCGCAACATTTTCTTCATACGGAACCTGGGTTGACTTATTGTTCACTCTGATGTTCACAGCTCTCGAAAACTAAAACACCAGGGGCCAGAAGCATAAAGCTCTGCTTAGATTCATGGCTTTAACTGCGTGTACACGCAACAACATCTGGATACGCGTTCTTTTCAACACATTTAGGATGCCAGACAGTATCGCATTGGCTAAATCAATAGCTGTGTTGCAGTATTATTATATATTCTATTAGATAGTATGGCAATTGCATATTGAGTTAATAGGACGAAAAAGCAGCTTCAGGAATCAACGGCTGATGTGAATCGTTACAACTAAAATGAGCTTTTTGCTGTGTTTCTTCAGTTTAGCTTTTTGATTTCTTTTTTTTTCAATGCTGACTGTGGCAATATTTGGCAGCACGTGATCATTCAGCCTAGATTTGAATGTTTTTGGGTTTTTTTGTTTTTTTTTAGTTATTCATTTATTTGCTTAATTTGCACTGCTGCGCTGTGGTTGCGGGGTGAAAAGAGACAACTGCATACAATTTTTATTTGTGAATATGAATTTTAAAACCAAATTTATTTAAAAAAAAAAAATAAAGCTGTGCTGCATACTGATGTCACTACACAGATGCATTCTGGGTGTTAGGCATCATCCCGTCTGTCCTGCGTCAACTTGACAACATGTTGTCAAATCAATCAGAGAACACGATTTCCTTCACCGCCATGTAACCAGACGACGAGAGAAACAAATGTGTGACATTTAGTCACAGTGTGTTATTATGCATGAATCCAGCCTTTTCTTCTGCTGGTGCTGCAGAATGTATTTTGTTCTGACTCTGAATCGGTGCTGTCGCTGTCTGCCGTTGGAGATGTGTCTGTCACATGCTCCCCCCGTGCTCCCAGTAGGCTTTTGACGGCACTGACTGAAAAAAATACAACAGCTTGTAATTCATTGTCACCATTTCTCACCATTGTATTTATTTATTTCTTTATAGCTTTGGTCTAGCTCGCTTTTGAAGGTGAAGATTTTTGATATCTCCAGACACAAATATTCGCAGCCCACATTGTTTGCATCGACTGTAGCAGGTTTCATGGGTCGGATGAGGTAAGGTGCAGTTAGTCACCTGGATACAACAGTTTATGTTCTTTATGTTGTTTATTTTTAGTTTATTTTAATTGTTCATGTAGAAATCTGGTATATAGGACAATGACAGCAACAATGAACTAATCTCAATTAATCACTGAACAATTAAAAAAAAAAAGTACAGTCAGGTAAAACCAGGGATTTTTGAACAAAAGGGAAAAAAAAAAAAAAAGATTGTGGCACCTACAGATGTCATGTTTGAGTGTGTCTCAGCAGAAGAGAAAGGTGGCAGCTAATGAAAGAGCTGAATCAGTGAGAAAATGATCAGAATGTAAGGAAATGAGAAAAATGATTGGCTAAGCTGATGGGGGGCAGTTAAGGTAGGATGAGGGCCAAATGAGTCTAGCTGTTCAAAAAGCGACAGTGTCTGGGTTCATGATAATGGCAGGAAGATTGTGTCTAATATCGGATAGAATATTAATGCAGCCTTTGTACCTTGAATTAATGAGTTCATTAAATTCTAAATATTTAGTTATTACATCACACTTTAATGGCCATCACATTTTCATATTAATTTAGTTTTACTCAAGAGGTGAGACATTTTAGTCTACAGGATATTTAAGCGGCTTTCTTTTTTAAATAGATTAAAAAAAAAAAAAGAGTCTCCTCAGGAAAAATGAATTGCTCCGTCTAAGAAACAGAAATTCCACTGCTGGGTTCTTATTTTTCAATTTTCTAACATGACAAAGATATATTGTTTATCTCCATTTGCTCAAGTGACAGATTTGATCAAGCACCCTTGACAAGATATTGTATTTTACAACGGAGCTACGTCCACAACTTAGTGTGCAGAAATGCTGTGTGATATATGTTGTGATGTCTTGTTTTTGACAGTACGCAGCGGACCAGAGATAACGTTCTGATTAGCTGGTAGACCACTTCCTGGAGGCAGCGCATCCATTATCCCTGCTCCTCTCATCGTCACACTCACTTTTGTAATGATTATTCAAAGATTTGATGAATCCCTTAATTACTAGTCCTCCTTGATCTCCCGTTGACAATTATTCTGTCACTTTGCTTCAGTATACAGTTCACCTTGTCCTGCTGGGAGTCGAACCTGTGTGAGACTGGCAGTGAGCTGTGAATCCCAAGCAAACTCCATTTATCTTCAGTCTTCACAAGCTCTCCGATGTAAATACCTTCAACACATTTCATTGTATCTCACTTCATACATAATGTGCTCCCTGAAGTAATCAGCTTTACGGTAATTTCTTTTTAAGATAGAAGACGCTTTTTGAAATTATGTTTTTTTTGTTTGCTGCTCTCAAGGATAGCTCAACTTCAGTGGAGGACATGAGAACAAATGGAGCCTTTGGTAGGGGCGGCATGGCTCGGAGGTAGAGTGGCCGTCTAGCAACCGAAGGGTCACTGGTTTGATCCTCACTTCTCCCGGTGATCATGACAAGATATTGAGCCCCTAATTGCTCCTCCCTGTGACAGACTGGCAACCTATCCAGAGGGACCTCTCGCCCAATGTCGGTTGGGATAGGCTCCAGCCCCCCCGCAACCCTTAACAGAAGCACGTCAAAGCACGGCTGAAGGCAAACAAGCACGTTACCATTAATATCTGATACAATCTGATCACACGACCAATGCAATTAACATTTCATGCGCTACACTTTAACAAACTTGAGCACATTGTATATGTGCCTGTTACTCTGCATCACAACATACCCCACGCTGCTTACTTGTGTCACCATTTGTGATTAATGTAAATATAATTTTATTGTATCCAGTATCACATTCCAATACAAAGGTTTATTACTCTCCATGGTCCCTTACAAATAACAACAAAAAAACTGACAAATAATTTGCTTGTTGCTAACCGACTTGCATCTGATTTCAATAAACATTTCGGCCTTGATACAATCAGAAGGAGAATTAATGACTCTGCAGCAAGGGTCCTTTCAAACCAGCACAGGAAACTAATAATGGCAGACACTCCCAAGTCTAGTCAGCGATGCGGTGTAATAATATTACACTAATAATCAATCCCTTTCTGGACAGTTTGACCGTGATTTTCTATTATGGAGCCACTGATGAGCTCTGGATTGATTGAGGTTGTCATCACTCTACAAAGCATAACCCCTTCTGTGTTTATGCATGTTATCTGATTATCTCAACAACAGCAGATCTGACAATTGCCATTCTTGGCATATCGATTACTTACGACATGTTTAATATTGATCAACTTTAAACTGTCAGTGAGCTGCTCTGTTTCCGTCCCTTGCAGGGAAAGGTGGAGTATTTTTGGGCTCGCGAGCATGCAAGGAGAGCAGATATGAGACACGAACCAGAGAAAACTGCTCCGGAAAGAGGAAGAGCATATTTATCAGAACGGCCACAGCAACTGGCCAGGGACGAGCTGCCCATGGAGACACCTAGCAGGAACACAGCATGTAAACATGTCTGATCTTCTGTAGTTTTAGTTTGTATCACATCAGTCACATTTGATGCTGTGTAGAGATAGCATCTGATCTAAAATATCAAAATTGCATCAAAGCAGCCTACCAAAGTCTCTTACACGCCACATATCCATCTTAGTGTCTGGCAGCAACATTACTGACTTTATCAGGCATCACCACCCCCTTTAACTGAATGTCAAATGACAGGCGGTCTGGCAGAAGTCACGCCTAAGATTAGCCGGGGACAATCAGTTTGGGTTTAGAGACTGAAGGCCGCAGAGATGGAATGTAATTTTCAGTAGGATCATCACTCCATTCCATACCTTTTTGACATTCTAGTTTAGAGGTAATCCATTGCGCATATGCATATGTTGATTATAGCTGCTTTAACTGAGTGATGGGAATTACTTGGAAACAACCATAAAAAGAGAAAAAAATGCTTTAGTGATCATGACAAATGCCTGGAGAGGAAACTAACATCCTGCATGTCAACATGTCATCATTTCATTTTCAATAATTCCCTGTTGCAGTTTAGAAGGTCATTTTTAGCATTCGGGGTTTTTGTGTGAACGATCACAACAAAATGGCAGATGAGAAAATGAAAATGTAGAGAGAGATAAAGAGATACTCCTCCTGCCCTCCTTATTTTCACGACAGCCTTCAGATTCTTTACCAGCGTGAAAGAGAATAGATTGTCACAGTGCTGCAGGGAAGACTTATTTTTGTGGGTCAACTCGGAAGTTAGCATCACCATGGGCTCTCTCAGCTAAAAGACAGTGGGATTATGATGATGACATTGGATTTTGAATTATTGCAAATGAGCTCTGTGGCAAACAAAAATGTATGAGACAAACACGTTTTTGTTTTGTAAAATAATCTTCACAAATAAACACCACTTGTATGATTTTTGAAGGGCATATCCAATCGTTAGACGCAATCGTTATGCTACGAATGAACTAAAAGTGGAGACGTTCAATGTCCACAACAACTTCTTTACCAAAGATGCTCAAAGCTTCAAAACCCACGTGTGTGGTATTTACTGACATATTTTATCCCCAAGGACAAAACGTCGAAATGTCAGCTATTTGTGACTTATTTCACGGTCCTTATCTCAGGCTTTAAGTGAAAACAACAGCAAAAAAAAACACAACAATTCTTTATTCTGTATGATACGCATGTCATGCCAGACTAAGAACACATTACACATCAAGAGGCGGCAGTAATGTTACAATCTTCTTTTAGTATTGCTCAAATGTGTTGGTCCTTGCTACGTCTGCAGTTGGTTGATATTCCTGGTGCCTCGAAAATGTTGAAAAGTTAGCCTTGCTAACCGTAACCACCTGGGTCCCTCCTGTCCCTACAGGGTCCTTACCTGTGGCTGTAGCACATTGTGTTCCAGTGCAAAAAGACTGTGCTGCTTTTGTTTCCTATCCGTTCCCTCTGTGCACACGAATCCTATTCTGGCATGAAGGAGTATGATTATTTGTGTAGTTAGGGAAAGTCAAGTCGTGTGTTAAAGATTGTTGGGTTTTTTTTTTTTTATCCCTCAATGTTTCTGAGAACCTAGATTTTTTTGTTTTCTCATGAAAAAGGGGCTTAATGGGGCTTACGACTCAAACAAGGGCAACATGATTGATACAGGATCAGGTAGCTCACCTTGAAATTTTAGCAACACAAACCTCCATCTGTTCTGTTCAGAAGACCTTGAGCTGCTCAGGCATTTTGGAGTTTGACTTCCTTGAATTTTAAACATACTGACTGTGTGCTGAAAGTCTAAGATATTCCAGAAATGTTTACCTGCAGGGTATCGGGCCATCACTGAACTCTTTGTCAAAGCAAGTTTCAGCGCAGTACCTGTGACAGCCTAAATCGCTACCCATTTCATCAGAGCAGACCTGTCAAATCCCACTGTGAAACAGGGAAATGTGCTTTGACACACCATGCATGTGAATGAGAAGCACAGTCCTTGTGAGAAGGAGTTAGGAAGACAGAAACAAAGACAGAGGAAGTGAGGGGGGGGGGCTTTAGATAGAGAAACACACCCACCTACTTACTGGAGATCAGCGTCAAGATTGTAACTCACATTCTGGGTCTCGGTGTGACACACTGCAGAATTCTGCTGTAGTCTCACACTCAAGTCTCCTCGCCCAGACTCTGAACTACGTGCCATGTTATTGGCCTAATATTCGAGTTTCCCTGTCATGCACTTAGCTTCCCTTTTGTTTTGATAGTGGAACAGGGAAGGCAGATGTGGCATATTGGGGTCCTGGTGAAAGCTGAACAAGTGGCCCTTAGGGTGAGAGCGAGGCAGACATTTCTAGGACACTTGAGGTCACAGAGATGGGTAATTGAACCCCTGGATATACATGATATTCAGAACACCATGCCTAGGGTGGAGAGTGTTCTCTGTCTAGGGAACATCTCAGTTTTAACAATTTCTCCAACTATTTAATGCTTCACATTTAAGCCTGGAGTAGCTCATGGGATGGTGATGCTGGTTCATTGCTCCACCGTGATTGGATGGATTATAATGGAATTCAGCACAGTCACTCATGGTCCCCAGAGGCTGAATCTTAAACTTTGGCAATCCCTTAACTTTGCAACTGGGACATTTGTTCAAGAAAAAAAAAAAAATCAACAAAACATATGGCACATAAATATGGTTCCCAAGCCACGTAGCTTACTGATCCACTAAATGTTTCACGGGTGCCTCTATACGTTTGATGTCTTCGTGAAATATCTCACTCATAACTGGATTGCTTGTCCGGAAACAAAGCCCTGATACTCCTGTTTTCCTCAGGATGAACCATTGTGTGTTTTGATGGGGGTAGGCTATAAGTTGAAAAATGCACGTCCCTACTATGGGAGGAAAAGCATTTTTGTTCTGTTTCAACCTGTTAACCCAACCTAATCTCACACACACCGCACACTTGTGTCCATTTATTTTGAGTTAAGGAGGATAACCCAGAGGTAATGGAGGAAAAGGTGCCTGTTGGGGATGGAATCATCTTCCTCTTGTTGTTGTTTATGTCACTCAAAGGGGCTACGCAGTAATACTCCTCCTCCTCACGCAAACATTACCTGCCAAACATCAGCATGTTAGCATCATAATTGTGCGCATGAAGACATACTGTAGCATTTATAGCACATTTAACTCAAATCTATTCATGGATTGAGGGGGCTGCCTCAGTAAATGTTTTCTGCAGTATATTAACACCCAAATAGGAAAATACAAGAAGGTAACAAGACTTTCATGAAAAATACACTCCCTCCTAATGCCAAACTTAATTCTACTCAAGCTTAGTGTGCATGTACATCTTCTAGGCCTTTCATACAAATGTGCTAATTTGAAGTGTTGTTTTAAGGTGGGTTCTGTAATATAAAAATGCCAAGCCATAAATGAATGTATGAACATCTTTTTACATCTTTATTGGAATTATCAAAACAGGCATGAATAAACAGTTTTGACCTCTTTGAAATCAGAAAATCATCTGTTTTCTGTGCTGCATTAAAGTGCCAGTGCTCTTGAAAGAGTGTTATAGTTTATTCATAAGGAGCACTTTCAACTTACAGTTAGAAGTTAGTGAGCTTTATGAAAGATGACTTAGGAATCGACAGGGAAAAATAACTCGCTCTGGTAAATAATTCTGGAGTAACAACATGACAGTAAGAAGATGTATTCAAATGTTTTTCCCTCATTTTATTTTACAGCCATGCAGATAGCTGCTCCAAATCAATCTAGAAACCTTTTAGTGAATTGTTTGATACAGAACTTTCCTCTTGAGAACCCATCAAGGAAATATCTTGAAAAGCTTTTCTTTCACCTTTGAAATACCTCCAGGATTCGCCAGTTCCTTTCACTGACCTACAAAACTAGTTACTGCTCTTGTTTCCCAGAACTGCTTGCGAAAATACTCTGAGGTTTCCACACTTCAATAGCACATCCGACTCAGTCTGTACTTGATAGCCTGGAAACTCATGAACCAGAAAACATGATCGCGCAACCCTGACCTACTGTACATTTGCCTTCATTGCCTGTGAGCGCCAGAGCTTGTTGTCTTCAAAATCCCTTCAACACTTCACCAAATCAACACTCAGGAGAATAACTCAACATGGCAGGTTTTCTTAATCTATGAACGTAGCCAAGCCCTTCATGGCAGCAGTCCTTGACATCATCGAAACTCAAAATATAAACTGCAACCTGCTCCCACTCACTCAGAGGATGACTCCCCTTTTGAAACAGGCACGTATTTCAGCAAGTAAGGCCGCTCATTATTTAAGTCCGGAGTTGAGACCTACTTATTTAGTGCCTAGCCACATTTGCTCAGTGGACTGTATAATCTGCATTCTTTTCCTATCATTTCCTCCTCTGCTCTGAGGCAATTGTCTATCCCTATGGATATCATACCATCCTGTTCAATAGCCCTGCAACAAATTCTACCTTTTGTGGAGGTGGAATTGTTGAGAGACAGTAGGAATGTGAAAGAAATGTGCAGTAAATCTTTTTTTTTTGATGATGCTTTTTTTGGGGGGGGGGGGGGGATCAATGGCTTATTCAAAAAATGTCTGCACACAACAATAACATAAATGGAGAATATATCAAACGGGTAAACTCATCCAACAAAATGTAAGCTTGCATTTTTTGTAACACTGATGCCATTGTTTGATTCTTCCTTCCATAATATTTTTGTTGCTAGACTGCGACGCGGGGTGTATGCACATACTGAGACTAAAAACATGGTTGCCTGCAGCCACAACAAGCACAGTGGGGTAATGATCAGCGGAACATCATATCATAACTGGTGAAGCGGTGCAGAAATGTTGATCTTGCGTTCCCACATAAAATAGGAGAAGGACTGCTGCTACCAGCAATCTGATCCCAACCAATTTCGAACTACCCTGGAGTTCTACAACATGTGGCTGTGACCAGAACATCACCACAAGTGGGTTGTGATGTCCTGAGCACTCATGTCATGTGCCTGCGACTGACTGTGCTGTTTTCCATTGATTCACGATGTCGCCAAGTGGAGCATGTGAAGGGAATAAAAGATTGGGGCTAAAATTGAGCCCTGAGAAACCCCAAAGGTGGTATCTGCTGAAAAAGATAAAGTACTGTCTATTGTAATAAAGTAAATGAGCTAACACTGGCGCACAAAGCCGGCTCTTCATACTGTGGCCAGCGTAGTGTATCTCCACAGCAGCAGGACGGCTCTCATGACAGTGAGACTCAAGCCCGGCGTTTCTGTGTTTGAGTTGTAGAAGTGCTCATTCACAAATTTGGGCTTTTCAAGCACATGCAACTTTGCTAGTGTTTAAATGAAACTCAGCTTCTAACATTTTATCCATTTTGCATTTGATAGATAAAGTGTAGCGCGGCGCATCCAAACTTTTTCCCTTGGAGGGCACAAACCTCAAACTAAATGATGGGTCCAAACATAGGGAAAGGGAAACAAACATACAGTATATTCTGTTGTGGAAATGTCTTTTTATCTCACTGTCTGTTTTTTTTTTCTGCTCTCGTGCCAAACTGACATCCTGTGCAAAGGGTTACCCTGCTGCATGATCAAATTATGAAAAAAATAAATAAAAAAATTAGGGATCCTACATATTTGATGATTTTACTTCCCAAAAAATGTGTTGAACAATGATTTACATAATCTATAAAATTATGTAATAGTTCCACTATTTTATTTATTTATTTATAAAACAGGCTTGACAGGCCAGATTGAACCTTATGGAGGTCCATATTTGCCCCCTGAGCCCCACTTTGGGCAGCCCCGGTGCTGAGAGACAGGAAAAAAAGAGATTTGTTTGCCATGTTCTCAAACCACTTTGCGATCGTGAGACTCTTCTGTCACAACAGTTATGTTGTACTGTGTTACATCCTATAAAAATGAAGTGAACTATACCAACAACTGAATACTAATCGTGTGAAATACTACTAGTTTATAGTTCTTATGCTTCCATGCTAGAAAAAAGTCATGGCCAGGGCTCCTGTTTTCCCCGCATCTGTCCAATATCTCCCCTCTAACAAAGTCCTTCACATTAGGTCACTGTGACCTCACAAAATACTTTTCTGGCTTAAAATCAAGAACTTGAACTCTAACTATGAGAAACCACAAAGCTTGAACTAAGGAAGTGATGACATTTTGTATCCTAATAGGTCAAAAGTCACACCTTAAAGGAATAATGGTGGATTCCATTTCACCTGAAAGAAGTTGAAAAACTTTTATCGCATAACTTTAAAATCTGCCCTACATAGTCTGTTTTCCAAACCTAAAAAAGTACGACTATTCTCCTTTTCCCCTTTACCCCATTTTTTCGCCAGTTGCACCTCACTGATTCACCCTACCAAGCTGTGCTGGTCGCCCAGAGCCCCACATTAGCGGGCAATTTAACAGACCACTGCTCTGCCTTGGCACCCTGACTGGTTTGTGTGGAGACATGAACATACGTGTCAGGTCAGACCACAAAAGTGTTATCAACCTAACTTGATAACGCTGAATTGAGATCACTACAACTGAGCTCATTGAACAAACCAAATGTGTTAAGTAGGCTTTTGGGTCATTGGTGGGTTGCTCCCACTGGTGCAACAACTGAGTGATGAAGGTTTTCTCCAAAAATGAATGGATCCTTGTCTCTGTGTCCCAGATCTAAGAGACCAGCCACAGGTGAAGTCTCCAGTCCAACTCACACATGCACTGACAAATTAGTCTGGTCCTCTGCTCAGCCATGGCCATGTTTGCCCAGTTACCAGTCCATAAAGGGAAGCAGTTACTTGGCTGTGCTGTCATTTTAACAGTAAACTATAGCAGGCACATATGTGGCACATAACTGTGGAAGTGCAGAGTGTTTTTTTTACCTGCTACACCAACTGTGTCTGTGTTGAGTGTGGGCTGCAGGCCAGCCATGAACAAGAATCAGCTGCACAGAAATAGAGGTCTGCAAAGGCTCCCCACAGCTCTGAAGGTCAGTGTTGCAGCTTCAGGTGATTGTAAGGGAAACCTTGCGCTATGGCAGCCATTTTGAGCTCTGCTCAAACTATTTCTGCAGTAGATGAGTCAGTTTGGAAAGATTGTAGTTCTAAAGTCAGATGCAACCTAATGTCAGGTGATCTCTTGTGTTATTGTGTAGGATGCAACTCTGTTTGCAGATATAAAATTGCCATTTTTTGTTTTTGTTAAATAAACTTGTTTACTCTCAGCTAGAAATGTGTAATTAGCTAACCAGAAGCCTTGGGAATGTTCTCTCATGCACCGTTTAGTGCATCTACCCCAAGCAGACGACCAACTAGAGGTCAGAGAGACATCAGAGGCATAGAGAGAACAGAGGTGGAGTTTTGTAAAAGTTCAGTTCCTTCGACTCAAGGGAATGAATTCATCAGAGGAGTCTTGCCTACAGCAGATAGTCAGAGCTGCTGTTTTCAGAGACACACTGATGTCTGAATGAAAGATTATGGAACAGGAAAACGGTGGTCAAAGAGTTCAAAACTGAGCTGGTTAAAGAGGCAAATGATAGCTATGTAGTACTTTTTCTTAGTGTTCTGACAAGATTCCCTATTCATGCAGCCACACAATGTTGCCAGTATGTTTGCAGACTACTGTTAAGATTTCAGTCAGTTTATGAAATGATAAATCTCATAAATTAGTGACATGTTCTGCTAAATCATTTAATTATACCTTCTATGTTAATAATTCTGTTCTCGTATACAAAATGCAGGATACATCATTGAGTCTTTCATGTATCCTGCTGCAAGAAGCATCAGTAAAAGAAAATCTTCTTTTTTTCTGTCGACCCAGCCACTTTAATTATCTTTAGAGATAATTTATTCAGAGGTTCTCATGAGACCCGGGTGGATTCTAAAGTTTGAGTCTGACAGCCTGAACATCACCTGCGCCACAGCGCTTTTGTGCAGAGTCTTGTTTTAATGTGAAATTGCCCTCATGCGAGAGACCAAGAAACTCGACTCAAAACCTCGCTAATCTTGCTACATCATACAAAATGTCGAGCCAGCTCAGAGCTGAGCCAGAAAAACTTCTCACTGCTCAGGGCGGTCAATTAGAGCTGCATGATCAAATATGTCAAATGCTGCACAAGGTCCCCAGACAAAGGATGAACCATCCCCAACGCCTGCTGTTTAAAGGCGGTCATCCAGGGCTCTTTGATGCAAAATGGCATTTCTCCAGAATAATGCAGTTAAGAGGACGATACTCTGACAAGAGCAACTTTCCAAAATGGCAACGGGAGATTTTAGTAGTATAATAGTTCCATGGCAAGCTTTTACACTCCTGCGGATACACACTGTATCATGTTTGATATCTATTTTTTATTGTATTTTGTCTTTTGAGTCCTAATGGCTAATATCTGCACATCACATCATTATTGGCTTTTTTTTCATCAAACGCTCATCATTCAACCCAAAGATTACCACGTTATTTAATAAACCTTAACATCTAAGATGAGAGGATTGGCTGATAACAGTGCCTTGTAAAGTATGTAACTGTCTGTATTCACAGAAGACTACGGGGCAGATGGGCTAGCATGTTAGCATTTAGTGTAGGCCTAGTTTTTTTGTTTTTGTTTTTTGTTTTTGCAATGGCTTGAGCAACCGGGCTGCACATGCTCGAAGCCAAAGCACATGAGGATGCATTCATGGCTGAGTTAAGACAGAAGTTGGAATTTCATACAAAAACACAAGAGTAGTTGCACAATGAGAGATTTTTTTTCTCTGTTGAACGGCGGAAAAAAGAAAGCGCAGGTGTTGTTTTGTGTTAATATAGGTCACACATTCGATGGAGGAACCACAAAAGCAGTATTGTTAGCGCCAGTTTTTCCTCATTTGAACAGACACATCGTCCTGAGAAGTGTGGCATGCGTGGAAGTTGAGGAGAGTGTGCCAGCAGCCGGATAAATGTATTAAAAAAACCTACATTACTGGCCTCAACAATGTCAAAATTGCCTGTAAGGAGCTTTACGACACAATCAGTCAGGCAGAATGCTGCATGCAGAAATCCGCTTCTTTTGAACACAACAGGAGTGTTTGTTTAAAATAGCTGCAGCCTGTCTGACTCGCCGCACAAAACATCAGAAGAGAAGCCAGCAAGAGTTTGATGTTAGCTGTCTACCACATCAACCCAATCCCCGAACGACGAAGGTCAGAAAGAGCTTTTATCTCTCATCTTTCTTTACGCTATATCCCTGACATTTATGAAAAACTTCAGTTTTGTCTATAGCGATTTTGTTTTGGCAAAGTTTGAAACAGTTGTTCATGTTTAGTAGTTAGATGGCAGATGCTTTAATATGGCAGCTCGTGGTGATGAGAAGAGGCTGGAGGAAGAGGATACTCACCATGTCAGTATCTGACACCGGCCCAAAACTTGTCACATAGATGTTTGTCCTCACTTCTGTCACACTCTCTGGGAAAAGAGTCAAAAAGGACCAGAAGATATTAGAGCCTGTATACAAAGCTTTGCTCCGTCTTTGTTAAGCTGGTTGTTTGCGTACACGATGGTGAAGTCTAGCCGCTGGTGTTTAACTAAGCTGCTACCTAATTCAACAGTAATCTCGGGTTAGACGTTTCAGGCAGAGGAAAAATTACATTTAAGCACATTCGCTGACAAATTTGTGGCCCTGGTCAACTTTGTGGTATAACAAGTATATAACAAGTATAACATTTGGTACCAGCCTACATTTCCTAAACTCACACATTTTGCTATATTGCAGTGGTTACATTGTGCCCTCCTCTTTATTTTTTTGTTTTTTTTCCCCGTCCTCCGGGACAAAAATGTTGCTGTGAGGAAACTCGCAGATGCTTTTCAAAGGCTTTAGTTCAGAAAATCTACCATTTGTTTGGCTTGAAATATTTTTGTCCACGACAGCATGAAATCTGCTTTGGGCCTGGCCCAAGTCTGTATCTTTGGAGAGTAGACATCCCTTTTGACCCAAAATAATTTTAGTTAGCTTGCCCCAAAAACATTTAACAGTCCCTTAGGGGCTGCTCAGGACTAGAATTCAGCAGTTCCGCAAGGGATGGGTTTGTTTTGTGTGTGTGTGTGTGTGTGTGTGTGTGTGTGTGTGTGTGTGCGTGTGTGATTATTTTTATAATGGGCACACTTAATTGCTGTTACACAATTCCATACACACATTATTACATTAGTGGAAGTATGTTCTGCTTTTCTGCTGCATTCTTCAATGGTAACATGTATCAGCGCACTTTATGTCGCAAAACAAGCTCTTCCAATCACTTTGTCTCCGTCACAGTGATTTATGTTTGATTCACAGCACCAAATGATCACATAATAATTAAAAAATAAATTAGTCTAGACTCCTAACTGTGATATTCATTACAAGTTTTGAATCATTGTTTCCATTACTCCTCAGTGATATTAATGCATTAAGTAGGGCATGATATGAGAGTCGTGACAGATCAAATTTTGCCCTCTTATTGTGGGCTGAATCAGCTCCTCTGGGGGAAATGTGTAAAGCCGGCTTTTGGCCCGTTGGTGAGACAAATAGCTGCTCCCAGCGGTGCAACAACTAGAGAGTGATGAGGCTTTTCTCTGAAAGTGAATAGATCCTCAGCTCTAACTGTGTCCCAGATCTAAGAGACCACCCACAGGTAAAGTCTCAAGTCTGGCAAAGGGCCCCCCCTGAGAGAAGAGATCCACTTTCACATTAATCACTTGTGTGGCACAAATAGCTCTCACAAATATGTGATTATCACAACACAGAGTCAGCAGTTTGCATGGCAGGCTTGGAATGGGGTGTGTGTGTGAGAGTGTGTGTGTGTGTGAGTGTGTGTGTGTGTGTGTGTGTGTGTGTGTGTGTGTGTGGGGGGGGGGGTCAGAATAAGTTGCCCCTTCATTGTTTACAACAAGGCACCAGAGCGTAGGGCAGAGCTAATAGATGCTGCTGAAACTGAAATTAAAAGGACTTCTGCAGTTTCTGTCCGCGATGCAGCCACATGATTGTTTCTGACAAGGCCTGTGGGTGGTGGGGCATGGGGGGGGGGGGGGGGGGGTTCGCTTGTACTGCAGGAGCCCTTATACACAGACCCTGTTCAGAGCCGGCTTGAAGTATCACAAGTGTCTACAGCATGTTGACCACAGAAATAAAAACTGATCAGGAAATCGTTCAAGGAATAAAACAGCTTAAAAACATCAATTAGCAGTACAATGTCATGAAATTTATATTATCAGGTGTGTACATAATATCAAATGTAATAAGTACATAAAAAAAACACAAAAAAGTGCTTATGTTTTAACGTGATGACCCTCTGGTAACCCTGTGAAAAAGTATGAACCCATAAGAAGTGTACCAGAGCTCATGGCTCAGTGATACAGCAGGTGAGTCACGCTGTTCTGAGATGTGCTTGCCTGTGTCTTTTCTGGCCTGATGGGGAAGCTCGTTTTCACTGCACCATGAAGGCACTCACTCCATCATTGACCTTCAAAAGTGAGCCATCGTGACTGAGCCCATCGTGATGGCGTCCTCACCATTTCCTCGCCCTTGGAGATGATAACATCCAACCGAGGAACATGACGTTAATGTCTTGAGCCTGCCGCAATTCATCTAGCCTGGTGGTCTGCACCCTGGTAGCTACGCTAGCGGCCTCAGCAGCACGCAGCCGAGCAGAAATGACCATTCCAGCTGGTTGACTGAGAAATGGCAAAACAGGCTCGAACATGCAAGCTTGTTGTTAACCAGTTTGTTGTCTTAAGGCGATGAATATTTGGAGGAAATGGAACCAATTAGATAGATTTCTACTGACATATGTGCCTGTTTTCCTTTCGGCATGGTTGAAATTGAAGGACTTCAGCTCGAGGGAAGACACATTTCTAAAAACGTGCTGCACGACAGAGTGATGCTCATACAAGAAATCACGCTTCTAATGTCCACTAGCAGCAGATGTAACGGCGAGGGAGGGAGGGAGGGACCGAGACACATGGATCCATTACGCCTGAAAACTGCCACTGATAGAAATGTCATACGAAGAGATTATCTGCTTTTCGCGTCTATCGCTCCATTAGCAGTTGGTTGCAGCTGTGCAACTTTCAATATAAAAAGTAAATATTTATCGTGCATTATATGGATTGACTCAGATGTGATCAGTGGGAACAATAGAAGCCCTGCGGAAGAAGGACGCTACAAGAGAATCAATCTGCTTTTATTGTCTTCAGCTACATTATTAAAAAGAAAAAAAAAAGTTAATAAAAAAAAGCCCCAAACTTTATATATTTGTTTTTAAGAGCTATAAGAAGGACATATTGAGATCTGAGCCCCCCCCCCCCAGCTGCCTGGGAGTTATCCAGTGAGTATCTCACCTCCCAGCCCAGGACGTAGCCTGTTGTCATATCCATCCAATAACCTGTCAAGGATCCTGGTAAAAATGGTGATGTTGTCTTTACTGTCATCAGGCAGGGGCTCTCTGTGTCCGACGACGGCCCTGCAGGAGGAAACAAATAACAAGATGGTTTATATATTAATGCCTGTTCTCTCTTTGAATGTGTGTGTGAGTTTAGACGCTCTGCCACAAATCCGCTACAACACTATAGACTGAAGCTTTTAGGATATGAACACTGGTAGACGTTTAAAAAGTTGATCCAATAGAGTGATTATTCCCAGACTTGTTTAGGCTCAACTGTTCCACCAACATGTAATTTCAGCTGCTCCTATTCCACTATTTCTCGCATGCTGCGAATATATTGTTACTAGCCACAGGCTTCAATCAATATTTGGATAATAAATGTTAGTTGTTTTGTTACATTCATGTCTTTTTTCCTAGGCTGGAATACAGAAAACACTGAATTTATGGAAATTAGCCCCCCCCCCCCCTCCCACCCCCCGCCCAAAAAAAAAGGATTTAGTCTCAGCATTTTGTTAGAGAATTTATCATATTTTATCAGCCACTGCTTATTAATTTACATGGCCCACAATCTCCTGCAGGACAACATTGTGTTGAGATGAAAAGGCCACTACACTGTAGGTGGAGCTCTGATGAGTTAATGAGTATCGTCTTTAATTAAACTAAAATCCCCCGAGGAACTGACCTATAATATCCAAGTAAATCCTCATCAACAGCAGCTCCATGTGCTGATCGCACTCACAGAATCCTACTAGTGAGTTTTAAGGCTGCAGGATTTTGCCAGAGAAGAAACTCTCAACAGCAAATCTGTCTTTGCTGGGCCTCTTGGAAAGACTCTCTCTTTCTTAATCTGTCCTTGAGTAACAACTCAACATAAAAGTCCATCCGAGCTATCCAGCCTCATCTTTTAAAGCACTTACTGGCAGAAGGTCGCCGTGTGAAGCGTGCAACTGTTGTCAGTTTGGCGTGTCCGAGAGTTAATAATGACGTGACTGCATAAATCAAAACATACATCCCCCCCAAAAAAAGAGAAAGAAAGAGATGAATTCTCATCTTGGGAAAGAAGGAAGTTAAGTTACTGGCAGTATTGCATTATCAACTTTGCAGTGGATACTTGTTCGTTCTGCTGCAAATACTGTTTAGTTTGTGTGGATGCTCAGGTGTGACTCCAAAGAACGAAGAAGGATTAACTATGAACTCAAGTGAAAAAAATCCAGTTTGTCTGGTTTAAATTTGTTTTCCTAATTCAAATCAAATTGCTTACATATTTGTCTTTGAATATTATGTGTAATTTTGACTTCTTCAAGTTGAATCGTTCTTTCAACAACATACTAGCGGGGTAGTTATCTTTGGATTGTCAGAGTTCTAAGCTCTGACAAATATATGTGAAAAAATATGAAATAATGCGTAATTCTTGTAATGAATTTAAATTTTCAGTCAGACAACTTATTAAAAAGTGACAGGCATGAATATTTAAAGTATAGCTCATACAGGCCAAAACAACCAAATACAAAGACCTGTAGAAGTGACGTAACTGCAGCTGGTAATATCACTTTGCATGAATCATATATTTTACAAAAAGCTTTTGTAGCTTCTCTAGAAGCACCAGTGGAAATTGAAAGATTAATGAGAAGCCTTTAGTCCCTGAGAAACTGCTCTAACAACGTCTGCTCCTCACTTAGATAACCGCAGCAGACAAAATAAAGTACTCGTGTAGCATCTGATGCACACACACACACACACACACACACACACACACACACACACACACACACACACACACACACACACACACACACACACACACACAAAAACCTGGAGGATGAGGATTCAACTTTTTCAACTGAGATATTACATAGAACTACCAAACCAGCCATAAAGTTCATTACTATTCTCCATTCATATGAATACATTTGAGGATAACAATGAGGAATAGAGAGTGTACTGGTACTACAGATGTACACGGTGTAAACACATTAAATATACACCTGGGTCACAGGTTTTCCGCATAGCTACACGCCTTGTTTACCATCATGCTGTCCAACTGCATTATCCTCTTAGTCACTTTGAAGTTGAAGTTTGATGGTTAAAAGTGAATTGTGGGCATTTGATCATTAGAAGAGTGAAGCAAAGCTGGAAAACTGTTGGTGATAAACTGAGTGTATTATCATTCGCTTTATTGTTATTGTTATATTGGAGTTGCTACAAGAGATGCTGCCGTACGGAATTTGGTTGTTTTCTCCTACGATGACAATAAAGCTGCTTTTTTAAAAAGTAGCCCTGTGACAACGTGTCAACTGAACGAGCCACTTGCGACACACTCTCCATGCATATTAATAGAATGTTATTTTATTTTACATGACTGTTGGCAAAATCTCTTTATCTTAAAAGTTAATGCATGAAGTGATGATGTCTGAATGGAAGGAAATTCACAGCGTTACAGCACTAAAGCAAGACGGTCAAGTTAGAAGCATCAATAAATACACCGTAAAGTATGAAATGTAGTAAAGTAAAAGGCAGAGATGTAAATACTGTATATAAATCTGAACATTTTCCACAGGAATTGTAATATATGATCCTGGATCAGTTGCGTGCAAAAATCACTTCAAGTGCAATGATCTTGCCTTCAAAATAAAAGCACAATGCATTATTATTATGAGGAGGATGGTTTTGACAGCTGTCTTGTCTACAATTCTGCATTTTCATTTGGCAGACGCTTTTGTCCCAAGCGATGTACTTTGAGAGCCTTTATCTGAAAAGTTCCGGAATGGAAGTGAAGTGTTCTGTTGCTCTCTAGGCAGTGGTTAGCTAACATGACTCCATTTTTTTAGTGATGTAACAGAACAACACATCAGTAACCTCCAACATGTCAACAAGCGAAAATCTGACATTCACATCCTTGTCTGAAGGAGATTATTATCTTTGTTTGCAAAAACAAAAAATAAAAACAAAAACTTCATTCTCCATTAAGCTCTTGCGGGAATAACACCAGCACTATCTGAGATAAAGCCGGTGCCCCTGATTATTAAAGAAGAAAACTTAAATGTCCATTAATGCAGGCAAGAATAGATTTGTCTATCATTTTGGTACTGGTTCATTAAAAATACAATACAATGTATAAGAAGAAACAGCAAATATCGGTCAAAAAACAAATCCACAATAAAAATGTGACCAGTGGTAGGTAAGAATCAAGCTTTAAATATCAAGTTCTGTGCGCTGGCACGGTGAAGAAAGTCCACAGTGAGTTGCTGTTGAGTTGTACTTCGACTGTGGGAATAAAAGATATGTGAGGCAGCATTTCCGTACACAGGGGATCCGGAACCTCTGCCCTGACGGCATTATCTCAAAAGAGCTATGGAGTGGGTGGGATGTGTCAGAACTGATTTTATTGGCCATTCTGCTCACTGCTTTTGAGTAGTGTTCTGGGAGTTGTGTCTAAGTGCAGCCTGTGATTTTTTTTTTTTACTCCCTGGCTGAACACAATGGAGAGTTTGGCCTTGCTCTTCACTGACAAGTGACCAAACCAGGAAATGAGCTATAGTGTGATTATAGAAGATCCCAATTACACGATGGAGGTAGTTGTTATGGAAGGAGAAGGGCATCCAGACTTCCGGTGGGAACAAATGTGTGCGGGCCAAGTGGGCTGAATTAGTGGAATGGCCATGTACTGAGTGAGTGGACTGGCTCCAATCCAAGGTGAGTGCACTGAACCGGCCTGACAGCTGAAGGATGGCAGGCTTTGCCAGGGAAGAGATGTGCTTCATGGTTGTCTCTCAGGGCATACGGGTGCACGCTGCCAGCCAGGAGGTGTGTGAAGCTGGGCGGGTGAGGCTCTATGAACTCTGTGTGATGGCAAACAGACCTGAGTGAGGAGTTCAAGTACACAGCAGTGTGTGCGAACTGTAACTTATGTGCACAAGTTCAGTGGTCAGTTATTTTACACTTTTATTAAATCCTCTCTCCACACTTGGCAGGACACAGATTTCATTATTCTCTGCTTTGATGGGACACTAAGAGAGGCCAGCGAAAAGTCAGCCAATTAAGAGCAGGTCATCTTTTCTGTCACCTGCGTTGCATAACTACGACTGACTTCAAGGTACAGTGAAATAGTATCACTTCTTTTATGTGATGAATTTCCCTTTTGAACGGGAATGTTAGAGCAGCATATTAGACTGTGGGGGACCAATGTTAAGTGTAAGCTAATGAGCTTATGCAGTTTAATAGGATAGAACGGTCAGAAAGGTGCCATTGTTGAAAATTGATTACTTTATTGATTGGACTAGTCGGACCGTCTAGAGCTGCATGATATCATCACTGTTGATGTTTAAGGACAGGGCTGGTCAAAGTACGCCCACCACAAGATTAAATCTGGCCCTAACAGATGTAATAGCTAAAGAAATAGTAAAGGGATAATGCTCCTAATAATCCTTTTCTCCTGATTCGGAATGCATTCATAATTGAGCAGGACTTCAGTTTGGCTTGTGTGATGCAGTGGCGCACAGAGCAACACAATACGACCAGTGACCCTCTTTTTAGGCTTAGTCTTGGCACACAAATGGAAACAAATCTTTGGCAGCCATGTTTTAGCAGGATCTGATTACCTGCACACACTTACAAGCAAAGAGATAAAAGACATAAATGTGTCTACACTGGAGTAGGGCTGCGCTATTAATTGAAATTAATCACAAATCGCTGGAAGGTGCAATAATTGTTTCTAAAAATACCATTTTTCAATTAAAAAATTCCGGCGCTACGGACACATCGTGACAACATCTTTATTTGATATTCCCACAAATTTACAGCAAAGTCCTTTCAATGGATCCGAGAACAACAATGAAAAAAATGATCCTTCCCTCATATCGCAAATCATATCACGATATTTGGAAAAAATTCGGTATTAGACATACAGTATGTTCAAAACCTTGCAGCCCTAAACTGGTGCTTGGCTCAACGCGTGGCCCCCCAACCCCCCGGAGTGACGTGTTAGGCCCACTTGACTGATAAGGATCTTGATATCCATCCACCACTTAAGTGCCCAGCCGATGCTCTCACAGATCTGTTTTGCTGTCAGGCACCTGGAGGGACTGGAATCAAACGGGTTTGATTAGTCAGGCTGCTCAGGGCTTTGAGGAACAGATATATTGAAGGCTGCTTCTTGGCTGTGACTGTGGGAACATTAGTTTGTTCATTATATACATGGCAACAAATATTTCATTTCATCCTGCTGTCAACTTACGGTAAATCACACAGTGGGAAAAGAGTGAGTGGAGTCTTAATTAGCACATTCTTGATTAATAAATAGTGAATTCCAAGCAGGAATTGATGCATGGGTACACCTTGCCAACATAGTCAATCTTCCTTACCAGATCCTCCCACTCACATTCCCACTGACTCTGCCAACAATATATTGATAATGTTATGCAGCGGTGCAATATGCTGCATATTGTCCCATATCAATGGTTGCCATGTATCATTCAGAGCTTTTATAATACAGCTGATTTGTCTTTGTCTGCTTGTTCTACTTGTCTGTTCTGAAAAGATAATATGCACAGGAGAAAATGCAAAGGGGGCTAAAGTAGCTGTGGCTGACTCTAGGGACAAGTGCCACATCCACCATCACATTTCTCGTGATTCCTTCCTTTGGAGAGGGGCAGCGCTGCAACTATGTCGTGCAGAGCCTTGAACTTGAGCAATGAAATGTGAAAGCGCTTTAAAAATTTTACGAGTTAAATAAACACAAGCTGTTATTTCTTGTAGGATGTAATTTTCACACATCAAAACTTTTTTTTTTTTAAAGTACACCATACACGAGGGCTTTAGATGTGCACCATTCAACATCAATCCCTCTCAATCTGTCCACTCATCCACCCACCTGTCTCCAACAACTTCCCCCAGTTCTTCCTATAGGTGCCTGGGGGACTTCCACTGGACACACTCGGTGACGTGCGTAGATGCCAGGCTAAGTAATGTGTCCACTGGGAGCATTTCTTCCAAGCGTTTGCTCCTTTTACCTCTTGAATTGACTTGAGAGAAGACATTTCAGACAGTGCCAAGAGAGCTGCATCAGCTCTGTTTCTCAGCGCTGCTAAAAGAATATCAACTTGGGAAAAGGAGTTCGATAGTTGTTCAGCAATACCCCAACAGCCATGCCCAGCACTTCATTCCCAGCATCTGTCAAACTCTTCCTGTTAAAGACAGAACTGAAAGCCAATTTGGGAGACTCTTTGGCCCATTGATCACCATTAGAAGCCCAAAGTTGGAGACTGTGTTTAATAGGGACAGTGTCCAGACAGAAGAACAAGAGAAGGAAGATAAAATCAATTGAAAAATGTTAATTTCCAGCTGGTGCTACCAACAAACTGTCCAACGTTGCTCTTTTGTACCCTTAACTTGATGGTGTTGACGAAAGAGACGATGCTATCTGTGACTGTTTGTGGTAGTTGACTCAGTAATTGCTTGCAGCACTTTGCAATTTCTTTGGTGAGATTTCAGAAATGTGTGTTAACTGCACATTTTATATGACTTTTCTGTTATCCACTGTGAAATCAAGCTTTTTTTTTATCCTTTGTGACTAAACGTCTTTCCAATTTGCAGCACTATTAGGTGCATCTTTAGGTAAACAACAGCGGAGCATCCTTTCTAGCACTGTGCTCGTCTTTCCATTTAATTCACACACAAACTGCCTACCCCTCCCACACACAGTCTCAATTCCCCAGTCCTTTGCTGTTTTAGCTTCTTTTTTACTTGATCTTAGTTTTTAACAGTTTTTGCCTCTCTTGTTCTCCTTAATCTTTAACAAGCTTTAATTCACTGCCATGACAACCAAGGTCAAAGGAAGGGCAGCGAAATGTCAGTCGGCTGTGTGCTTGGACTGCTAAGACAAAATGAATCACTGGAGAACTGTTATTTGTAAAATAATGAGAGCTAGGCCAATAAGCTTCTGCATTCCCAGTCTAACCATTTAAACAATTATTTCAACCTAACCTGTGAAAAATGCAGACCAAGCTCTGCAAGGTAACCCTTAAAACTGATGTAATTCTCAACACACAGAGGACATTTTATAGGAGGATACTGCACCACAAGCGACATATGCAGCATTAGGCTACACGGTGTCTACGACAGCAGGAAATGATCAAACACAAAGATAAGATGTGAAATGTGCGCTATCATCATTTTGTGACACCAGCCTACTTTCAGAGCCATTTTTAGATGAAAGCTGCATCCCTCTGTGTCACATGAAGCACCGATACCTACAGGAATGGTAGAAGCGCAATCACCGGCATCAGCAGCGATGAAGGGATCATTTATAACAGTAATCATGCTCCGCAGCGCTCCGTGCTACGTAGTCCTGTAAAACCCCGACTCTGTTGAAGATGTGGTGATTTTTCATGGTAGATGGCAGGATCAGTCGACCATTTCATACGTTAAGCTGCCTCCCGTAAAGCTACCAACTCCTACTCCAAGCCCTGATGATCTTCAGGCTGACTCTTTACTAATATAAAATCTCATTTCAGTTTCCAATGGGATGTAACATCATTCCGGCTAAGGGAAAGGAAGAGACTGTGTGAGTTTGTTAGAGTTTTACACATGAATTCCAGCTATCCAAGTCACGCCTCGTTATCTTCGCCAAGGTTTTGTGTAACATCCTCCGATTTACACAGCCTCTACAAACCCTACGATCAAGACATTGATTTCAGAACAAAACTATCCAGACAGCAATCAGTAAGTGCTGCAAAAGCGTCAGTTTGATACCGTAGTCAGCCATATTTGTCAAATCAAAACAATTATGATAGAGTAATAGAGAGACGTTTCAGTGCTGTTCAACACGTGTCCTGTGGGACTGCAGCAGCCTGTGGACGACACTATACCGCAAAATCGTTTGCCAGCTACTATAAAAATTGAGAAGCAGACAAGTATGCATCCATAGAACTTAGCTCCTGAATTTAGCTGTACAAGAAAAAATAGATATATTGTGGAATGGGGAGAGGAGGATGGTGTGGGCGAGCATTGATGAGCATCTGCTTCTCGTTGGCGAGTCACCTAGAGCTTTGTACAGCCCTATGATAGGGGAGCTACGCTGGAGAGAGCATTGGCGTGGTTCTCTGGGTCACTTCGCAGACATGGGGATATGAGGATATTTATGTTAGTGACCAAGTGGACACAGTATAAGTGGAAGCAGTGGAAGTCCTGCTCTTCAGACTCAACAACAGCGTGCAAAATGTTTGGACTGGCATTAATATAATTTCAACAAAATACATTTCATTCAAGCTAAAACTTTTGCACTAAAAATTGCTTTTAAATTGCAAAAACAATTTTGTCTAATTGCAAAATAAGACTAACCTCATACTGCTTCTGTGCATCGCCCCATACCCCCCCCCCCCCCCCCCCCCCCACACACACACACAGATAGTACACAGTGCAGCAACACCCGTGGCAGCTGATGAGGACGACATCACGGATGGAGGCTGGCGTCTCTATTAACATTTAAATCACAGGTATGCTGATTCGTGCAGGACTAATGTTATCACACGAACATGTTTGGCAACATCTGTTAGGCATTTGTGGTGAAATGAACACTATAAATTACCTACATGGCAGAATCACATGTAATGGAGCTCCAGGGAATGCAGGACCCATTGGAGCAGTCCTCCAAATGCAATGACTAAACACAGTTGCAGGAGCGGCTCATTAATAGTATAGAAAACAAAGAATTAAACCCCACAAGAAGATGGAAGTGACCATAACTTACTTGCATCCCTAACCGGAGCACTAGTGTTCCGTCTCCTCGTACCCGATTGCTAGCTTCCTTTCAGCTTGAGTTGTTCTCTTGTGTGGGGTAGTATATCAAAAACAATGTTTCCAATGACAGTATGTTAATAGCAGAGTAGCTATGCAACCTTTCACCGGAAACATTAACTAGAACTCAGGCCAGGTGGAGGAGTCAATTAAACATAATCAAATCTCTTGTGGGGAGAAGTTGAAAAGCCCTCGAGGATGGAGTGGCCTGCTGATGTGACCAGACCTACCTATCAGTTGGAATATGCAGTATAAAAACAAAGTATATCCTCACTGGAGATGAGTTCTGATATCTAAGGTGTGAGTTCACGTTGACATTCTTGAATTTTTATTTATTTTTTATCTAAATGAGCCTCAGAAAACATACAATATTTAGATAGTAACATTGTTATACATATGCTGCTGGAGCCCAGAGAAGATGGAGTAACACCAGATAAAGATTACGTGACGTTGATTCATACCTGAGTGAGGCAATCCCAAATCATCCCCAAAGAAGACATCATGGAGAGGAAGAGGTGGAGACAGAAATGCCACATCCGACAGTTGCAGGTACAGTAATTGGACAGTGAACAGGTATAAATTGGTATCGCATGTGAGAAGTTCCTGCAGGTGTTCTAATCACCACCTTGCCACTTCTGGCAAAGCACCTTTACAACATGACAACATGGCGGTGAACATCACGCCTCCACCTGTGACACCCGGGAAGGTGGCGGGCGTACAGATACCACGAAAACTGTGAAGGAAGCCGCACTGCAGTGGTGAGCAGTCTTCCTTAGCAAGGTATAATAGTTTCGTCCCGTAGACCATAATATAGATACAAACATGTTTATGCTGCCAACTCCAGCAGTTATAAATCATTTTAAAAGTAATCCATAAAAACCAAGTAGTCACCCATTGCTAATTACTGGATTGTACCCAAAACTAGGACTGACACAGGCTCCCAGATTTAATGGCTGCTGCATCCTTTTTGTTTTGGTTGATGAGTTTAAGTGCCAAGTCCAGCTGTCCCAAAACCAGTGTAATAAATTGCTCCTGCTGGTGTTGTACTATTACGATAATATGACACAAATAAATGTTACTGCTGCAGTTTGAACAGACGAGGCAGTAAAACAATCCTGAGTTGATTCAGAGTTCATTTGTCTTTTCCGATTCTCCTTTTCCTCGCAGACGCCACTGAAGAAGGATTAATTAGTGACTGAAGAAATAAATGGCAACACATTTGATCCCAAACATCCAGTGGCACGTGTAACGCTCGATATTAATGCTTTTAAAGGAACGCGCCAGTTTTTTGTGAAATGTGTAAAAGGAGTGTTTCTTTTTCAAGCTAAAGTTCCCGAATGAAAAGGACTTAACGTGATTTTTTTTTCTGGTGTTCACAGCAGAGGTTCAACAGTGAACTAGCTAAATCATTTAGTAATTAAAAGCTCCCTGAACACAAACAACAAGATGTATATAAATGTATTCATTACTGCCAACCATCTGCCAATAACACATTTGTCACAATCAAGCCCAGACACTTAAATGGTGAGCACAGTCTCGGTTACCACCCGCCTCTATTTCCAGTTCATTCCAGGACAACATAGCCCGGAATTAAAATGTTTCAAAGAACTACAAACAGCTAGTGTTAATGCACAGCCTTAGGCTCGTGTTTGCAATCTAAGAGCCACATGCTTCAACGTTGGCATCATCACAAGGCCACTTCATTAAGCCCACTTTGGCCACCTGCTCTCCTTGCATTCATCATGTTCCAGTCCGCGCTCCGTATTTCCCTCCTTAACTGCTGTTAGCACAAACTAGAAGTGAGCTGCAATAAGCTCAAGTACTATGAACCGCAAGCTACAAACTAAATGGCTGAGAGCAGTTTGTAGTCAGGATAAACTGCAGTTGCAACAGGGATGAACAAAGTCAGCGTAAGCTTGTCACTTTTGCTATTACCAGTTGGAACAGGATTGATACGGCTTCCTGTTCTACCACTACACTACAAAGAAATGCTAGCTGATACACATTTGCCGATAAGTAGTTGCAATCATAGAATCAGGAATTTACATCTGCATGTTTCGATAACTCCTGTGTATCATGTGAAATATTTTAGTGCTAAGTTGTGTGGTAGAAGCACTATGGTGAAGAGGAAGAAGAATGACATTGTTTGTTCCAGTGAAACCACAATACGCAGCATTCTCCACTGTTCTGGACCAAAACACTGAGACAAAAGGCAAATCTGTTTAACTGTGGGTCTTCTTGGTCGTCTGGTATCTGGTGCTCTGTTGTTTCCATCGATCGGTTTAGTTAAAAATGGCAGCAGCACTATTACCAAAAAGCACCGGCCTTTGTATTCCATGACAATGACCTGCATGGGTTCCCTCGAATGTTTCCCATGGAAATAAATCAACAAGGAGTCACTAACTTTGATGAACACTCAGACAACTCTCAGCTAGCTGTTGTGCACCTTACAAATAAGCCTGACCTTGAGTTTTGAGGCATGCACTGCTCTTCCTAAAGGTAATAGCCTCTAGCATGATCACATGTTAAAATCTTTATATTTGTCTTTTCATGTGGAAGTTTAACTATCAAAAGTAGGAGAGAAGCAACAGCCTGCTGCACTTAATGTCTTTATGAATTTGAGTAATTGTACTTAAGGTAAGTAATTAAGGACACTTTAAATTCTTTAAGAGTAGTCTTCCTTCATACGGTTTAAAGTAAGTGGTCTGAAAAAGACTTAAGTTTAACCTGTTGAAACCTGCAGGAACCCCGGTAGATACAGTGGATGCTGCGGTAACTATAAGCTCCTGCACGCATAGGAATAAATGATTCAGCAGACAAATAATTCCATTACTGTCTCCTAACTTCGTTCCTGGAGAGAACTATTTAACTTAACTCCATGTGCCAAGCATCTCATTTGTAAAAATGCAGGCCAGAGAATATCATAACCACCCACATTAAGAATTAATTGTCTATTCCCAAAAACAATTTGATAACCTGCCAAAGAAGTCAAACTTATTTTTAACTTCTTAAAATATGCAGTAGAGCTAGTCTGTGTGATATTGCATCATTTATCACGGCTGCCGTATCTGTTCGTCGATGGGGGTGCATGGGAAGGTCCCTCTAGCAAGTTCTGTTAGAGAAAATGCTTGTTTATAACCACAAAACAGTGTTTGTACCCTTTCCCTCATGCGGGGAGTGTTAGAATAAACTGCTTTCAGCTTGTCAGTAATGTGGGATAAGTCATGATACCAAACAAGAGTTGTTGTTTTTTTTTGGGGGGGGGGGGGGGGGGGGGCCAAAACACAAGAAACATTTTACATTTAACTCAATAAAAGGTCCCAAGTGCCTCTTTCAAACATAAAGGGAAGTTACACATTCCATGAAATGTCTTTTTCAGACATTTTGTTCAGGAAAGTTAGAGCCAGTCTGTGGAACATCTTCAAAGGCACAGTTAGGTTTATGGATTTTAATCTGCATTGAACTGCCTGCTTATCCACAGTGTTGCTTCAGAATCCGATTTCAATTTCAGAGGGAGTTGGGGGTGGATGTTGCTGGTGGCAAACAAAGAATATGCGATGTACTGAAATGACTTTTTCATAAAGAGCATAAAAGCTACATTATACACGTTTCCTCAAAAAAAAGAAAAAGAAAAGAAGGAACAAACTCACACTGAAAAAACATACAAACAATCCCGCTTGAGGAATTTTAGAGCAACAAATACCAACTCAAATCAATGAAACAATCTCACAGCTTGGTCTGAAGTGTTCATTGGGACATTTATCAGACGCTGTTTCATTTCGGTTCGTTTCTTTGAGTGTTTCCAGGAGACAGTGGGACGTCGTTACCGTGCAGCTTTGCAGACATTTGCCTGAAAATCCACTCCAGCTCCTGTCTGCTGGGGATGTCTGCTGGTAGGTTACTTTGAAGATTACTGGGCAGATGCTCACTACATCAATAGAAAATAGACTGAAACTCAAATGTAATTATGGTGCAGATCAATTGGTTTTTGACTTTGAGTTTGGGTATATTGGCAGCACATTTGTTTCGCATTAAGCGCCCTGATTATGGCGAGGCCACGCTTTCTCTTGAAAAATCAGTCTATTAGTTGACTTTGTAATAATACAAATGATATATTGAAATGACCCGCTTGCAATTCTTCGATGCTATTTATAAATACAGCCTTGGTTTCCGCTCGGCCCACTGGAATCCATACCTCTCTGGATCAAATATATCAGGCGGTACCTGATGGGCTGAGAAATGAGGATTTGTCATGAACTGCAAAGGGCTGTAAATAACTGTTGTTTTGTTGTTAATAAGCTAAAGGAGGGTGGCAACGTTTCCTGGTGATTTATGATCTAACATTAGTTCCACCCAGTGAACCTTTGTCTTTTTTTTTCTTCTCGTGGCCCCAAGTAGAGAGTACTCGCCTGATCATTCAATCAGCAAAGTGGCTCAGCCATGAATACATTACCCTTCTCAGGACCTGCGACACATTAACCTTGACAACACTACCGAAACAGACTGTTATCTGTTGACCAGGTCACATCTCAAAGTGATGCCCTCTCTCTACCTTCCTCTGAATAATTCATGGAAGTTGAGGTGAGAAAGCAAGCAGAGTGTGGGTAACTTTACAGCCAATCCATAGGCAAAGCGTAGCGCTCTCATCCTTATAGCTATCGATTAAGTGCCACATTAGCGAGCAGCTTGGCAACAGATTACAAACAAAGTAGACAACAAGATGCCCCCGACTGTTCACGCTTGTTAAGTGTTGAGTGTAGAGGAGAAGGAGAAGAGTGGAAACAAGGTGAGCCAAAGGAGTGAAAGACATTTGCTGACTAGAAATAAACAAAGCATCTCATTTACATGTAATACATGGATTACTGGGAATAAGAATTTCGTCATGAGCTGTCTTTTAATATGTGGGAAAAGAGGAAATATGGTGACGTGCAGAATGACAGGTCCTTATATAGAGGATTTGTCTGTTACACCTTAATCCATTAGGAAAGTCCCCTTCCTCAACTGTAGCAAAGCCGATTTGGAGCCTGCCGATAGAATCAGCGGGCATACGGGAGGTGGCAGTTCTCTGAGAGAAGCAGCTCGCTCTGCTGATACGCAGATATTCCGTACGTGCTGACGTTCTGAGTTCTAAAAGGATTATATAAGATCAACAACTTGAACTTTGATGGACAATTAAAATATCGTCTCTGTCTCAGATGCAAACTTCAAGTGAAATTCCATTTTTGGTTCAGGTTTGAGGGAAGGCGAGTGTTTCACCTGAAATGAACCAAGGCGTCTCTGATAATCCAGAACAAGTTGAAATGATTCAAATAACCTGCGAAAGGATTGTTGGGGTATGACTTGCGTATGTGCACTACATGATGTTTCCAGTAATTACAGAAAGATTAACTGTCAGTAAAATCCCGTCATGTGCGATGTCACGTCCGTGTATAATAAATCACATTGAGTGTTCCAGTCCTGCTTGAAAGGGTTGACAAATACCGGTTCCCAAATATGTCAACATCTCTTATATGTCACTTAGTAAGCGCTCTCATCTCATCTAATAACTGTCTGCTACTCTGTTAATTAATAACCCGGACGCTGATGGCAGGAATTGTTTACGGCTTTGCGTTGAATCATCAGAAAAACAAAAACCAAACAGCAGTTCAGCTAATGATGAATACATTCAGTATTTATCGATGAGTCCGCGTAAATGAGGTTCGTAGAATAAATGTAAGGACTTAAGCGTCAGTCATACTGTCATCAATAAATGGGTGTAAATAAATATTTATTAATTCGGCGATTCTCTTGTTAGGTTTGGACAATTAACTGCCACACTTTTGGGGAGGTTTGGTGGAGTGAATCGGCTCTCAAATCTTAAAACTCTCCACCCCCAAGCATCAGTAATGTCTGCCATCCTAGGTGAACCTGTAGTTTGTAATTCCATTAACACGCCCCCTTTATCTTCTTCTGCATCTCCCCAGGGAGCTTTATATGACTCTTTTTAAACCTTTTATGATCAGGTTTTCCAGAGTTGAGGACTAAATTGCGGAAACAAAATTTTAGCCTTCCTCTGCTTAGTTGATAATAAATAATTAATGAATAAATGTACAGTAACTGATTGTGTTTGAAGGCATATATTGTCTCATATGCTGTCTCGGTCTCATCCAACTGAAATCGTGTCCTGTCAGTCCACACCAAAGAACCACTCCCTGGATGAAACGGAGCAACAGAGCACGTTTGAAGCCAGGCAGGCGGCTGAGTCATATGACCTCATAACACTTGAGACCATATTTTGAAGATTACTCGAAAGGACTTTTTCAGGAAATATTTACATTTTTCTGCATATTGAGAAGTTACTTTCTATTTTTACAACATGATTCAGTGATTTGAGTTAAATGTGGAATGCGCATACAAACCTGGGCACCTTGCAGGAAATGTCAGACCAGCAGCGGGCCAGACGCGTGGAGGGGATTAGACCAAAAATAATGTTGTTGTTGATGTCTGCAGCTCAATAAAGGGTGTCGTCAACATCCATTTTTCATTTATCTTGTCACTACAAACCCTCGAAAGCAAAGTGCATGACCGTATTTTTTGGTGTTGGCTGCTCATTTAAGCTAGGTTGGCTTCAAATCAATTACACATTTTCATGAAATGGCATGAGTCACGACCACATAACCTATTTTGAATGCAGACAGTTTAATAGCTTACACAGCAGGCTGCTCATGACTGTGTGGTGGCAGGTGTGACATGCCACCGTTCTCCTTTCTCTGCTGTACTAAGCGCCGAATGTCTAACTTGACTTGCATGACTAATAGAAGGGATTCGACTTACTTGGTAACTTGTGACAGGTTTGAGACTTGAGACTCACTGTTGACTAAAAGCAGGTTTGACCCTACTTCACACAAACTCCATACACTCATAGCCTTGTCTTCAGTAGACATGAGACGTCCTCGTTTTGCCACACATTAGTATGTGTCATTAAAGCACTGTGTGCCCCTAATAAGCAAGGAGAGCCAAGTGGCATAATGACAAAGCAAACTGGGCTAATCCCAGTCACACTGTTCTGATTTCTTACCCCTGCCTGCTGTCTTCCAGGTTTGGTGTGCCTTCCCTTTAGCGTACTAAATCTATCTTAAAGTGATTTACACACGGCTGCGACTCCTTGCTATAACATCCTGCCTTATCAACAATTCTAACATGGCAACCTGTGTGCAATCTCTGCGTTTGAAATTACAAGGAGAGGGTGATTAGAATGACTCCTAGACATGCTGGGGTTTGTTTTTTTTGCTGACTCTCGAGACAGAGATTGAAAAATGTGCACAGGATGCAGGAGTGAAAATGCTGTGAATGGACAATCATAGCTGTGCTGTGCTGCACAATGCAAATTAATTCACCAGTCATTGAAATGTAGTCCACTGCAGAGGAGAGTGCACGTTACATTAAGATGGTCGGATAAGTTCATTGTTATTTAATATAGGACACTGTGTGGCACAGGTTTTATTGTCATCGTTGTCCGAAAATGTCACCGGCTCTTTTGGGAGTGAAAGAGATAAAACAAAGAATATCCATCCAGATTAATTATTGTGCTAAAGGTTTTCCAGGTCTGTCCGGCAGTGTCAACACTAATATAGAAATGTGGATATTACATTTGAGAATCTGACAGCCTCAGCGGAGATCATCTCTCTGTGTAATGACAAAAACATAATTACACATGCTTTTTCTTGCCTTTTCTCTGCTCTAATGGTGTCGGCTAGATTACAATGTCTACTGCTGCAGTCAGCCTGATTAATGCAGGTGTTAAACAAAAACACATGAATTTAAACTGGAGGGACGGTTGCGGGTAATGAAACGGGCTGAGAGAAATGAAGAGGAACGGGGGGATGGGAGCTTCTAGATGCAGTGTGGTGTTGTACCTGGCTTGAGGAAGGAGGCTGAGGAGCAGAAGCAGGATCCACAAGCCCAAGTCCAGTGATTCAGTCTTCCAAAGTACAGCAGCCATATCAGTTTAAACAGAAGACTCCTGTAGAAATGACAGATAATATTTACTGATAAAGACTTGCAGCGTGAAGGTGACTTGAAAAAATGATCTGATAAAGTGATTTATTTCAGCCTTCTCTGGTGAGATTGAATAATTACATCAACGAGGTGAATTTCTCACAGGCAAATGTGTATTTGCAGAGTCCCTTCATCCAGATATGACAGGAAGACGACTAGCTAGATATTAAATGAGTTGCATCACAACAGAGAGGAAAAACTACACTGAGGTTCTGCATCGTATATTGGTACTGATTCCCTCCCACATACTGTATGTGCACATATGTAAAATTACATTCATTCACACAATTCTTTTAAATGAGTCACCTTGCATATGCATATGAAAGCAATAGAGTGAACATAGCAGTTTCCATCCTGCATATCAATGAGCAGTGGACTGTAATTATTGTTAGGTTGAGTTATGAATATTTTCCCTCAGTGTCCAACTGTTACTCCAAATGCTTTGAACATTTAAAGGTAAAATTTACTTTCAAGCCTCCATACTGCTAGTGCACCTTTATTTTCTTGCCAAAGATGGGTGTCTTACCAGCCTGAGTCACAGCAAAGTCCAAAGAAAATAATTTCTGGCAAATAATATAATAGCTATGATTTTCTTTTTCCCCCTTCACACTTCACAGGTGTAGGCCTAAATAGTCCAAATAATACAATAAATATAAAATCACCAACCAAGTCAAAATAATATGTTTAATTTTGACAGTGCTTTTCATCAATTGAAAAGAGGCTGAAACATATGCTCAAATCATTACACACATTTGTCACACATTAAAATCAGTTCTCAATCAGTGTTCTAGATCGTCTGAAATTTCTTAAGGACTATGACTTTTGTAAAATAAAGAATGCTGTTGCAGTAGTTAATTCCAGAAATGAGGGTATGGATCAGAGTTGCTGCAGCAGAGAAGGAGAGGTGAGCAGTTTTCTACGGTAGGAAAATGAAGTGATTTGATGTGAGGGGCAGATAATTTGTTACAATTCATTTGGAGGAAGTCTGATTGCATTCATTTGATTTTGGAGAGGTAATTCGCCAAGATAGAGTGAAGTACATTGAAGATGTAGAGACATTATTGGTGTGGAAGTGGAGATCATGGGGACGAGTAGGAGCACTTGAAGGGGACCAAGCACCAAACCCTGAGGGATGCCTTGGGACACAGTTGCAATTGAGGAGAAATAGTTGGGAATATGTAGTTGATGTATTGAGGAAGACCAAACACCAAAACCTTGTAGAATACCTCGGGACACAGTAGAAATTGAAAAAGTACAGTTGGGAGCATATTGAGGATGTACTGAAGAGGACCAAGCACCAAACCCTGAGGGATGCCTTGGGACACAGTGGCAATTGAGGAGAAATCGTTGGGAATATGTAGTTGATGTATTGAGGAAGACCAAACACCAAAACCTTGTACAATACCTCGGGACACAGTAGAAATTGAAAAAGTACAGTTGGGAGCATATTGAGGATGTACTGAAGAGGACCAAGCACCAAACCCTGAGGGATGCCTTGGGACACAGTTGCAATTGAGGAGAAATCGTTGGGAATATGTAGTTGATGTATTGAGGAAGACCAAACACCAAAACCTTGTAGAATACCTCGGGACATAGTAGAAATTGAAAAAGTACAGTTGGGAGCATATAGAGGATGTACTGAAGAGGACCAAGCACCAAACCCTGGGGGATGCCTTGGGACAAAGTAGCAATTTCGTAGGTACAGTTAGGAGCATGTAGTGGATGTTCTGAAGATGAATAAGCACAAATCCCCAGGGAAGGCATAGTACTAATAAAACTGTTATCTGTTTGAGATATGACTTCAGATTTGGGATAGCACGACCAGTATTATTTGGGAGGATTCATGGCGGGACCACAGAATTGTGTGGTTAATGGTTTCAAGAGCTCCAGTCAGTTCCAGAAGGGAGAATGATGTGTAATTTCTTGCAGAAAAGTGAGTCTTTGGGTTTGCCAATCTTTAGCCAGAATCTATGTGATGTATAATATATGGACCAGGCTGTGCTGAGTATGATCCTGATCAGTCTTTGCTGAGTTTTTCATGTTACTGCCTGGGAGGACTTTATTTGGTGGAGTTCAAGAGAACGCGTGAGAGCTGGGTGTCTGAATGAAACGTCTTTGTTTTTTTATTGGTGCCAGCTGATCAAGAAAGCAGGAAAGTGTTTCGCTATAATGGTTGAAAGATCAGGGGAATTATCAGACAGCTGGTAAGAAGGCTGAACAGCTGCGGGTGAGATTTATTAGATTTTTGTGTGGTTATTTTGTGTTTGGGTGTAGCAACAGTGATTGCCAGGTGATTATTTGAGGCTGGAGAGTTGTTACATTGTGACGACCAAGTTGTTTTCTGCTTGTCATGAAGATAAGACTGTTTTCTAAGTAGTGCACTTAACGCCATTTTGACTGAACACTGATTGACTAGTTTAACATATAAACTCAGTACGCAACCTTGGAATATAGAACCTTCTCATTTTGTTATTTCTGCAATGTCTTGACGTTGCATCCTGACTGCATTTGTAGCACAGTCATTAATCCACAGAAAGGCTGAGCAATTTCCAAAAGACTTTTCCTCCTTCATATGCGCTTAGAAAATGACAGGCCTGCTATTGAAGGAAGATGAGGGAACCAAACATCTGACAATGACTCCAAGGCTACTGGAACGTACAAACATGTCTAGCAGATGCGTCACTCTTTAAAGGGTGTTTTGTGAGGACCCCCCCCCCCCACCTATTATCAGCATTCAGAGAAAAGATCAAACGTTTCCCTCAGGGGAATCAGTGCTGTCTGTACAGCACTCATCACTACAGGGGGAGGAAACAACTGAATACTTCTGGTTGATGTTCAAATAGGATGAGACATACATTTGTGGTGGCTCTGCGGGGAAGCCACTGTAGCAGAGCTGTCTTATTATTGATGATAGCCAAACTATGTCAAGATTTCTATGCACACTGCATCCTAAATTTTGAGAGATAACAGTAAAAACCCTTCTTAGTGCATGTCAGATTAAACAGCTACTGAATTATGCATGTCTCATAAATCCACAATCAACATAAGGTTGATAAGGAGGAAAAAATCGAGCTCAAAAAGTCTCTAGGCCGAACAGACAGACGAGATAGTCTGAGTCTCAAAATGAGAAATACAGTGTTCCTAATGCAAGGCTTTAGAAGCATAAATAAACATTTTGCATTGTAAACCCCACAGCTATGTGGTGTTATTGATGAACACTAGTAGTACACTTTGAAATAAGAATTTAATCAGGTTCTTTTATAGGTCTTCGCCCAAAACAAAGCAGAATGACATCAAGAACAAAAATTCTGAATATGGCAAATAAAACTCAATGCAGTTCATTAAAATTAGATGAATCATAATTTCATTTCTGGTTTAAAAAATGTTGGCAAACATCCATCCATTCGTTTTCTTCCTCTTAATCTTTTCAGGGTCACGGGGGGTGGGGGGGCTGGAGCCTATCCCAGCATGGGGGGATGCGGGGTTCACCCTGGACAGGTCACCAGTCCATCTCAGGACCAACACATAGAGACAGACAACCATTCACACTCACAGTCACACCTACGGTCAATTTAGAGAATCAATCAGCCTCGTCCCCTCTTGATGTCTTTGGACTGTGGGAGGAAGCTGGAGTACCAGAGAGAACCCACACAGGAACAGGGAGAACATGGAGACTCACACAGAAAGATCCTGTGCTGGAGCCGGGACTTGAACCCTGAACCTTCTTGCTGTGAGGCCACAGTGCTGACCACTGCACCACTGTGCTGCTGGCAGACATAGAACTGCATTCTGCAATAGGTTTTTCTAACTGTTCTCTCTCAATTTGTGGCAAACTGGGATTTGTTAAAAACTAATTCCAGATCATTATCCATTAAAGATTTTATGCTCCCTATAAAAACACAGGATGTCCTCCAGAGTCATAGGTATCCTCGCTGTCTTGTGTGGTGGGAAACAGCTATTATCCTGCCATACTGTACATACATCACCATCCCTTCCACTCACCTCAGGGTCATCGTGTGTCATCTTAAAAGCGCTAAATGTCTTGGATGAATGAATCTTTAGAAAATACTTATATTCCTCTTCAATATGCCTGGAGGTGGAGTCATAACATGGCACCGTTTTACCGCTGACTATCATTTGTAGTCGTTAAAAGAGAGGAAGAGTTCTTCCTAAAGAGATTTAACACAACAAACAGTAGACTGATAATGAGCAGAACATACAATCAGGGAGAACTTTGAATACACTCCACAAACTCTATCATGTATCACATTTCCTTTAAGATCTCTGCTCTGCTGTCTCGGTTCTGTTCATGTCTGAAACACAAGCACCAATTAGAGCGGCTGTGAAAAAATCTGCAAGGAAGCTCACGAGACAGTGCTCTTACAAGTGTTGACAAATCCTTTCCATAAGAATAAGAGACAAACAGCCACTGAAAGACTGCTGCCGGTTGGCTGTCTACGATTCTGCACCCGATTCACCAATACCTGTCATGCAGATGAGGGGCTCAGCCGTCCCTGGGGCTCAAGATTGTGCTTGAAACTCAGAATAAGAAGCAAAGGAATAAAAAGACATGGTGTTTTGTTTGCAAATTAAAAATAGCTTGCCTAAGGTGACAGTAGACCTAAAGCATTCAACACTTCACGCTCTTCTAAAGATTTGCTTTCAATTCTACTGTCAGTTTATTATTATTTTTTTTTCCGAAAGGCATACGCAGTGAGTAATGTAATCACATTTGACAGAATTAAAAGGCTGTAAATGCCTTTGATGCAAATTGGCTGAATAATCTTACTGGACGACTATGCTGAGTGATTTATTCAACAATAATAAAAATAAAAAAAGCGTTCAAATAAGACGTGGCAGGTCCTTGTTTACTACTAGAAAGATCAGTTATGACCCTTAGGGAAACTGCAAATGATGACAAAGTTCATGCTTTTAAAAACAAATAATCTCTCAGGTTCAGTTGCTACGTGTTGCTGGATGTCAAAGAGCAGCTGGCATCCATAGGAGCGCTGCACCTCCTCAGCCATAAAACCCCCTGCCCTGCAACCATGCAATTCAAGTGGATGCTAATTTCGAATTTGCTCTAAATCCTGCCACTTCCAGGTTGATGAGGGAACACAGCCGTGAGCTTTGTGGTCAAATATTTAACCGCATTTGTAAACAGAATATCAGAGTACGCCGTCTGTGGATCATTGATATGTTTTCTGCGGCAGCAGGTAAATTCTACACTGAAAGGAAAGTAACACCGGAGCATAAAGAATAAAACGAAAAGGATGTTATGCTGGAGATGAATACTTAATTAAATCTGATGCATTTAGAGAAAGCACACCACTGCCAAGGTGAGCCAAACACACACATGTGAAACAGGCAGTGATGAGCAGACAAGTCAGAGTGTGTGGCTGCTTTGTCGAGCCAGAGGGAGGTGAAAGCTCAAAATATTTAGCTTTTGCATGATGGAGTAAATTATAGCTGCACTGTGGTGCAAATATCACTGCCTGTGTCTACTAGGTGGCGCTGGAGAACACACACAATTATCATATGTTATGTACTGTACATCACGTGAAGACAATGAAGACAATCGTTACATCAGGCACTTCCTGTACTTGGACAGATGTCGTCAGGGCGGGACTCTCATCAGACGTGAAGTTTGGAAGCACCTGACCACGTGGAGCCAGTTACAAGTTTCCTGTTCTACCAGGGGTGACGATTGGCACGATATCACAATATCACGATATATTGTGATATTCTACATAGTTCACTGAAAAATATATAGAAGTGAAAATACAAGTTTGCATGTACTGTATATGTACACGGGATGTCAAACGTCCGCTTTAAAGTTCACGGGTGTTTTAAGTTTCTCTGCCTTGTTGTTTTCTGACTGGCCACTTCCTCGACTGCCTCACTCACTACGACAGGAAATGCTGTGCAGAGGAGTAGCAAAGTTGCGGAAGTCATCATGTATGTATAATACATCTAAAATATTAATTATTATTTGAAAAAAATCCATATGGAATATCAATATTGTATCAGGAAAAAAGTATTGTGATATATTGCAATATGTTTTCCCACCCCGATATTCTATAGAGCCACCATGACGCTGTTTAATAAAAAGAGATCTTCAGGAGAAATCTGAACTGTGTCTGGTCGACCCGCTTGGAGGTGTACAACAGGGTATAAAATTATGTCATTTCCTGTTGCCAGGAGGTGACACACGTACATACCCACTCCAAAATTTAACGGGTTCTTCCTTGGCCCGTTCTACCCCCTTCCACTGAGTGCGGCGAAAATTGGCTTCATAGATTTTGGGTAATCCTGCTGACCCACAAATTGAAAACCCCCTCGGTGGTCTACACCATCCCCAAATGACACCTTCTTTGTTTAACGACTGTGAGCACGTGATATTATGATCATTAGGCTGCTAAATGAAGAATGTACTGGGCTGCTAGGCAAGACTCCCTCCTCCACATGGGGCCTCTCAGCTATTGTGTTAAACAAGTGCTAATTTCTCAAGATTTAGGTTTGTTCCTCACAGACATGTAAACGGGCCTACCACCACGTTTTCGTGCTGCAGTTGTCATCATTGTGTGCCACAGGCTTGGCTGACTTGCACTCAGTCCAAATCTACTGTTGACAGGTGCTGGGAGGAATTAGAAAACACTATGATAAAGCAGCTCGCTTTAATCAAACCTAAATGTGTTCAATGTCCTCAGAATTCAGGCTGTAAGGTTTGATAAATGTCTTTATTATTGCTAAACTTGGCAGGAATCTGCAGTAGGTCTAATAACTTCTCGGAGATATATTTTAAAAGAGCTTGCCGTCTTTGACTATAAGTCAGGGTGTTTATTAGCATACAGAAATGAATAAAAAAAATACACCAGATGGAGTTATTTTTTTATAGAGACAGATTTGGAGTTTTCATGCCATGCACATAAATTCACATGACAGTAGGAGAGGGAAGAACAGAGATCTGGTTTCCAAAATGAGGCCAAAGTGGTGGAAAGCTAAACACTGTCACAGCATGTTGATATTCAGAAGGCGCTTCAACGCTTATGGCAGTAGAAGTGACTTGATATCTGACAAGGCAGTGCACGCAGCAGCAGATCAGGGCCGGGTGATGAAACAATAACAGAAACAAAAGAGAAGTGCAATTTCCTGTAACTATTCGCAGGAACTGTAAAGTCTACACGCACTCATGTGTCCCATTGGCCTCCATAAAATCAAGATGATTTCTACTCAGGAAATGGCTTCATCTACGACTTCCACTTGGCCTTCTTGTTATGTATTTCTACTTGCGAGTGAATGTGAGGGAGCAGAAGATCTGCCCGCTGCTGGGAGGATCCTGTCTGCGTCTGGATAAAGCAGATTTGGCTAACACCTTGAATAAATGTTGCCATAAGCCATCAACATTTCTCACCTGTCAAGTTGAGACTGGATAAATTTGTATCGCGCTCATTCAGTTGAGCGTGTTTGCACACACAGCGCACAGCTGGGCAATTCTCTGTAGATACTACAGGATCAATAATGGAAGACAAATCTGCGAAGTACACAAAACGTGACACAGACAGAGCTCAATCAACAGCCAATGTATTATTATTAACCGACATGCTACAATCTGTCACTTTCAAATATTAGACCTATTTCCTCTGATGTAAATTGCAAGTGTGCTCATCACACATGATTATAAACGCACCGTAACAGACAATCGTCCCTGCAAAAGACACAATTACACTGCTGGAAGGAAGAGATTTGATCAGATGAATAGATTAATAGGGGAAATCAGTGTGACTTTCACAATTAGAGACAGCGACAAAACTGAACTGCTGCAAATCTGCATACAAGTCACTGTATCCTTAATTAATAAGACTGGAAAGCAGCTGCTAAACCAGCGTTGCCTGCCTTGTAGGTGAAATCTGTCGCCGTTCATGAAGGATTCCGGGTGAAGAGCGGTGCTTCGGATGGCACTCGCCACCTGTGCACATGTTTCACCCCAGGCCTTGTTACGAAGCTTGCAGCTCAATGCTTAACAGATCTGACTACAAACCTTCAGCGGTGCAACTTTTGGTTCTGTTCATTTTTAGCTGATTCTGTTTTCACGCTTTGCGTGTTGGCAGCAAAGAAAAACATGAACTGGAAGTCCTCTGAGAAAAGTGACACGTGTGTGTCTCTTTAGAAAAAGAAAGAATAACATAACATGGCTGTAAAATGAATGTTGTTTTGAAGGGCCCAGCAGATGAGGTTTTATTTCAACTGCTGTTCCATTCGGTATCCTTGGCAACACACATATAAAAAAAACCCTTATGGATTGCCTGACCTATTCAATGCCTCATTTTTAACTCATTATCTTTGCACGGTAATTGGTGTGTTAATTTATGCGTATAAGTCATTGTAACAGTGTGTCCGTGACACAAATGCTGCTCATTCATTATTTCAAATCCTGAGTTGGCACAAGAGATGAAGCTGGATAAATAGAATATTAGATGTTGCCTCCAGTTTGAAAGTTTGATCAAACCATGCTTTATTTTTTTGATAAAAAATATAAGTAGTTTTGAAAAACTACATTATGGTTTTTTCAAAAATGAAAGCATGGTTTATTTTTTGAAAAAATATAATGTAGTTTCCTTTATTGTACGCGCTCGTCTGTAGTTTTGGAGGAGTTTAGGAGAACAGTCGTCGCCTGAATCAGCGCTGTTATGAGAGGTTGATAGTGTTTGTACTCTAGAAACAATGGGCACTTCACAAAGACTGAGCCCGGAGAAGATACTAGAAAAAAATGATGGAATTAAACTCAGGTAAAGTTGCAATCAACTGGTGTGTAGACAATTTGTTCGCGAATTTTATCCACATTTCTTCTTGCTAACCACAACATGGGAGGAGGAGGTAATACACACCAGGAATAACCCCTGCTTTTGGGTTGAAGCAAGTCTAGTCAGACAAACTAAAACTAAGCAGCACTGATCAAAAACGAGTCATAATTCTGTTGCTGCATGAATAATAATAATAATAGTAATAATAATAGTAAAATTTTACTCATAGGCACATTTCAAAGTACTCAAGGTCACCTTAAAATGGCAAGTAAAACATACCCCCATGTGACATCATATTCTAAAGCAGGAAATCTCGGACCCACGGTTGCATCAGCGTTGCGCGTCACTTTGCACTGAGCAGGCAGCAGCCAACGAGAAACTCTGCAGCTAAATCAGCTCCAATCACCATCGATCACCCGGCGACATTCATGGTTATAGGGCTGGTAAATATGATCCACTGCTGTATATATTCAGCATGCATCAATGAAAACATGGCAGCAGGTAAAGACAGAGCCCCGCCACTTTGGCGAGCTGCACGTAGGAGTGAGCTCATCAAAGCAGCCGCCTCCTTCTCTGATCTGCCATTTTCAAGAGTGGAGAATGCATCTGCCGACTCCTTCCCCACAGAAACCACTGGAGTGACCAAAGTAACAGGTACAAATCAGATCTGGTAGAATTGGATCAGTAGCTTTGGAGACGTGGGTAACTTGGTCTTACCTGACAGTGTGTGTGTGTGTGTGTGTGGGGGGGGGTGTCTGTTAGTGGCTTCTACTTCACTTTTCAAGACATCCCAGCTGACATGGAAAAATGATGAGCAAAGTACTTGCCCTTGAACACAGTGTTAAAGGTATTAGAAGGGAGTTTGTGTGTGTGTGTGTGTGTGTATTTTGCCTCATTTATATAGTTAATATGCAGTTAAAGCTCTGACATTAAATGCTGAGGGAAACGAGAGAAAGATAATCAGCCAGCTGAACACACAGTGGGAAAATCATCAAGAAAAGGGGGCAACACTTTGGATCTTAGCAGCCATCATGTTCTTGTGAAGTGCACTCCATATTCTCTATGGGTTTCTTTTATCATAACGCTTGCTAAAGTAACGCCAGTGTGCGCTCTATGCTTTGGTGCTTTGCGAGCGCGTTCTGAAAATACTGTGATGAACACAATCATTTTGGTCATGACATTTTCGGTCGGTTTCGTCGCTAGTTGTCACATTGCATAAAATATCGGAAATGTGCAAAATATAGATTTTAATGCATGAACACATTTTAGAGGAGCTAAAGAGAAGCAGGTTCTTTCAAAGTGACAACCCAAAGAAAATGGCTGTCAAAGATAACATGTGTGAAAGGCTTAGCCGGACAAGATTCCTTCAAAGCTGATAACATGACGCGACCAGCAGAGTAGGAGCCCACACGGAAGGAAATGAATACCTCTGTTCAGACAGCGAGAACCGCATTTCCTGAGTGGACTATGATTAGAACTGGAACGTGTTACAAATGCGTACCATTAGGAAGGAGTAGAGATGTGTGATGTACAACATACAAGACTGTTCGCACAAGTCTAATTTTGTGTCAGCTCAAATGACAGATTTCTTTAATGCCGGGTCAAAGAAGACTGCATCAGTGGGTTCTGCAGCAGCAGGGATGTTAGAACTCCTTTGCTTGACTTCCACAAGTGCTTCAGGTTTTTAGCTCCACCTGCATGGTCATGCCGGGTTTAACCAATCAGTTCAGAGTGATGTGGTGTGTGCAGGGAATGATATTGCAGGGCAGCACAGTAATCCACTGCTGTGAGGATGCTATGGGAATACAAATGAGTGGCATGCAATCGATTCAGCATGCAATGCCGGGTCCCTGGAAAAAGGATTTGAGATGCACTTAAAACAGGAAGCATGTGTATGAAACCCTGTACAAAACCACACGATCCCTTTTTTTTTCCAAAATCAGGCTGATGCTGGTTTTGTAAGTTATCACCTGAGAAATCCAACAATGATGCACCCCTGCTAATAGGCCCCGGGGGTATCTACATTATTCATGCATCACAGCATGCTCCACCTGTTTGCATGGCGGTAATTGTTTTATGATTAACCTGCTGATTGCTCACTTGATTCATTTTCTAAACCCTTCTCAGCGATCTCGCCAGGAGCTAATTGTCGGAACGATTACATTTTGAGGTGCTTGGCGGGCTGCAGGAGTACAGGGGGGTCAGCTAACCCCATAAAACCCTCTAGTGTTGGCCTACGTGTAAAAAAATGTTACAGCTAACTTGAGTGTCTTGAGCCCAAGAAGTTTTAGCTGAATAAAACACAAAAACATTTTAAAGAGGTTTGTTTTGGTCGATATTGAGGTCACTGTCCGTCTCGTCACTAAAACCCCCTTCAGCTTGAGTTTCCTAACCAAACCAAACCTGTAATTGTGCATGAACCACTGATACTTCGCTAGACACGGGGGAGGAGGAAACATGTAAAAGCTTTCACGTCAGCCTCGGATACGATTTCTCTTGGCGCCCCGTGTGCCCTCTTTATTCTCTCTCAATTAAAAATGACCTTGGAGCAAAGGTTTACAGTCACAGATCTTTGACAGTAAAAGGGACACAGAGGAGGACGAGACAGACATTGAGGCATCTTCCTGAGCAGATGAGACATCCTCAAAAAAATAGTCCCTCACCCACTTGAACATGAACTCACCAAATACAGCCGTATCTTTTTAATTATGTTTGTTTTAGAATATTATACACACAGGGCGCATTTCCACTGGCTTACTTCGGCACGGGGCGGGTGGGGTTGGTTCGGGTACCACGTCAGCGCGGTTGGACTCACTGGCTGAGTCCCCCGGCGTAATTTGTGTGCGACACAACAACAACAATGGACAACATGGAGGCAGCGTTTGCCTGTTGCTCGGTCAGTGGTTTTTGCTTAAACTAAAAGTGAGGGACGACAGACAGGCAAGGCTTCAAGCGGCGAAACAGAACACCCAAGAAAAGTATAAAAGACTTTACCAAGCTGAGGCTGATGTTATGAAGAAGACCACGTAAGAGGTTAGTTACCCAGTCAGCACCCCGCTATGTGTTTACGTCACATTTTAGTCCCTGCTGAGCTCGCTTGGAACCCCAGCGGAGCAGGGACCAAAATGGTAATGGTTAGTACCGTGTTGGGGCCAGTGGAATCAGGGCCAAACCGACCTGACCCCCCCCCCCCCCCCCCCCCCACCAGCCGAAGTGAGCCAGTGGAAACGCGCCCATACAGAGCAGAATCCTAATACGTACTGCCCTGTAGGATTGAACTTTCCAATTTAAAGTCATTTACTCTTTTGTTTTCAAAAACCTGCCAACATTTTTTAAAAATTCTCATGAATTTTTCAGGTCCTCAGAATATTTTGAACATATCAAAAGAAATGGCAAGCCATCTATTTTCATGTAATAGTCAGCACATCATTGTTTGGTCAATTTTCATTTTAATCAACAGCTGAATGAGAAAAAAAAAGTCATTTTCAGGCAAAAGCTAAGAAAATACATTTTTGTATACAAAAATGTCAAGAAAATTAATTTCTTGACATTTTTGTTTTGTATTACTTTTCAATCTCATATAGTTCCTTAAATTGTATAATCACATTGTGGATGTCCTGGGTAGAAAAGGGGAGGCTTGTATGTCCTATCTTATATTTAATGGACATTCGGGAGGCCAGCAAGAAAAAAAGACCGTACCTGAAACATACAATAATTGAACGACTATAATTCTAATCATTTTCTGGAGGTTTAAATAGCTTAGGTCAAGAAAGTTGGAGGAGAACTGTCATTTGAGCAGACTGTTGTCCACTGTCGACACTGATCCACCTCACCATCAAATCAGTCTCCCACTGGAGCATTGGCTTATGGCCACCAAGCAATAAATCATCAACAAAGACTCACTTTGGACAGACAGGTACATACCTGTAAGTCTCCAATAAAATATAGTGCGAACAAGATGTTTCATGAAGAGCCTTGAAGCAACAGAAGCTTAATTAACAGTCTACTTTTGTTCATTAGCTGCTGTCACATTATACTCAGGCTTGATGAAAAATACATCGTCCAACACCTACAACCATTATATTAACAGGATAAATGTCTCTCATAATGTCTTTAATACTGTACAGTTGCCAATATGTGGGCTTCAGGGAGTTTAAAAGGTGAGAAGATACAGACAACGAGAGGGCGCCTGTTATATTTAACGGATACGCCCCAAATTTTCACTGCTTCTTCCTCAGCTCATACTACACCCGTCCACTAAATCCTGGAATGCTGCTGACGAACTGACAGATAGCCACTGAAAAACCTGGGAAGTCATGAGATCGTTTGAACTGAAGTAAAAATGCCACAACGATTAAAGCACACGTCCAGTGATATTCACTTGTTATTCCACTGTGTGTGTACGCCCTGACTTCAACCAAAGCCTTCCCTGCCATAAAGTGAGTCCAAAAAAAAAAAAAAAAGTAACACCATGAATATTTGAACAGAGAAATCCATTCAGGAGACTGGCAGGTCTACTTTTAGACAGTCCGACAAAGTAATCAGAGAAATGGGGTAAGAAAAGTAAAAGCGGTCACAGGGCAAAGGCGACTAACGCAGAGGCTCCGGGGCTGTTCACCCTCCGATGGACCATCAATCAAACGCTCCATATGACTTCCCATCATGGCAGTTATACAACAGACGGCGTGTAGTTGAAGATGTCAGACATTCTCTGTGTTATTCCTCCTACTGTACATCATTTTTAGCTTTAGTTGAGAGCAGTTGGTGTCCAAGTGAAATATGAAAGAAGCTGACAAATATTGGATGGATAAACCAAAAACCCTGACAAGGATGTTTATGGTTCCCAGATGATTTATCCTAATGACTTGGGTGATCCCTATCTTTACCACGGGCGCCATTACGTTGTTGACAGTTGTGGTTTTGATTGAGGGCAAGCACTGGATGGATTGCCATGGTAGGTTTTCTTTTTTCAAGACAGGTTGATTTTCTCAGCAGGAAATAAGTCAGGAGGAGTTTAAAGGTCATTTAATCAAATGTTTACATTGAACTGAGAGAGTCTCTCCGACCACTGTATCAGCCTTGGTTTTTTCAAATTTTATAGCAGACTTCAATCCAATGCCAAATCTATAAGACGTGATTGATTAGGACTTTTAGAGCATGAACACATCACGACATAAAATACAGTCACGCAATGAAAGCAGCGAGTGCTTGTGCTACCATCAATCAAGCCATGACCTTGTCTGGTGTGACTTCTCTGAATATTTCAGAATGTGTTCGTATTAAAGGTAAAGTAAGAGAAAAGCTGCCCGTGTCCCCAGGTTGTTTTTTTTTTTTTTTGAGTCATCAGTTACTTATCATGGATATTTCTTCGCCTATCGATGCGAAGGTGAAGGTAGGTGTTGATTATACTATTAACCTTGCACGCGCTAAAAATCGATACACGTGACGTCTTCTGTTGCGTGCTCTTTTGCCAAGTTTCAATCCATCCGACATAACAGCGAATCTCTGAAGTGGCTTCATCTGGAACCATCATTCACACTAAGAGGCAAAGTATTCATGAGCAGGCTGGCGATTTAGTGTAAGTAGAAGCAATAGTCATTATGAACATAAATGACAGCAAATATAGCCAAGCTGTAATTGGAATGCAAGGGTTCACTCTCCCGTAAAGGCTATTCGAAGAGTTCAGCACACAATCCAGACTGACCCAACAGGATCATTTAAAGCATAAATCAAACATCCATGCTGCGATTCACCTTGAGGCTCTCTCCACATATATTCAAGCAGTCTTCTTATCCTAATCACACAACTATATACTGCAAGGATTCAAGGTTGAACAATATGAACACCAGTAATAAAATGCATCATTATAATGAGTGTGGCCTGATTCCAAAGCTCTTAAGATTTTATTTCTGGACATAATTGACAGTCCTTTTGTGTTTAAAGGAAAACAAATAAACAGCTTGATAATAATAATAATGATGATGAAAAAAAAAATGCGACAGTTTCGTTAAAAAAGCTGCAGCCATTTAAAGTCCTCGTGCACACATTCAATAAAAGGAAAACCCTTAACTGAAGCTAGTTAGATGTTGAGGAGCGTCTCAATTTCAAAATAATGAATTGCAGGTACTTTTACTCATGCGATTCATTTCCGAACTCGGAATGCAGTTGGGAAGCCTGTGTAGAGACATGGCGAACCACGGAGTATCTCATAGAGTTTTTCACACCCGATGATTTAATGTCATATATTGAACAAATACATTCCTAATTTAATCTGTCGTCATTCTGTCACATAAATGTATGCCACACGCTGGGGTTAGCCACCCATTTCCTGGTGTGGCACTATTACTGATGGTGCACGGAAGTACATTAGGCGCCTGAGAAATATGCAGTCCTATCACGAGAGCAGATAGTGTGCGTCAGGAAAGAGCTTACACTGCAAACGTGAACCTCTCTTCTCTGGAAACGCATATCAAGTTTCATTACTTTTCCACAGCGGTGCACCAACACATATGAATAGATTCATGGCTTTCCCAGTATGCTTCATTGTCATGTACATATCTCCAGTCTGGATAATAATCAGCGTTCGCTCTCTGATCAGCCTTGGGTTCTGCTGTGAGTCTCTGTTGTTGAGATGGTTACAGGGGCTTTTTGTGTGGCCGGTTGGATTCCACTTAGTGTGAATGATGGCAGCTGTGGGGTTGCTTCAGGCAAGTGTGACTCCAACTATGGCTGCTCGGTCTCATGTAGCATACAGCGCCAGGTGCTCAGGCTGTGTAGCACTCCAGTGGGCATGACTGATTGCGGCTGAGGTAAGCGCGTCTGTGGCGAGAAGGATGCTGAATGCGGCGAGGGCGGGTGAGAGAGCTGACGATTTGAGCAGATCACGGCAAAGAGCAGCTCAATGCAGCTGGCTACTTGGACTGTGGCGAGTGTGTCTGAGTGTGTGTGTGTGTGTGTGTGTGTGTGTGTGTGTGTGAGGAACATAATTCGGGGTGCTGTGTGTGGGCTGCTGCTGTGCACATTGGCAGACTGTGGCAGGCGTGATTCAGGAGATCAAAGCAGCTTTGACTGCTAGTGCATCAAGTATCATTCTGGTAGCAACAAACACAACAAATTTGACTGACTGCAGCTGGGTTCAGCAAGACAGCCGAACATCCTGCTGCACTATTTCAGGCAGGGATGCTGATAAGATCCTGTAATCCTGCAATCTGGACCAACTCTGGTTAAAAATGTGGTCAGACAGTGGCAAACTAGACTTGGATGACAGATGGCTAGATTTGGTGAAGTATACGGGTCACTGAACATTACAGAGTGCTATTAAACTAAAGCTGAAGCCTCCGATATATAGAAATATGGCTTGCATTTGCAGTGCACGCTCAACCTAATTTAAATTGCAAATTGAATTAGTCCTATGAAATCATCAGAGGGCTCAGGAATATACAGTCACACGTCAGCGCACTGGCACGCTCCTACACCATGTTACCTTCAAACTCTGTATCAATCCGGACGGCAAATTCACTTGCTTGATGAGACTCTCTGAACTGTGCATTGATTTCTGTGCCCAACAAATTTAAGACATCTCGCTTACTGACTAAAAATCAAAATTAAAAGCAGACTTAGCAAGTGCCTGACGCCGCTGCTGGCCTCCTCACCAGAGCCACATCATGCTGTGGAGTTATAGTGACAAGTGAAAAGTACTTCCAATTCCCAGGGTACAGCTCATAGAAGCAAATGATGACAACATTGTACTTCTATTGATTCAAGAGATGCTTTTATTTTATTTGTGTGGTTCACTTAATCAGGACAGGTAGCACTAGTGGGAAATCCATGGTTAACACAACTTATGGAATATAAGATGGATTGTTGTCATGTAGAATGAATTGAAAAGTCATACTGTTGGTATTTGGCCATTTAGTTGGTTAATTTAGGATTTTATTGGGGGATGGGGGGCAGCACAAACCCCTCCCCCACTACCATTCCTGAGGTGCCCTTGAGCAAGGCATTTAACCCCCAACAGCTCCATTACTGCAGTGAAGCAGGTGAAATATAAACATGATGTAAGATTTCTTTATTCTTTCTGACCCCGGGGTTGGGTAATAGGGTCAATATACAGTATAAGCTGGAGGCCATTGTTGAGTTCATTGCATTTTCTTGTTGTTATTTTGTTTTTCAAAGCAGCCAGGACGTTTGAGAGCAATTTTTGACGCTTTATTTAGTTAATTCCTCTCCCTCCTTCAGCTGCTGCTCAGTGTTAGCGGAGCGCCCACAGCAGGACTCACAAATGCCTCTGCAAATTAAAGTAGTTTTAAATATAGCTACTTTTAAGACTAGCCTCCACACTTCTTTTCTTTTGGAAACTATAGTATTGTTGCTTTCCAGGCCCACTGCTCACCTTCATTTAGTGCTCATTGCAACTTACTGCTTACCTTCATATTATTTTAAACCAAAGCACAGTAAAATCAAACAAGCGGAAAAAAATAAAGTTTACATTTACCACTAAAACGAAATAGTCTTTGCTAATAGGTATTAATAGTCATAGATTTATGAATTTCTTTGACATTTTGTTGGCCAACATCAACACACACACACACACACACAAATATATATATATATATATATATATATATATATATTTCATGCTCTTGTTTTGAAAAATCTCTAGTGCCCAACAAAAGCTTTCCTGAAGTTTGTATCCACTGAGGCCGTCCTGCTTTTTCCTTCCATTCCTCATTCATAATTGAAAGCCAGCAAACTCACTCCTTGAACACCCTGACCGCTCCTCCACACTGATTACTAAACACAGAGCTTTACTGTGTGTGCACCATCTGCTCGCACTGAAAATCAGGACCAATCAAAGGTGTATAGTTGCTGCCATACTACAAGAGGCCATCGCATCATCAAACTGTGAAAAACCGACTGGGATTTGAGTGGCAGAAGTATCGACAATTAGTATTTGGTATGCTCTGGCTTGAAATTTCTAAATTTGGAAGGGAAATGGATGAAATATTCTGAAAATATAAATTCACATGTTTGCCATTGATGATGTTGGAAGTCCCTCAGTGAGAATTCCATGTATTGTCCTCTCCGTAACTTACATGAAAATCATCAATATGAGAAAAGGTCACGAATATGTATGGAATCTTTTTTTGTTTTTGTTTTTTTTAAAGGATTTGACTAAATGGGCTGCACGGTGGTGCAGTGGTCAGCACTGTGGCCTCACAGCAAGAAGGTTCTGGGTTCGAGTCCCGGCTCCATCACAGGATCTTTCTGTGTGGAGTCTGCATGTTCTCCCTGTTCCTGCGTGGGTTCTCTCTGGTACTCCAGCTTCGTCCCACAGTCCAAAGACATCAAGAGGGGACGAGGCTGATTGATACTCTAAATTGACTGTAGGTGTGACTGTGAGAGTGAATGGTTGTTCGTCTCTCTATGTGTTGGCCCTGCGATGGACTGGTGACCTGTCCAGGGTGAACCCCGCCTCTCGCCCGTAGATGCTGGGATAGGCTCCATCCCCCCCTGCGACCCTTACTAGTAAGGAATAAGCGGAAGACGACGATGGATGGATTTGACTAAATGAGTCATGCAGCCACACAACCAAAATACCAAATAAGGTATGGGCATGCAATCCCATCATCAGTTGTAACGTCCTGTTTTTTTTTTCATTTCTCCTCTTATTCGTTATTATCTGCCCTCTTGAGTTTCACACCTCTCAAATTACCCACCCCATCCTAACGTTCTACACGCTTAATTATCTTGTCCTCCTTGTATTGTTTCCACTGTTCTGTGCCTCTTAATCTCAGTTCCTTTGTGTCTGACGCTCCAGCCTCTTTGACTCATAGTGTTTTTGACTCTTGCTTGTATGCTGGACGACATTTTTGCTCGATCCTTCATGTTTTGTTTACTTGCAATCAGTCTGATGTCTCAGTGTTGCAAACCTTGTGCTTAAGTAAAAGAGTTTTTACAGCACCGCTGTGTCTATGAGTTGTGCTTTTGGGATCATTTCCTGTTTGGTCTCCACCAGTCACGACATTTTCCTCACATGAAATCCCACAGATCTCACATTGGTACTGCTCTGGTTTTCACATAAGATTTACATGGGTTTCACACGTACGTCCACATGCTATCCCTCACACTTAACACAAGACTAGTCTTGGGGTACTTGCGACCGGTCTCGGTCTTGTTACAGGTCTCAAGACTATTTTTTTAAAGGTCTCGATCTTGTCTTGGACTCAGTCAGATTTTTACTTGGTCTTATCTCAGTCTTGGACCCAGCGGACTCAAGATTTTATGTCAAGACCAGCAAAAGCAAACCAGTAACTTGACGAAATACTTTTGAAGACGACTAGAATCTTTGCTGATAACGGTTTTTCTCCCTCGCCACCTGCCACTGCACTTCAACCCTTAGAGGAAGAAACTGGGAGGAAGACGTCAGCTAATTCGTCCCTAACTGCATTCGGATACACAAACCACAAAGATTTCACATGTAAAAGAACAACAAAAAAGCACTCAGTTGGCTATAAATATTGCAATGGCACCCTCTTTTCTTATCTTAGTCTTGATGTGGTCCCTGACCTCTCAAGTCTGGGTCCTGTCTGGGTCTCAATACATCCTGTCGTCATCGTGACTTGGGTCAAACATTTCAAAAACTGTTTTCTAAGTAAAAGTGCATACACGTGTTGTGTGTTTAACATTTGAAAATTCAATGAACACATCAATGACTTTTTTTCATGTGCTTTTCCCATAAGAAATGAGCCATTATTGGACCAGAGGCAGACAGGCAGTGATGAGACATTAATGATTGACTAGATGACTATATTGCTACCAACTGCTCTATATTTAGTGGATGCTCTTACTACCAGACCACTCATTACTTCTTTTAACTTGACATGTTGACACTTACTAAATATTTCAACATAATTACTAAATGAACCTCTTTGGATGATGTAGTCAGCGATGTGTAGGCTACACGCCAGCTAAGGTCGACACGGTCCGAGACAGTTGCATCTATCTTATCCTCACTTTAATTCCCTTGAAACAAAATAAATGTGTATTATGGGAGTTGAAAAGTATTCTCCAAGGTAATCTGAGAAGTTTTAGGAGTTTTTGCTACCAGCTGTCCTCACAGTGAACCGTGCTCTCACTCTTGGCATGAAGTCAAGCTCTGCAAGGAGGGTTGTTGTCTGCTCACTTATTAGGGATGTCCATGGATATGCATCAAGGCGACGTCAAGGTCTGACAGTGCAGCACAGTGACAGTGGGACGGCATCCATGCTGATTGCTAGAAATGTCATGCCTGTTGCCTCATGACAGACGGTTGTTTGTGGCTGGAGTGGAGTTAGCTACACTTCATGGCCATGTCAATGCAAACGAAAGCAAAGACCTCCTATACCTCCCTCACCTTAGCATCTCTCCACCGGATGCTTGTTTTAGCATTGATTTTTAGATGCTAATGTTTCTTCTAGTTCCCTGAACTTCATGCTGCTTATGACCTTGTGCGCAGACTGATAATCTCAGTTAGGAGCACCCTGAAAGTTAAAAAGTCAAACTCACAGTGATCATCACACTGAGAAAGAAATTAATCACAATTCTACTTCTCGCATCTCCGTTGCCTTATCTAATCTAACTATTTTCCGTTTGGCTGCCTTTGTTTATTAAGACTTTTCGGTTAGTCAGTCTCTATGACCTCGACAAATACATTTTCTATGGCAAATCAGATAGTTCCTGTTCTGTACAGGAACAATTTGTGCAATAATTTAAACCTTAAATCCCCTCGTGCACTTAAGAGATATGTTTCATCATCTGACTAACACCATGTCTAAGCATGGTAATGCAATAGTGATGCAAAATCATCTCTGTAAATGAAATGTCTCCCTTCTCTAGGCTATACAGTACCTCTTGCAATAGAGAGTAGGCTGAGACAGTTTGAGGGTGGTCAAACGTGCACACACACACACAATTTTTGGTAGGGTTGGCCATGAAAGGGGGGGGGGGGGTCTTGCCTGTTCAGTAATCAACAAATGCTTTGAATGACTTTAGAAATGCTCCTCTGCAGCAGAAGAATAGACAATAGACCGAAACGAGGCTCAAAGTCTGAGCATCCGGTGCAGTGACTTAGTGCAGTGCTGGCTGTACCGTCCACTACTGCAGCTTCCGACTCTCTTTGACATGACAAGGTTTTAGGGGCCTCTGTGTCAGTGCCCATTCCTCAACACAAACAGTTCACCGTTTCTGATTGATAGAATCGAGTTGGCAAACTCAGTTAACAGCACAAAGCCAGGAGCCACAATACACCTGTGTTTTATTATTTTGTGGTGTGAGGGGAGAAGATGCTGACTCAGGAGGAGTTGTAACAAAATCAAAATGTAATTTCAATGTCAAAATCCATCACGTAAGACTGAAGCCAAACCACACAAACACTGGTGAAATACTGTACAATGAGCCCCGGGCGACCGCAGACATAACCACAAGAATACTCCTCACTTTAGATGGTTGAATCCTGACTACAGTTTTCACACTTGATGCCGTAAAAATAATCAAACGATGGTGACACCCTCGTGACACACAATTTAATCGAGCCAATTGCAAAAGAAAAATCATACGACAATTAAAGCCGCTTTCTCCCCTTCGCATGACAGCAACCCCTCTTAACCTCACGAACACAATCCTCTCTCCACATCATATAACGACAACACCTGGTTACTGGGGTAACGGCTTCCAATTTGTCTAACAAAAGGAGCACCTTGAGCATCTCATTCATAATTTCTAAAGAGGCAGAGCTGATGGTCAGTGTGGTGAGGCTCATAGGAGGCCCTGCAGAAAACCGCAAAAAGGAGGAATTTACTTTATCGGGAGTTTTTCCAATCGTGTCAAGGATTAATCGTCTTATAGTGGTATGACTGTCGCATCAAAAACACAAACGATGCCCCTGCAGTCTCTCTCAACACCTCACACTTCACTCCAATCACTGTCATGCACATGGATTCCCTAAAGTTTCTCCCTCTGTCTTTGCCAAACAACAGATTATCCTGACCAGTCGCTGTCTCTGACTTAAAAAGTCCTTTGCCAACTTCAATCCTGAGTTCAATATTTAGCGCTTAATTCCTCCTCTGTACTGGCAGATCAACTTAATGCACAACTGGGGCAATTATTCAAACTGCTGTGAGAAAGTGCTAAACAAAGGAGACTGGAATTGCCTGAATTTCTTGATGAGTTGTTTTTGTTGAGCACAGACAGACTGTGGCCTGGGGGATAATTAATGCAATGCAACATTTATATATTTTCAACTCCATCTCAGGTCTTGAATTTTAGAAATTCTCTCAATCTGCAGATGCCAAACCTCTCCTTTATGGTCAGGCTTGATATGGAGCTTTAGGAACCTAAAAGATTCGGACTCAAAGGTCCAAATAAAGCATGGTCTCAAATGATGGGTCCTCATTCTGTGTACGCTATCTGGTGCTCAGACCTTGACTGCTTTGGATTATGGGTCATTTTCACATGGATCAAGATGGCTACAGTTGCCTTTTTTTTCCCAAGCGCTGAGCTTCCCGGTGCATCTGTCAACAGCAAGACAAGAGGGCTACAATACAACGGCAAAGGGCAGAGGGAATTTGGAGCGAGTTGAGTCTGAGTTTGTTTACATACATCCAAAAAATGCTGACTCATGCGTCTGAGTTCACTTCACCGAGTTCTTGGCCCACACCAAAAAGGGGGTTTCGGTTCACTTCCTAGTGAACTGTGATGAAGTCCATGAAAGGAAATGGCGCTGAATGCAACTGTAGGAGTTTTAGAGAGTGCAAGGTGGTTAATAACAAACAAATAGTTGAATAATAATTCTTTTTCTGAACGTCTTGGTGCCGGACACCACAGGACATTTTCAGAGTTCTTGCCACGCTGGCCGTTTTGTGGTACAAGGGGGACCTACGCAAAAGTTAGGCAGGTGGTTTTAATGTTTTGGCTGGTGAGCGGGAAAGAGACCGTAAAGAGGAAACGGTGCTACTAAGGGATAAACACGATGCAAGAGTGTTAAATTTCCTTAGTAGCAACCGTGCCTCCCAAAAACGGCTAAATAATGAAAACTGTACATCGGTTTATCTTAGAGTTCGTATATAAACAAACATTAGAAGGAGACGACTCTGGCACGAGCTCCAGCAATCACTCATCAATCAATAGTTTATTGTTAGCGCTGCTCATTATGTACTTGTTGAAACTGTTTCGTGGAGTTTTGGCAGGCAGTTTTATTCCCTAAATTACTTGGATACATGAGATGGTTCTTGTCAGGGGTTCTCTGTCTCTGCCAACATACAAAAATAGTTTAAATGGAGCAAATAGCAGATGTGGCAGATACGAGCTCTGGATCCGTGACAATCACAGACTTTTATCATAAATCAATGGCTGTCTCAAGGTAACATTGTTCCAATGTGAAAGGAGCTCTGGTGATTCATCTCTTCTTCCCCCTCACATCGAGGGGACATCGGGATAGATTGAATGGAAGCAGTGCTCCTACCATATCATACACTCAAATATAAAAGCACTTAAAAATCTGAAAATATCTCATTTCTTCATTATGTTCAGTCATGCCGGATGAGTGAAGACAGCCAGTTTCCATTATTCCTCATCTGTATTAACCCAGCTTGGCCTTCTCAGTGTCCTGCTTTGTTCCGCGTCTCATCATCTCTCACCCCGTGGAGCCAAGCTGCAAATTTCCCCTCCGAGCCTCTTGGTCATGACTGACATGATATTGGTGGAGGCTTCAGCGTACTTGGAGGGCTCTCGTGATCATCTCCTGTCAGCTATCATCATCCTCATCAGTGTTGCTCTACTTGAGCTGGTTCTAAGCGCATATTGGCAAAACAACTCCGTAGCTAGCTTCTTTGAACGCGGAGGCCAAAGTGTGTGTGTGTGTGTGTGTGTGTGTGTGTGTGTGTGTGTGTGTGTGTGTATGAGTGTCTGGGTGTGTGCTCACTGACTGCGAATCCAAACATGAGAGTAAAGCGAGGGGTGACCCTGTTATTCAGCACACTGACTCATTTCCAAAACATGTTGTAAGTTTTAACATTCATTTATGGGTTGAATATTTTCCTCCTGCAAAAACACAAAAACAGCCCCCCCCCCCCAAAAAAAACAACAACAGCCCTCCCCTCATTTATTTAGAAATCTCTGTAGATGCCTTTACTGCATCATGCTTTACTGTGCCTGGAGGAGAAATCTAGAAATGTTCATTCCTTCAACAAGCTGCTTGTATTTTCACTTATGTGACCGCATCTGCATGGAAAATCTGACAATTAGCAACAGCTCCTCTCATCACCAAGTCACAGAAACAAAACAGCCATCTGTAACTCTCGGAGATGATAACACCTTCTCCCGCAACAAAATCTGCTCTTCTAGACACATTCTCTGCTGGACAAAAATAATCATAATAATAAAAAAAATCTGTTTGTTTTCCCTCCCAGCCGTCCGTTCCGTATGTCTCAGCAGATGAAGAAACTGGCGAAGAAAAGTCACTCACTTGTGGTCACACTCATGAGACCAGGGAGTCATTGCTTTATGAACCCTGTAGCGTGCAGACTGAGAAATGGCGGGGTGGGTGATTGGAGGGGGGGGGGGCAGCCATGACTGTGCATTACATCAAATAAGACGTGCGGTAAAATATGAATATGTGATGCGCCAGGGAGGAAAAAAAAATGTGGCAACTGTGATTCTTCAGGAGTGAATGACGTCTCATGAGCTTAATGGTGTCCAAGACCAGGAGCGGCTTCTCCAAGTGATCAGTCAAGCCTGTGCGCAAACATGTTCTCCCTCTAGTTTGTACCAAAGCACAGACTCCCCAACACTGCTGCTGGGTAAGGCAACAGCAGCACACTATAGCATGCATCATGGATGGTGAGGATGGGTGGGTGGGGGGGGGGGGGGATGGGGGCATTTGCAAGAGAGGGTTTAGCTGTTTTTTTCTTTTAATTCCAACACACAATATGATGACAATAATGAATGAATATGTCACATGGAAATGTTACTTTTTGTCGCCATCTCTTAAGAGGATTTCCAGTTTAGTTGAAGAGCGGGGAGCACGGACTCCAACACAAGCAGCGCGATTGATTTGCAGGGTTGCTGTGGAGGAGGGGGCGGATGAGGGGCTCAGACAGTGGTCAGTTCCAACGTACCGCGGGTTCGAAGCCAAGGTTAACTCAGCCTCAGCTCAATAGTGGTGGCACTGGTTGCGGTTGCTTGTGTCTGTCAGCAGGGTCAAAGCTCAGTGCAGGTGCCACTACTAACACGCATCTCGTGAACAATGACCGCTCTGGTGTCGCATTGAGGTGCCATCCCAGGCTAGCAGGAGAATTAACACCGCCATTGTCTCAAGTGCAATAAAAGCAATGTGTCATGTGTTGCTGCCGCTGGTCAAGAAGCCCAGGTGGAGGCTGTAACAGCAGCAACACCAGCAGCGGTGGCGGCAGCAGCATCGGCGGCAGCGCCGCATCCATCCCCGGAGCATGCGAGGGAGACCTGTTAAACCGTCAATTAGACCGCAGTCTCCGCACGAACCGCAGCTGTTGCCCGTGAATGAAACATTGCTATTAAGCACGTTTTCGACCAGATTTTACTGATCTCCAGTCAGCCCCATGTGCTTAACTTCACAAATCACGTTCTATGATGGTAATGAAAGAAAGATCATCTCACCAGCAGGAAAACGGCGTGTGTTCTAGCGCTTTCTTTCTCTTCTTCTCTCGCTTGCTTGGAGTTAATGAGGTTTTGGTCCGACTGATTTCTCTCTCAGATGTTTTTGTCCACTGATTTTTTTCTTTCTTTCCAGTGGTAAAATAAAGAGAGAATCGGCGTCCTCCTGCAAAGCTCTGCCCTCCTCAAACTAACCTTCCCGCCCCCTCCATCTACCTATCTGAGATTGGTGCTGACCAGGAGGGGCAAACCCTGAACCCGAACTGCTTTACAGGCGGATCAATGGCCACATGGACGTGCGGCGGACGCGGCTCCCCGTTAACCGAACAGCTTTTCAGTGATGCGCTAGACAGCTGGAAGGGACCCCCCCCCCCTTCCTCCTCCTCCTCCTCCTCTTCCCTTCCCTGTGTGTTATTGCACAACAACCTCCCAAGCGACTAACAGCAGCGGCCACTTCTCCTCTCCGCGGTTTGACGCAGGTGTCCGAGGTCCAACCACGACCGCCAGAGATGCCAAGCCCAAGAGCCGCGGCTGACACTGATTTAACACTCTCATCTGAGCCTGTGCAGGAATTGGGAGCAGATCGTCCCCACTCTGTGACCTTGGGGTGCTCTGGTCTGCTCAGGCAGATGAGCATGGAAAGAGGGGGGGGGGGGGGGGGGGGAACAAGTACACCTTCAAGCCCAGAGTGCATGGGCTCAAGGTGCCCTTGGGCAAGGCATGAAATGTCACCTCTAACCTCTTAATCATGGAGCAGCAGCAAACAGCAAGAGTGCAACTCCCAGGTGTGTGAGTGTGAGTGTGTTTGTGCAGGTAGAGATTAGTTTGACCTGCTTCTCCTTTCTGTGCTACAAGGTCCAATCCATCATCATCAGTCAGTCACATAACAGCTGACATTTACCCTGCCCCCCCACACCAAAAAAAAAGACAACCAAACGGTGGAGTTAAGACAGACAGCAACTGCTTCATTTCAATAAAACCTGATTTTTTTGGGGGGGGTGGGGGGGTTGTTGGTCAAACCCTTTCTTAAAGCTGTAGTGCAGAACATTATAGCACAGACTCAAGGTAGGAGTTACTGTTTCAGCTGTAAAAAAAAACAAAACTGGAATAATTATGTTGGTTATAATGAATTGTGTACTGTCTGAATATGATGCTTTTAATTTGATAATAGTTGGAAAGTTTTAAGAGCTGCAAAACTGAATTATTGTTCCACATCAGAGTTTTCAAAGTGCTGACAGGAAGAGAGACAGGAAGTGCTCGCTCCTCTGTTGTGACATGCAGAGGGATCTACCTGGCAAGGATGGAAATGAAGTACACTTTGATTTTAGTCATAATGTCCCATTTAACATCTTGAGTCACATTAATATTTTCATACTAGAAGGTAATTTAACAGTAGTAGTGTTGGTCATTTAGGGGCTATCGATGCTAATACAGTCCCATCCATCCATTTTCTTCCACTTATCCTGTTAAGGGTCACAGGGGGCTGGAGCCTATCCCAGCAGCCTTCAAGCGAGAGGAGGGGTTCACCCTGGACAGGTCACCAGGCCATCACAGGGCCAACACCTGGTTGGGACTGGGCGAGAGCAGTCGCACTTCTCTTCTCTCCTCCTCCTCTTTTCTGTCTGACTATCATTCTTTGTCTCAACTCCTATCCAACGCAGCTGTGAGCTCTCTACCTAAAAACTAATCATGGAATTGATCAGCTGGTCTCTCAACGCTATTGACACCATATTTTCGACAAGGAAATCAGGACCGGAGGAACCTGCCTGTCCGCATGGAACCGACCCTGCGGGCTACGTTCTCGATTCCTGGGGGAGATGGCGTACCGCGTGCTTGACGCCTCTCTCCGTGTAGGACAGCGAGGATCTCTACTTATTTGGGTTCATGGTTGTGGGGCTTCTCCTCCTCGGACTTGGAGGTGCCCTCACATACCGCAAAATTGGCAAGACGACGGCTGCCACCAGATCTGGACCTCCACAACTGACCGTCATTTACAACGCAATTATTGAGGCTGGCAAAGCGGGGCAACAACAGACTCTTGAACTGAAACAACAGACTCTTGAACTGAAACGCAGGATGGAAACCATCTCGGAGCAGTTGGCCGCTTTGCGAAGGGGAGAGTGATGTTGAAGACCAGAAAATTTTTAACTTACAATTTGGATTGGACTGAAAGAGAAGACGGATTGGAATGTGTGCTCCTCTGCCCTAACCCAAACACAGCTTCCTTATCGGCTACTGAAGGTCATCTGCCCACTGTTTATCCTCCAGGAGAACTCCTTCTGCCTTGGTGACGCAAATGGCACGCACTATCCCCCCCTCCCCCGTGTGTTCCTGACCCCCGCCTCTGCCCTCTCCACCTCCCTTGGGGTGGCAGCGCCTTTTGGCTGCAGCCTGCCCCGCCCGGGCTTGGCTGGCGCGGCTCTTGCTGCGACGCCTCACTCTCACTTGCCTCCATTGGGTCAACGGACTGCTCAAGTTTAGCGTACATACACAACAAATGTATATGTGCTGTTGTTAAGTTTCTGAAGTGTACCATTATTACTTTCAATCTGTAATAATTGTGACGGCTTGTGATAGTTGTATCAGGCTTTGAGTTGTGATCTTAATTGCCCCTCGGGGATAAATAAAGTTATCTGAAATCTGAAACACATAGAGACAGACAACCATTCACTCTCTCAGTCACACCTACGGTCAATTTAGAGTATCAATCAGCCTCGTCCCCTCTTGATGTCTTTGGACTGTGGGAGGAAGCTGGAGTATCAGAGAGAACCCACACAGGAACAGGGAGAACATGGAGACTCCACACAGAAAGATCCTGTGCTGGAGCCGGGACTTGAACCAGGAACCTTCTTGCTGTGAGGTGACCGTGCTGACCACTGCACCACCCACTAATACAGTCAATCATGGCAAACACTTAACATTCAAGTGACTTGAGTAAAACTGCACCACTTAGTCTACAATGAACTCCGCTACATCAAGCTTAACAGTTCAAGTATATACTCAGTATTTTTACAAGCCAAAACATATTCTACTTTAATTGCTGAAAAGCTCCCAGGTCCATCAGTGCTGTGCGCGTTTATATTTCTGCCGCAAACGAGAGGGTCGTAATTTTGAACTCCCTGACTTGTTCTCAAAATTGTGCCTGTGTAACTTTTAACTGTGTCTCTGATGAGCAATATACAGCCTGATATTTCTGTCTGTCTAACAACGTACACGTTTAATTTGCGTTCGTGTTTCCTACAGTTTATTTGCAGAGGTGACAACACCTTTCCAGAAAGAGTTGCATACGGGGGTGATATTTGTCAGGTTGTAGCTCAAAGAGGAACAGCAAGACAAAACGGAGGAGGAACTCATCGATTTTGAAACATATTTTGCCACTGAAGCTCAAAATCCGTCTTGCCTCCGAGATGAAGTGATGATGAAGTCAGACATAGAATGAAGCCCCGTGGCTTTAAATTGGGACTCTGACTCTCGTGCTGTTCGTTTAGCACGAAGCTGGATAGATTGAAAATATAGGAAGATTTGCTACACAGTTTATTTCTGTGGTTTCAGGATGTTATTGCATCTCATTTATTGCGGTTACACTGTGTGACAGACTGACCTTAATCAGATGAATCTGTTTCAACTTATTCTCTCCCTGCATGTTTTACCTCATGCAGCCACAGCCTTGATCTCAAGGCATTCAACTTAGAGAAATGAACTCACAAATGTTGCAAGGCCCAACCTAATAAGATTGCCGTCTTCACTTTTATATAAAACTTGGCAAAGAAAAAGGCACTGAAAGGAGTTTTAGATGCTAAACCTAATCATTCACAGCGTGACTTAAGGACAAAGATTCAGAAAACTTGTAAGAGTTCCCCTTGTTCTCTGCGAGGGTCTGAGGTTGGGGTTGCCATGTTCAATTCGGTTTCATTATGAAGCCCTTTGAGACCGTCACTGCAATTAGAAGCTGTAATAAATTTGATTTTCTGTGAGCTGGTGTGGGCGAGCAGACTAGAGGTGCCGACCGGTTCTGCCAAAGAGCTCGTGAGGCTGGAATGGAGACAGAGTTTGGGTGTCTGACTACAGAATTATTTTAGGGTGAAAATCATTCACGCTTTCTAAAGCTAAAGGCTTGCTTCGGTGGCTGCCTATATCATCCACGGCACATGCCGTGCGTCTCTCCCCTTTTCTGTTTTCTATGCAATCTACCTGCAAATGCGACATGCTGAAAGAATGCGATTTCACATCCATTTCCCTTTTTTTTCAGCTCTTGAATCTCCAGAAAATGCATCTGAGCGGGAGCACTAAAAGGAATCGAGCACAATGTTCCATTTCCACGCTGTCAACGGTAACCGAGTGCCTCACTGTTAGCTTCCTTTCATTAATTTCTTAAGCCGACATAATCATGTCCTCCAGCTAATAATTATAAACTCTGGCAAAACTGACAAAGAGATATATGTGTGTGTCTCGGCTGCTTTTGTTAATTAGTCCCTGCTCGTGGACAAAGATGTGGTGGTTTATTGAGCCATGCTACAGCAAAAAGTGCATGCAAGTTTATTGGAAAAAGAACTAGACTGAATATTGTGCATGTGCACGCGTGATAGTGACAAGATTCTTTTAATTCCAAATTTACGAAAACACAACACAATGCTATGTAGCATCTATTTATTTATTATTGTATGTCTTCCTTATCAGCAGTTAACAGAGACAAATCTGGCCATTGCTGCATCTCAGAATCTGCCATGTTCCAGGTCCAAAACCCTGTCGTCACCTTGTTTGAAGCGCTAACATGGGACTCGAAGTTTGTCAGTACAGAGTTTGTTTCACTTTGTATGTGAAATTCTTATCGCTCATTAACAGCTACATAGGTCTGGGGGGGGGGGGGGGGGTTGACTCCGAGTGAGTCACTTGTGCGTCAAGAGGAACTAATGGCTGAAGAGCTGAGCCAGAGGAAGCTCCAGCGTGTGAACACATGTACCTGAATGTCAGTGTCGGTATGCATTGTCACATCCAACCTTTTCACTGCGTCTAATGAGTGTGACCTTTTCCACATTTTATTATCCTGAAATTAGTCTCTCTGCAGCTGTTTCTCCTATATTCATTAATGTATGCTGAAACTTCACCCAAGCGTCTCGCTCTCATCACACACACCTGAGGTCTGAGTGGCAGGTGTGAGCGGCGTCAGTGCTGATGAATACATGCAAGGAACAACTTGATACATTTCTTTTGAGAAAGTTGCAGCAACACGTAGACGTGTGTACGCCGTTGTCAGGCGAGCCCCCTTGTGGGAGCGCTAAATAGCGGCTTTGCCTCCTGAGTATAAACTATTACTTCACCATTATCTACAGAATGGTTGTCTATTATCTATAATAGGAAGAAATCTCTGTTTAGTACATAAATATGTACATAAATATGTAAATCTGCCTATCCCATTAGAGTCAAACTTGCCTTGGGCTTCGCTGGTGCCTGGAGGTGCTGAGTTTTTAAGAACAGGGCCTGGAATTTAAGGGTCTGAGGTCTGAGCTCTCTTTTGGACTGACAGTTTGGAGGATTCAGTGAAGATCAGGGGAGAAAGTGCAAAAATATTTGGCTTTTTAATGTACTTTGGTTTGGTTGGAGTAGAAAGGCTAGTCCTCAATGACATTGTGTGTCTTATTCGTCTACGATGTGGCTTCAAACCACAGGAGATCATTTCAGTTGGAGCAGAAATGTCAGAGATTTGTATGTATGGGATGTTATTAACCCGTGAATTCCTAAAACTCCTGAAATTGTATCCAGACCTTTGCTTTCTCCTGTTTTCCATCTTAAAAGGGCCTGGCATTCATTTGCCCTCTTACTCCTGTTAACGAGCCTGTTGTGCAAGATGAAACAAACCCTCTCCTGCTCCTCCCTCTCCCTCCTTGCTGTATTACTGCACCATCACCTGCGTGTGTGAGCCAATTGAATTCAAGGTTCTTGCTTAACTTCCCATATTTGGTCTATTTCCTCCACGACTCAGGAGTAGACCAATTCCATACATTATGAAGAGGACCATGGTCCGCTTGTTCGGTCTGGATCATGGTCCGGGGGAACTTTCACACCTATAATTTTGGCTTTGATCAAAATGAAGAGTCAGAGCATCCAGATCAGAGAAGGCAGGTGACAGACTGGAATGAAGGACAGGATTCCGAATAGCTGTCTGTCTGTATGTGGTCATCAAAGCCATCAGGGATCAAAGATGATGAAATGACAGTCAGAAGGACTGAGATCAAAGTCACTGCTCAAAGTCAGACCTCAAAGATCAAAGTCAGGGCTGGATCTCAGGACCTCATGATGAAAGTCGGTGAGGTTTATTAAGTTGAAGAGCTTATTTTGTCAAGGAATTAATTGTTCATCCCATTGCAACACTGGTGTGAAGCATTCTCTGTGATTTGGGAGTGAATAACTTTCTGGAAAATATGTCAGAACTTGTCAAGGACACTTTATTCATGATCATCATGTCTGTGGATCTGTAGAGTTTATTCTGGAGTGTCCATTGACATTTTTATTCCAGCACGGCTGCAGTGCTGATGTTGATGGCTTTAATGTTTTGTGACATCACCCAAGGTCCCGCCCCTCAAACATGTGTCACTTGTGTATTAAATGTGACAAAAGAGAGACATAGACCTGCACAAGTTTAGCCAGGAAACACAAATTATGCACAGCTCATCACCTAATTAACCCAAATTACTTTCAGCACCGGGCAGCTCGTAGAAGCTGTCGACTCTTCACCGCAGCCATCAGTCGCCCCCTCATTCAGGGGTTCTGCTTCACTGTGTGACTTACCCCCCACCCCCAGTCCTCAGTAATCAGAAACACTGGTATGCGTTTGTGCCCTACTCTTGCAACGACGTGTAGCGCACATCTGAGCAATATGAGTTTGCAGAGCTCTCCTCTGTTGAAGCATTGAGGCAGTTTGATCTTTCGGATTCTGACAGCGAGACGTGTGAACCGAGAAATGAAAGATCTTTAGTTTTGAGTCGCTGAGTTACAGAGGAGAAGTAAAAGTGCTGCACTCTTCTTATAAAGCTCAAGCAACACAAATTAGCATCATATTCCAAATTAATCACCAAATGTTTTAGGCTTTAGTGAGTAAACATAGTTTGTTATGGTCTACAAAAGAAGCTTGCTGCTAATTGCTTTGAAGAAATATTGTTTATTCATAAGTCCTCACACAATCCATCAATCTGTTCACGGGTTGTAAAAGCTATTCGTGTGCAGGCTTCTCACACACAAATGGCAAAAAAACAAACCACGCTGCTTGACCTGATGTCATCACGACGAGGACGGATGATTGTCAAAGGCATGCGTATGTCACAAAAGGAAGCTCAAGTTAATAATTACATATCAAACCAATTTCCCTGAAATATTTCAAACCACTGTGAGAAGAACAAGGACACCTCAAAACCATAAAGAGTGTTTTACTGTTTGTCTAATTTGGTGTAGACACGAAATCTTTGGAGTAGAAGTTGACAAAATAATTGTCAGGGAGGTTTAATGTTGGGCTTAGATGAGACAACGTGATCACTCGCATAGGTTTGTCTGTCTTTTCGAAGGACACCTGAAAAAATGTAGGTGGTTTTTGATGAAATTTGGTCGAATGACAGTTTGAGTGACAATTGGTATGTTTTTGGAAATGATACGGATCGCCTGTCTCGTGCTGCAGACTCTGATGCGGACTTATTTTAACCATCAGCTATCACTTCACGTCCTTAAATCAGAGAAATTAGATGCTCGCCATGAAAGAAGATCTTAATTTATTCTTTCGTGCCGCAATGTAATCTTAACACATTCCGTGCCAACACACTACACCAAGTGTTGAGTGTTTGTGGGCACTTCACACAGCAGCAGTCTTCATTCAGACCATCAAAATAACAATAATTCCACACGGGTCTTTGGGATTTTCAACACAAGATGTGTATCCGTCCTGAGGACAAGAGGTGCTCATTGTCGGACTTGATGGATTCTCAACCCTGGTTCTTGGTGCTTCAAGTACCTCTGCTTTTCTATCCTATCACCTCATTAATTGCAGCTCATGCATCCTCTCAGTATCCTAGCCCACAATCAGTCTGTGATTGGATGGCTGAAATGAGGGCCAGTAACATGTTTAAACCAAAAGCCTCCTACATCTCTCCCCAGATGTGTGTGTGTGTGTGTGTGTGTGTGTGTGTGTGTATGCATATATATATGCAAGACCTGAGAGACTAGCAGAGCGCTTTTCGTCCCACGAGTGTGTTGTAGCATATTTGGCTGTTGAGCACAGAACAGAAGTTTGCATTTGTTCCCAAAAGTAGCTCTCTGGAGAATTAGTTACCCTGAGTGTTGAAGCTTCTGAAGCTAAATAGAATAATAAGAACATAATGAATAATGCACATTTACTATTAATATTATCTGAAAGAAATTCACCAAACTCATGGCACTGTAAGAATGCAGTAGTACTAGTGAAGCAATGATTTATACTATTGGTAGTACTCATAAAATTCCAATAATGTTAGGAGATCTACATTATGAATTTTTACTCTGAGAGTGAACACATTTCTTGCTTTTTTATTACAGTCTAGATGGGTGATTTTTTTTTCTGTGTGTCACATCAGTTGTCTTTTTGTCACACAGATACAAGCAGACAGTCAAGATCAATCGGCAGATGATACTCCGCAAAGGTGTTTGGAAAAAAAATTCATCCAGAAGGTTATGTTTGCACGGAACACACACACACACACACACACACACACACACACACACACACACACACACACACACACACACACACACACACATCACACATCCGACCAGAGAGAGACAGGCCAGCTGCATACGTGGTTTAGCTACTAAAGCGTACAAGCTGTCGACCGATTATCATTAACACAGGACACGCGTCCCTCTGCAGACAACACTTCATGTTTATCGTGTCCTTCTTTACAATGACAAACGCATACAGGCTGGATATTATCTATCTTTCAAACAGACACGCGTGTGGTCTTGCATGCTAAAGTCACATACTTTCAAATAAGCTTTCATTTTTCTCATATATCTTCACACACGTTGTTGTTTTGAGATGCGTGCGGCGTCCGTGAGTGAGATGCAGCCTGTCGGCCGGCTCCATAGCTTCAAAGAGTTTTGATGTGGATTTTTTTGAAAGCAGGAACTATACTTCCAGGAAATTTGGAGAAGGGAAAAAGCTGAAAAAGAATGATTTTTGTAAACATTTCACTCGGCAGTTGTACAGACATGAATGTACATCCTTGAATTAAATCCTGAGATCACATCAACCATTAATCTGCACAAATGAATGTGTCATCAATTTCCATCAGTCCTGCACATTGAACACGACTATAATGTAGGGAAAGGTTTATCATAGTAATATCACCTTGTTATAGATTTTTTTAAAAAAGCCTTTGTTCTTGCCAAGGTTTCCAAATTCTCAGGATTTTCGATTAGAATGATGAGGAGAATCCTTCTGACGTATCTTAAGAGGATGCAACTTTGCCTTGTGTGGATACGTTTGGCTCTGGCTGCAGAACCGCTCTCTGCAGTGCATGGACGTGCTAATTCAAAGTAAACCAACAGGCATGAATTATTGATGTCTTATGAGAGACAACCATGCATCATCATGGCATTAAGGTAGAAGGGAAATTACAAAGAATTATTAAACAAGCATAAGTTAGGTCAGTCTGGGCACACGAGGGGAAAGTGAAACGCTAGAATACAGAAAACAACTTTGCTGTGTTGCCAAGGAAAACAAACCCCCACCTATAAGTAAGTCCCGACCTACAAAGGTCCTTCATTCAGCTTTCTGTTTAATTTTGAGTGCTCACTGTGCCATTGGAGAAGGAAGTAAATGATTTAGGCTGGGCATATGGAGGCAGAGAGCATGAATATAGTGAAAACACTGCAGCTTGCAGCCAAGGCTGAAAAGTTAACAGTTTTGAGAAAATCTGTAACATCTTTCTTTATCTAGGACACAAGGAATGAACATTGATCTCATGGGATAGGTGCAGTAGCACTCTGTATGACACTGTGCTTAGGATATCATTCAATCGTATTTATAAAAGTATGCCATTTAATTGGATCCACCCTTCAGCTGCATAGATCCCAAGTGCATCTTTATTTTCTTAGAAACTGAGAAGTGATTGATTCTATGTTTTGTTTTTTTCTGATAATCAATAGAATCTATCCAATGACTAAAATTTACTTGCATGGTGGAAAGTGTCTGACATGAAGGCTTAAAGCAATTATCTGGTGATATCAGGGTTTCCCCGCGTGATCGATGGACCACTATGACCGCAGTAACCTCCCCGATGTGTTGACCCATCAAAGCGAATAATCAACACCTAAGAGTGTGACTTAAAGCCTCTATTCAAATGTCACCAGTCAAAGCACATATCTTCACAGCTCCAGCTCATCCTGGAACACAAGTTCTTTTATTATTTTTATTTTCTAAACCACACACAGCCACACAAAATAGTCTCAGTTGGGGAAATGCATGTACGTGTCACAGAGGCATGCAGAGGTTTGATAATACTTCCTGTGTCCATGTGCAGTCAAGACAATCACAAGGCTTCCAGTGAGGCATATTAAATCAAAAAAGTAACTCAGCAGTTGGTCTTAGTCATCCTGTGGTTTCTATCAGAACAAAAAGCACAACCGTACTTGAGGACAGCCGCTGTTGTCTCTCAAAATAACTCTCACATATCCCAAAGCTCAGCACCTGTGTCTCGCTTTTCGCTTTGTATTGTTTTGTTCACTTTTCCTTTCCCCCTCATGCACATGCATTTAATGAGCGGGGACAAGAATGTTAATTACGTAATTCTGGCCTGAAAGCTGAGAAATCCATGGTTTATTGTATTATTCGTAGATTATAAATCTAGAAAAATGAGCATTCCCCAATATCCCTGAGCCTGAAGCGATATCTATAAAAGGAACCATGCATCCACCAGCAATCCCGACGCGTCCACTGTGTTCAACATGCACGGATAAATTGTCCCATTTATATTTACTTTGAGATCGGAGGAATATAACAAGATTTGTGAGAATCAAACATATTTCATTGTGCCTCCAGTTTTGAAAAAATTGCATTGCATTTTTTGAGGTCTCTAGTAGGTTACTAGATTATTTGCTGAAAGAATCACATCTTAACAAAAACTCTGTTCATTTATTATCCAAATCCCCAAATTTATGAGTATATAAAAGTGATAGATTCAACAAATCATCAAATTTAAAATGGAAATGGAAACTATTTGGTATTTTTTGCATGGTAAATAATGATGAATTGCAGTATTATTGCACTGCAGCACATTTGTAAAGATTTAGCTAATAACCGGCAGCTGTATGTTCTTAAATGTCTCTTAAACATCAGATGTTCCTCTACAGCGTTCCACGGTCCACTGGTAAGCAGGCCAGCTGTTCTTTGGTTAATAATATTCCTGTTATGGGATTTGGAGTCCCACTGCACTATAAAAGCTCCCATGGTTGCTGGATTTTACCGACCCGATGGGTTTGATCGGAGTTTTGAACATGATAATGTTCTGAATCAGTGTTTCATAGCATGGAGATTTGACTGAGTTCAGAATTGTAGTGCAGGTAGATCTAAAGATGCACACCAGAACCATGGCTCCTATTTGCATATTCCCACAAGGGACAATTACTGGAAAGCGTTGTCAGACTTTCAGGCTGATACTGTACACATGGCCTGTCTTTTAAGGCCTCTGCATTTGATGAATGAATATTGTGATAATGCCATGCCGTCACACTGCAGGACACTATTTTGAATAACATCTCAAATTGGGCAAAGTAACCCCCTGTAGTCTCTGGGCTTAGAGTGGGAGGAGAATTATCCTGTAGCGAGCTAGCTGGCTGTAGATATAATCCCCTGCCACAGGGGCCGCAGAGCTGTAATGTCAAGGTGAGAAATGCAGACTTGGAGCTCTTAGACATCCACTAATGATCAGATTTTGTTGGAAAATATTGTGGAAGAAGGAATGAGTAACCCTCTACTCAAAAGGCATCCCAGTGGGGAATAATCTTGGTAGCATGCAGCATTATTTAGTGAATAAGAGATCGAAACCTCCCGATAACATCCTCCGTGTCTGTTTGGCAGTAGTGCCTCTCTTTTAGTGCTTGTGCTGTCATCATGACAGAGAATTTTTTCTGCTTACTATCAAGTCCTCTGCTTGACGCAGTAGTTGAGGTTCAGTAAGTAAAACTTCAGCTACCATAATTTTAACAAGAAACCTCACAATATTTCTATCAAGCGCAGCTTTACTTCATGTGTACTGCTGATTAACACACATATGAACTTGGAGGATGAACACGGTGAACATTATATTTGCGTAATATCAGCGTTGTCACTGACCGTGTTGACATGCTGATGGTAGCATTTGGCTGCTAGCATTGCTATAACTACAACCATGATGTACGGTTGAGTGTACAATCCGCTTTGGATGGTTTTCCTTGATCGGTTTGATACATTTAGGCAGTACAGAGCAGCTGTAGACCACCACACCAACACTGAGGAGAACCTACAGAGGAAAGGGTCTTGATGGAGAACACAGTCCACTTGTGATCTGACCTACCCACGAGGTTTAACTTTGAATTGAATGTCACTTGTTTAAAGTAATTCGTCTTGCAATCAAACAGATGTTCTTCAAGTTCAATCACAGCTTGACTTGTTGCTGTCCTGTTGGACGCTAACAAGCTGACCGCGGACCATGACGACATCTACGAAGACAAAAAAAAGGGCACAAGTAGAAACGAGCAAACTTAATAGGGTCTTTGCCCCGGAGTGCCTCCGGGCTCAGGCCCTAATAAAGAAACTGCTCTCCATAGACACAGAAGCATAAGGAATATAAATGCACATAGACTATAAGGGTTGCATTCAAATTAAATGAACTACATGTTGGTTTGAATTTGTTCAAATCTGATGTAATGAAAAATTGAGGTGCCCTTCATCTGAGCAAGTGACGTGAATGATAAGTGAAAAAGTCCTTGTCTGCCTCTTGTACTCTCAGCTCCAAGCACGCAGTTTTACAAAGGATTTACCTCCTAAAGACAAGGTCAGCCCCACCCTGTGTGTCAAACTTGACATTAAATCTTGCCTTTTTCGTGTGACCATGACATCAGTGTCCATGATAGATCCTCTGTAGTATATTCTCAGCATAATCTTTCTCCTGTTCCGAGTCACAACTGACATGTTGCAGTGCATTTCCTCTGACAGCATAAGTGTGCTAACCTTGTCAGCGGTGTGTCCAAAGCTGTGCAGACGGTGCGCCGAGTATAAAATCTGAAAGCTTGTCAGGGCTCAGCACAGTTGGTTTGGAAGGATATAAATTGTGATGGAATGTGGATTGTGCTTCTGTCTGAGAGTGCGCACACCTGCAGGGAGCTGTCTGTCATTTTGGGCCACGGTAATGAGATATGGGATGCATATTTGAAATAACCCAGAGTGTATAAACCCCATGGTAACTTAAAAAGGTGATGTACCGTCTGCAATCAAAGCTTGGCGCTAAAAAGCTAAGCAAGTGTTGTAACGGTTGCAGTACGTGACACTTTGAGGATATTTTTGCCCTCGTTTTAGTCCTGCCTCAAAGTGCCAGAAAGGATGGATTGAGAGAGAAAAGAGGCTGGCATGCAACAATGGTTTTGGGCTGGATTTGACTCAGGGACATGCTTTCATGATGCACACTTTGATGAGCGAAACCACCCGGACACCCATTCCAAACTCTTCTGCTTTAATGATCATGTGAAGTAGGTGCTGTAGTCCTCCAGACTCTCTCTTTCGATTTTATTATCCCTTTTGGACCTGAAAGGTCTTGATGCTTTCATCTGCTTTTGTCTAAATTACTTGAACTCCTCATCAACGTCTGCAATTAGTGCAATATGCAGCCACTGTGCTTTTGACCGACTGAGAAAGTTAAGATCATATCATGCCCATGTAAGCCTCTCTACACTCGTTTGCAGGATATTTTAGAAAGTACATGTCAGACCCTTTCATTCCTTATGAGCTGCAGCCTCAGAGCCTAGACAACTGCAGAGTCCATGATAGCTAAAGCAGCTCATGGAAAGTAGACATTGTTAGGATAATAAACTTGATTGAGGTGAGGGGAAGGCTGTAATCAGTAAAAATGTATTTGTCAGACGCCAACAAATAATAAAAAAACATAATGTGTAGGCTGTAAACTCTCCAAACTATTTACCTTTTGACTTTACTTGCCAAGAAGCACTGCAGAGTGTAGCACTGCCTGCCTCACTGCGGTCTGGTATTGGAACAGTGAGCACAGCTTGATAAGACTGCAGAAAATCAGAATCCGACGCCATACTGTGTATCTGCAGTGTGTTTTCATTTAAAAGAAGAAGAAGAAACAAAAAGAACTCCCATAGTTTACATCAAGTCTTGCATGCATGACTCTCCCAGCAGATTGAGTGAGGCACCTGCCAAATGTTTTATCACAGCTGATAGTAAGAGTACATGTTGGGTATTTCTTTTTATCTAAGTGGAACATCCCCGCAGCTTGCCAACAGCTGAATTCAGGAGAGACACACGCTTGGCTGGGAATAAATGGGAATGCCGTTAAGAATTTACAACGGATATGTTATGAAAAACAGGGATCATTATTAATAATTATCAGTTAGGGATTTAGCTGTGAGTGATGAAATAACAATACAATTCTGGAAAAAAAAAAGCTGATGTGCTTAAAGATCTTAGTGTGGAAAGATTTGCAGGTCTGTAGATTTAAGGTTAAATCAGGAAAATACAATTATTTTTGTGTGACTTAATGGCATTTTACTTGGTTACACAATTACTCAAGCATCCTCTAATCATATGCTGAGCCATAATGTTGGGGATTAGCCCTGGCCTATTTTTCCTTCTCACACTCCAGTACAGAAGCTCCTGCACTTCTTCACGTCTCCCTTTTTCTCCTTTCTTATCCTGTTCGCTTTTTTCCGGTCTTTATTTCAGCAACACAACCCTCAATGTTGGTGCAGCAGCCAGATACACACACACACACACACACACACACACACACACACACACACACACACACACACACACACACACACACACACACACACACACACACACACACGTGGCCGAATATAATCGTGCACTGGCGCAGCTTTATTACTAAGCTCTGATAGGAAGCATTACAAAGTTGAATTCTAATGTGTGTATGTCCTTTTATTGTTCCTGCAGGTTTCGGTGCTATTTGTCTGCCTGTTTGCACAATTATTTAAAAATTCAGAGGCCGATTTTCCCCAAACTTGGTGGAGGGTAATAGCATCAGCTACATAAGGAAGAACCATTTAAATTTGGGGGCACATCTGTTCAAAATGGCAAAAAATGTGCGTGTTGTCTTGAAACTGGGTTTTACATGTGAGTTCACTTTGCCCTCTAGTTTTTGCTGTGTTTGCATACTTCCTGTGTAATGTAGTACATCATAGAGTGTAGTAGCAGGAGTATTAGTAGTATTGTGTAAACCAAGGCTGATAGACTCATCCTGTTTAGTCAGAGACTTTTCGTTTCCCAACCAGACCTGTAGTGGTAGAAAAAGGAGCCTAAATAATAGAATGGGCTGTAGAATAGATACATAAGATACAAACAAATGAAACCCAGTAAAAAAAACAATCTTTTTATGGGCTCACAGACTCCTGGGTGGGCCTTGAGCAGGTGAGATACATACTTTGGATTTGTGCCGCGAACCTGAATTAGCAGTCAGCAAACGGACAACAGGAATGTGTCTCATCACAAAATCAGATTCCCATGTAGGAATCTATAAACGTAGACAGATTATCTGGACATTAATACAGTCGATCAAATGAATGTACAATGTGAATTTAAAACAGTGTCCAGTTCGTCTTGCCAAGAACTCTCACGCGGAGGATGTTTCCTGCTGAGGGGGAGGCTTGTCTCATTTATGATTGCGTATTATGCAGTTCAAGTAGAAATAAAGCAACCAAATATTGTCATAGGAAGTTTTCTAATTATTATGCATTATACATTAAAATGTGCCAAGGGCTTGTTTTGTATTGTAGACAGTTATCTGGTTTCTTATGCAGACGGGCTCCCTGCCATGATAGATATGTTATGCACGTCCTGTACATCGGCTACTTGAAGCGTCTTTCTCTGTCGGGACAAAGAGCCAAGTAGAAGAGTCCTTAATGTTAACGGCCAGTGGCTCATAAGAAAGATTGGACAGACCATCCGTTGGATTCAGGGCCAAAGTGACCTTGGCCATGTCTGGAATTGTGATACAGGAGGGGAGAACTGACAGTGAATGTAAATCACATTCGCCTTTAGCTGATTAGGGTGCCATATGCAGTCTAACGGGACAAAATATAGAGCAGCAGATTGCAAAAGTACTACAAATAATACGTCTGCCTCCCAAGATCTGGTCTGGAGAGAATGACGGCTGTATGTGCTCATTTCGAATGGAGTATCCATGAAGAGAGCATGCGCAGTCAGGGCGACTCACCATTATAACCATCATGACAAACTGGTTGCAGCTGGTAATACCAACTGGTAGCAAAGGACAGGCTTTTATTGCGCAAGTACTGCGTAAAAGGGAAGAAGTAAATGACTGCAAAAGAATTTGGATGGATAGCTTGTAGAAACTCAGCAGCAGGGAAGGTAAGAGTGATGAGAGAGGCTGTGAGGTAGAAGCTTGCGGAGATGTGTGAAAAGTTCTTAGACACGACAAAGCTCAGGAGAATCAGACTGGCGGTAGCGAGCCAGTTATAAAATGTTATTCTCTGAGTTTTAATGAGGCAGCTGTTTGTAGCCAGGCTCTAGAACCCAAGTGTTGCTGCTGCTGATGGCACCACAGCCGCGGTAAGACATGTCCAGACTGGGACCCGACTGCAAGGCGTCCTTACCATGACTCAGGAGGTTCCTGCAAAACAAAAGAAATTGATATGCCACAATCACTATTCACATAAGAGAATACTTTCTGTCGTAAGTCTGCCGGATAAAATGATAAATCAGGCAGTAGAAAAACTTCAATTCACAATCAGGGAGCAACATAAATCTCTAAAGGCTCAGTGTGTATTTACAGTTTGCAAAATGTGTGTAATGACACGAGTCAGTGTGATCACATATTCTTCTTATAGTCACGTAATGAGTTCCAACCCATGAGTTCTCATTACTACAATAACATAACATGAGTTATAACCAAGCCGTCATCTGACTCTAAACAAATAAGAGCGTGGAAGGTGTGAGGTGTGTGTGTCTGGGGTGTTCATGCCAAAGTACTCAGAATTTATCTGTGTTGTAGAGGATGCTACAGCAGTGTGTCAGGGCCATATTTTGCCATGATCTCAAATACACACACACACACACACACACACACACACACACACACACACATACGCATAACCGATAAAAATCCACACACTGTCACGACAGGTAACTCTCAGATGGAAGGCATCAGGTTTTGTTGTTTTGTCAAAATTCAAAAGTTTAAAAATCATGGATGAATATTTCTACATGGTGGAAAAAAACTAAACAGAAAGCAGATCTTTTACTTCCATAGCATCATGGAGGCTTGAATACAGAGAGGCTATGTCAGTAACAGCCGATGAGCACTACGATCTTTTGATATACCACAAAATCCGCGACTAATTGTGCAAGTGAGGACAAACGTAAAACTTAATGTGTATTGACATATCTTTTAGCGGGTTGTTTTTTCTGTCTGTTTTCTAAGAAAAATGTCAACATTGGTTTTCTGTTGTAATAAAAAAGGACCGAACCGTCTTTTTTTATTTTATTTTTAGGCTTCTTTGTGCCTGATACATCTGAAAAGAACAACTATTGCTAATTTTATCAATGTGAAAAAACAGATGAAAAGGAGCAGCCGGTGTCTCAGACATCACAAGGGAACGTGGCTGATTTTTGACACATACAAAAGCCTGCATGCTAGGAAAGTAATCTAATAATAACAGCCGGGCCTGCGCTATAATTACAGTACTCTACTGGAATTGGAGCTCACACCTTTGATAAAGACATTTAGCCTCCAGGCGTCACCCAAAAACAATCTCTGACTGACACCAAAGACAGGCAGCTGCAACTTTAGTCAGCGTAAATTTAATATGACCCAGATGTGTTACACGCGTTGTGACGAAACTGGATATATATATATATATATATATATATATATATATATATATATATATATATATATATATATATTCCAATGACTTCCTTGTGAAGATCTCTGAACATGACATTGTCATCACATTACAGCACAATGTCAGTTCCAGCCTGTACTTATTTTAATGTTGTTTTAAGCTCTTTTGCTGGATTAAATCAACATTGTTCTTTTCGCACATCATTTATGATACATGCAGAGGTCATGCTGAAGCAGGTTTAACAATGCCACATTTGAGTATGTGGCACAATTTTCATAAAACAATAAAAAAGAAATGCATTTTTATATATTATGGGGGTTGCATTTTTATATAGATGCACAAGCTAACTGAAAATATAGCCTGAAAGGCTAAAAAGGCATTTTTGTAAAAGGATTACTACCACTTTACAATAAGTTTCCACTTATAAAGGATTTGTAAATTGTTGTAAAGGTATTATTACTTACATTATAAACACTGAATAAACCATTGGTTAATAGTTGTAAACAATTTACAACCTAACTTCCTGTACATCAATGTAGGGTCAGTGTTTTGCAAGACGGAAGTGTGCTGTAGTGGTGCATTTTAAGGTGCAATAGGCCATCAGGCCTTGCTATTTTGCTATTTAAAATGCAGTAATATTGCATGCTGTCTTTCACATATTGTATTTTAAGCCTATATGAAAATGAAAGACTTTACCTGATGAAGACAGATGTACTCCATATGGTTATATTGTCTCTCTTTGTGGACATTTGTGATGCCAAATATGGCGATTTTTCTAGAGGCCAGCAGAACGCATCTGCTCTGCAGCTCTAATCAGAGCTGTGGGTGGAGGTAAAATAACGGGGGCCACGTGAGGGTCGAGTCAATCCCTGACGGAGGAGTGCATCAGAGTATGTTGCAAGAACAGGAAATGTGCCGATAATAAAAGAGAAGTCTCCTGTTTCCAGTCAATGTGCTGGTTGTCAGTTTTCCTCACACCATCATCCTGAAGGAACGAAACAGGATTGAGACCCCATCCAGAGGATCAGAGCGGTATTACAGGATGGGAGTGAAAAACCTGAGTTGAGATTCTTCTTCCACATTCATCTGTGAGAAGGCTTCCTGAATCACAGCAGCGGTCACCAGATGGTGCTGCACAGGCAGGTTTGATCCATGTGTTGCTGCTGTAGTCAGGAGGATGAAGGACTGAGGGAGTGGAGGGTCACTGGCATCAAGATAATCATCATAACTCAGGTGTCTGGCATAGTGGCATGTGACTGATGGTGGCTGTAAATCCGGCACAGAAGAGAGGACGAGGCTGTTCTATATGCCACAGAGCAGAAAGATGCTTTGCACTTAAGAAATTAGAGCAGTCCGGGAAGTACGGAAAAACCATATTGAGCTTCAAATTATTGGAGATTGTTGTGCAGCAGTGGATGGGCTGATCGTGGGGAGTCTGTTGCTCTAAGATGGAAAATGCATCAGGATCATTATGGGATGTAAATGTTTCAAGTGTCATCCAAGTCCTATTTCTTTTAGCCCTCTAAAATCAAAAAGCACAGCAAAACAAGATGGTTTATGTCGAAAAATAAAACAAGTGTTGTAAATGTCAAAGTACATGTGAATTAAAATAAAGAAAAGGTGAAAGCACAAGGGGCATTTCACAAGCTCCAGCGGCCTGTTTGGCAGTTGTTTTTAGTTTTAGTTTTCTTAGGAAATATAGTGCAAGTCTCATTTCTCTCCGAGTGGACAAATCATGAATATTAGCGATACTTTTTAAATTTTATTTTAATTTTTCTTTTTGGGATTTCATGCACTAAAAGCTGCAGCCTCAGAGGTTTGTTAAATTGTGGATGTTGCTGTGAGTACTGTTACGAAATGCAAACAGCAGGGGAGCTCTGAACATATTTTCCCGAAGCCCAGAGGTTGGCAACTGGGATGGGCGGTGGGCAGCAGATGGGATGTCCCATAAGTGGTTGTCCTGTTAGCTCGGCACAGCTGGCGCTCTCCGGGTCTCTCTCCGGACCGGATGTCTCCCTTGAGTCGACAAAATCAACCTACTATCCTTTCATGTTTGCTATTTTACTGTCTGATGTAAATATTACCCAGATTTCTAAACATCAGGTTTACCATCTGCTACCCCGCCACAGCACATCATACCGAAGGGTGAGAAGGAAGAGTAGAATAAAAGAGAAGAAAATATCATAGAGGTGAGAGGAAACCACTTTTAAAAAGACTTCGAATGCATCATAGAAGATAATCGTGAAGAGAGACAAATAAAACAAGTAATTTGAAAATAAAACTGTAGATAATAATAATAATAATAATAATAATAATAATAAAAGCTAAAGCCCATGACATCCTGTTGCTTTAATGATGGAATTTCCTTTCCCGATGTCATTCTGCTCCCCCATTTAAGCGTGGCCGCATTGTTGCTTCACACCGTTTTCATTCAGCTATCAAACACACAAATACAAACGTGCACATTTATACACGTCCCTAATTTTCCACAACCTTTCTTCTTCACTCATCTTGTCTTTTATTTCTTTTTAATAGCTCTTTGTTCTCTGCCCATATCTATTTTTATCCCAGCATTCACAGGAGGAGTCAGAGAAATGACGAGGCTTGGGAGACTTGCTCATCTCCATGGCAACTATATTGCAAGCCTCCATTGTCCAATGTTGCCCCCCCCCCCCCTTGTTATATACCTGTCTTGCTTTTATCTTATTAACAGATTTGTTCAGCTCCTTATTCTGTGATATTTTCTTCTCTGGATACTCTGTGGAAGTCTTTTTTTCTTCTTCTTCCATCCACGCTTCCTCCGGCTGAATCCTCATCTCTCCATGCCGTCTACCACTCACTCACTAACCCCCTCCTCCTTCCCTCCCCTCCCCTCCCCTCCCTTCCCCCCCATGAGTGGATTGAGCTGTCTTTTCCTCTCTGAACCAATGGGCATGCTGTTGTAGAATAATTCTCTACTAACCCACGCCTCACTCATGAGACACAGTTTTGGATGCCGTTCGTTTTGCCACCACTGTGAGGCCTACTTTCATGAGAGCGAAAATCTTTGTGGGGCTTTGTTCAGTTCAAGGGGTTTTCCCCATCCCCCCCCCCCCCCCCCCCCGTCCCCCCGATTTACTGAATCCTGCTGAGAAATGCAAATTCACTGGCATCTTCCACAGTCGATAACTACAATATGACACACTCTTTTGAAGGCATGTTCTACTACTGGCTTTATCTGTGATTTCATCAATATTCTCATCATGTCTGCATTTGAAAGGATGCTGATTTTAGTGGTCTATTTTCTGCTGTACAATACTGATATTTCTCGTCACACTCAGATTTTATCTTGCGCCTCTGTGTCCACTCATTTGAGCAGCGCAAACAAACCAGCATCAACACTGGATTTCCAAGTTGTTAGTCATCTCCTCATCAGAATATTTCCAACCATTAAGACTTTCTGTGTGTTCCAGAAACAGGACATGCATTCAGTTCCACTCGCGGGATTCCTCGCGGTCACGTGGCCTGACAGTACAAACATATGCTGTCGATGGAAGCCTCCGTGCTCAGATGCATTAGGTGCACAAAAACACACATAGAGGGGGAAGTACAGAAGAAGAAGGGAGTCATCGGAGCTATATTGGTACTAACATGAAGGGGGTGGGGGCTTCTGAGGAGGCGCTCCAATGAAACATAAGCAGGAGACAGAAATATACCACTGAGGCAAACAGCAGACTGATGCACAGCCTCAAATTAAACACAGCCTACGTTCCATTATAGGAGAAAAGAATATGCTCGCACCCTGACTAACATTACCAGGTGAGATAATGAAGTTAATTGTTGGGGTTTTTTTTTTTGTGCCAGTCCACGAGCGTTGACAGATGCCAGTAGCCCCGAGGAACTAAGTGCTCTCCCATGGACCTCCAGATTGCCCCTAAAAGAAATCCTTTCACTGGTCTGCCTGTTCCCTATGGCAACCGTCGGCCCCCTCCCCGTCACCAGCCAGAGAGGGAGCAGGTGTACTCAGCAGGGCCAGGTGGAGGCTTCACCTGTCACACATCCAGAGCCGGCCCACGCATGCCAACACAAACATAAATGCAGGCACAAATAGTCCAAAGCTGTGAGATTTCAAGCGGGTTTCATTATGCAAAACACATGGAACCTGCTGCACACCCACCAACACATGAAAACACCCAGGCATTTATAAATAGGCATGTTTACATATGAGAACGGCACACACAGACTGCGAGGTGTAGGAAGGACTATAGGTGGTGGTTGAAAGGAGCTTTTCCATCGTCTTTCTCTCCAGAAGACTCCAAGCTAACAGATCCCATAGAGTTCTATGTCCCCAAGAACATGTTTTAGGCTGCAGTGCATCATATTTTCATAAATGAACACCCCTTACATTCAAACCGGTTCTCACAGCGCTCACTTCTGGTGCTCTTCTGGTTAGCCTTCTGCTAATTTGGAGGTAAATGAATAATTTAATCAGGTCTTCTTGACTTTCTGTATGTAAACAAACCACATGGATCAAATTCTGACAGTGAAGCGAATGATGTCGCAGGAGATGTTTGACGCTCCGAGGTCTACATCTAAAACAGTTACCATGGAGCGCTACAGGCAGTTATATTTTGGTTATATTTTAAAGGATACTTTTAGATGTTATCCTTTCAGGAAAAAAAACAAAAACATTCTGGGAGCAACAACAAAAGAGACCCTCCTACTGCAGTAGAACATTGCATGGTGATATTCAAGAACAAAACGCTAGCTGGGTCAGAATATTAGTACTTTCTTCTACTGATGTATTTCTCATATTATGTTGATGGATCTTTTTGTAACATTGAGTCAGAGAGAAATGATCAGCCAGAGTGCTCCTCGCGAAGAGTGTGATCTCCCACTGGCTTCATGGATTGTATGAGGGTTGCGTGTGACCCTTGATGTGAAGTGAGTGACAGTCAGGCAATCCACAACCGTATCTAAGGTCACAGCCCCCCACCCTGAATTACAGCGCAATCAATACTGGCAATGAGATGCAGTGTGACGAGTGGTCTATCAATACCTCTGGGCAGAAGGATGCAGGAATCATAAATCAATTCTGTCTTTCAGCTTCTGATTACACAAGATCACCTACAATAGTAGAACGGTAGGCCATATCAGATGCTTACTGTTTATTTAATAAACAAAACACGCAAGTGAAAATGATTTGAATGAAACGCAGTGTTTAATTTTCTGTAGCATTTACACAAACTGATTGGAGAACACTTTTTTACTCAACCTGACAAGCAGATTGATGATTTAAAAACGGACGGATGACAATGATGGAATACGCCTTGATATGAAACCACTGGTCCAGTGAGCAGCACTTAATGGTTTAGCATTGACAACTAGAAATCAATCCCAGATGTCATTAAAACAGCATGTTTTCCCTCTTTTTGCTTCCTTACTTAACTTTGCTTGCAACCCCTCAGCTGTAATGGCATGATAAATGTGCGGGGAGACAGTCGCGTGCCACTCCTCAGCTGACAAATGATATATTGACTTCTGATGCTCTTTACCAGAAGAAGGGCCAATAGCTTTACCGGAGTGCTGCAAGACTAACCAGAGGATGTCAAAGGTTACTTATTGGACTTAGATCTATTTAACTGTCTATCTATGCAGCTCTGAGACGACCTCCTTAGCAAAGGCTGTGCACCATTTAGGCCAGTTGTCATGCGTGGTGCTATTTCACTTATCTTACTCCGCTAAAAGAATGAATATGTGTGCAAGGGTACTGGGCCCTGACCTCTGGTACCGCAGTTCCCCACAGTTGGGAAATCAATGAAGCGCGTGCGCAAAAGAGGCTCCCTGAGGAGAGTTCACATCTGCACAAATCAGCACAGTTTTGTCACCACCATTTATTCTCAGCCCTGTCAGATGAGATCAGAAGGCACAAATGAGCCACATTTCATGCACCTCCACTGGATCTTCACACACAAATAACCATGGGCTACCCAAGGGACAGGTGAGGTCGGCCATACTTCACACGCCTCCAAAATATGAAACAATGAGAGAAGTAGGCCACCAAAGTGTTTACACTCCCAGTTAAGATGATGATTATGTAAAATGACAAATAAGACAAGACTAACTGCTGCGGTATATATGATTTATTTATCATGTGGACGGTGAGATTGTCATATCTTACTATGTGTGTGTTGTGGATCAAATATTTATCCTGAATTTATTTGATATTTGAGTTGAGAGGGAAGGTAAGTGAAAGAAATTTGTCTTTAACCTTCAGGCTGTCATGTAAGAAAGATATGCCACAAGTAACAGACATTAAGATCATTGCATAAACAAGTACAGACACAGTGGATCAGGTGCGTAGCGTGTCATATAGCCCCTAATTGCCACTTGTAGCATCAGTGTAGCCGTCGATTGTCGGAGTTTCCCACTGGCTGCAGCTCTTCCAAAATGAATCTGTTGAGTGTTTATTTGTTTTCACTCCTCCAGTCCTGGAGTCCATTCAGACATATTTCTGAAGACTTTCTGCTTCAAATCCAAAAAAAAAACAAACCACAACACATCAGTCATCAGAGAATCTCAGCGTGAACAGATCAGCTCAGTTCTCCTGCAGACCTCTAATGATTTCAAACACAAATGTTTCCTATCACTCCTCCAAGTCTAGACTCCCTTTTTGATGTTGTGTTGCACATTTGTTATTTTTGTCATTTGCTCTTTGTGCTATCATACATCTTAGACTGTAATTCATTTTGTTTTATTGATTTCAGTATCCGTGAAGTACTTTCTAACTGTGTGTGCTGTATAAATAAAGCTTTACCTAATTACTTACTGCAGGATGTAGGCTTACAGCGCCGAGGTTCCTTTCCAGCAGGCCCAGCAGTTGGCCTCTAAGAAGTTAGCGGTCACAGACGGAACCAGCCAGAACTGACGCAGCAGAGTTTCAGAACTCTCCTTCTACCCAGTGGTTAAACTGCAGGTCCAGACAGCAATGCCCTCTGCCTCCTGCCGCTCTGACTGCAGGTCAAAAAGGATAGCAGAGTCTAATTTGAGATTTAGTTGACCGAGTGGGCTGGTCACCGGCGGTATGCAGCAGGGACGGTGTGTTTTTCTAGGTTGCCATTTAATCAAGTTGGATCAGATATAGGAGTTGTGTGGCTTGAAGTGATGATTCCAGTGTTTACGTGGAACCACTTCTGAAAACGAACAGATTTCAATATTCAGGAATTCACGCTAACCTCCGCTGTGATACATTGTCTTATTTTCTTTGATCTAGTCTGGTTGCACTTTAATTCCCTACAACCTGCACTTTATAACACATAGCTGTCTTTGTTTTATCACGCGCCATAGAATCCCTGTGCTTGCCAGGCCCTGGTCTTTGCTTGATGCTGTACAGTACATGAGTTTCTTCCCTCGGGTCTCTCAGACATGCAGAATACTGAGCTGTGCACATTTAGGTTGACAGATTAGTTTACATTTGGTTTGACACCACAAGAGAAGGGCTCGGCTCGCCTGCGGGAAACAGCCAGTACTTCCAGAGATGGTTAGTGTGAAAGCATGGCCGGCTTGGAGAAATATGGAGGTCCGAACCCCCTGACCCAGTAGAACCTGCCCATGACTTCCTAGCCCAGCTCCTTTGAAATAAGAGGTGAATCATCTATATAGGAGTCCATATATACCAAGTAAAGCAGAAATAAGCCCTGGGGAAAATTCTGTTTCTAAATTAGTGGCCACTGAAGGCCACATTACGGAAGAATGCATAATCAGGCTTCAAATGTGCTTAATTCAACACTGACCATCTCAGAGAGAGAGAGGAAGAGAGAGAGAGAAAGAGAGAGAGAGAGAGAGAGAGAGAGGGAGGGAGAGAGAGAGGCAAAAGGAAATCAGTCCTGTTTGTTATATTGATTGATTATTGTATACAGCTCAAATGTGGTGTGAATGATTTCATAGCTGATCAGGGCAGACATGAGTACATCACCACATTACAAGATTTTCATAATTTTATGCATTTCGAACACACTTGAGTTGATTTCTGAACCTATACATGCATGGTGCCTATACCTGATTAATTCATTGCATCTATGTGAGCCCACCTCTATGAAAGTGTAACGCAGCTGCCTTGAGATGACTGAGGTCCCTTGGCTGAACCCCCCCCCCCCACACACACACACACACATACACACACACCTTCTTTCCCCTAGTGTGAGCTCTGCAGCTGTTCCTGTTGAGAGTCTTTGTGATTTAGATAATTTTGGCCCAGAATAAAGTCTACATTAGGTCTAAATTAGGTGCCTCCAGGACGTTCGTGTGAATGAAATGAACTGAATATCGAACAAAATATAAGTTCAGACATATTTTGAGGAATTCATCTCGTAGTTGCTACAGTGGACATCCATCATGACCGGTTTTTGGGGGCCTCCATCCATTGACTGTATTAACAAGGCCCGCTTGAACGTTCAGCCAGTAAAACGATCCCAGATTGTTATTGTACGGACAAACTCGACAATAGATTGAATTTAATGTTTATTTTATGAAACTATGTAGTCTCTCAATCTTTAATCTTTCAAAGGGCTGTGGCAGACGCACAGTCATGGAGATACAAATCCCAAAATACTAAAAAGAAAGTGTACATATGATAAACAAATGTTTTGGGTTGTTTTTTTTTTTAACACAGAGTGTGTGTAGTTTCATTAACTGCAGTCAAGTGTGTTGTAAATCTCCCCCCGTAATTACCAAGTCATGGTTCTTCACGTGTGTTAGTAGCCTGATTCACACTAGCACGGATTCAGTGGGGGTGCATGATAGCAGGTAGAGGACAATCATTCACCTGGCTGCACTCGCAGATGCAGTCCAACCATTTTTATAGTCACCTTCTCTATTTCATCCGTATACAGATTCCAAGAAACTGAACTCAACAAAATTTACTTGAAAAAGGAAACGGACGCGCCGTCTAATCTTGCTGCACATCACCGCAAGAAGTTAGCACGCTACTGAGACGGCGCCATATGTAATTCATGGTGTCATTATACAATACACAATAAAATGGCAACCAACAGCTCCCTGCAGCCTTTCATCGATATATATTGATCTCAATCAGTGAGGCCAATGAGGCGTGGACAGTACACTGGTTTGCTGATTGCTCATGTCTAAAATGGCTCTAGCCCCAGGTAATTGTACATCTGGAACATATCACAAACATACAAGGTTTTGGTTATCCTTAATTGTGCAATTCAAAATTTTTAAAAACGCCCTCACTAGATGTCATTATTTCATGATCCGCAAAGGGAAATAAAGCAGTTTTAGTGATTTTAGCCTGTAAAATCATAAAAGAAAACAGGAAAATATTTTTATTCTGTTGATTGCAGATTTTGAAATAAATCCTTAATTATTTCAGCCAGACTGCAATAAAGAACAAGAACAGAGAGGGAAGACCAAAGAACAAACAAAACAAACAAAACAACCTGTCAGAAGGGTTAACCATGGAAGTGGAAGTGGCAATATGCCACTACATATGCTGGTGTCAAACATGAGACCTCTTGGCATCATTAGCACGGTGTCAAATGGCCGACAATGCTGGCCTCAGTTGTTTCACTGCAAATCCTCTCAACTGATAGTGCCAGGACAGATTAACGGGTGGATCTGGATACTTGGATTGTGATTTTATGAGCCAGATGATCTGTGTTAGTGACTTGGCCTGTATAGGGATCTGGATGGCATGAACGCCAACTAGTCACATTGCTCGTACGAGTCTGTTAAAACTTCCAACGGCTAAAAAAATGAACTCGAACTCCTAAGTGAAGTGGAAAGTGTGTTTCTGAGTGTGACGGCGTACCTGCATCGTCCCACACGAGCACTGCAGTGAGCAGTTGGTGCTTATTTTGCTTCATCTTTGGAGAATTTATCTTTTGGCACAAAGATAAACTTGGCAATTAAAAGCCTAACAGTTATTGATGAGAGCACTGGTGGGAGTACAGGATTTGTGTAATACAATAATTGGATACAGTATGTATGACATACATTGTCTGAAGTGGGACTTGAATATTTTTGGGAGGAAAATGCACATTTGCTGATTCAGTTATTTGTTAGAAAAACAAATCATGGTTGTGGTCTACTTTCTTCCCGTAGCATCTCAGTTAAAGACTTTTAAACTCATCCCTCCTGGAATATGAGAGGCCGTCGCTGAGTAAATAGCTTGTTCAAGAGGAAAAGATGGTTAATTTGTGTTCTGCTGCATCTATTTCAGGAACACGTCAGACTCTAGCTGACACACCTCTGCTTGTGAGAGAGCAGCAGAGACAGTGAAACACTCCCCAGTAATTCATTTGTAGAACCGGTGGACGCTGTTGTCTTCCGTCAGGTATGTAAAGGAGGTATTTGTTGTCACTGCAAAAATATCCCCGTGAGTATGTTATTAGCTTGGAATGCAGGGACTCAGAGATCCGGACAAAATTGTTATTGGCAGTGAAAATATGAGCAGCGTATCTGCCAGGAGAGCTCTTCTGATCTATAGTTTCTCCAGCAGGGGGGGGATTTCCTCTTTTAAAATGACACCTGTGCTCTCGCTGCCACAGATGGGATCACACGGCTGCAATATGAGAGAGACGCAGCATATTGTGGCTCATCACAGTGGACTGATTCGACAGCATCTAGAATGTCAAACGATTAGCCACTCACTGATCCTTTATAGACATCAGAAGATGATGGACCTGAGCCCATCCTGCCTCTTTATGCTGGCTGGTCTTCAATTTTTGTCAAAGCCACATAAGAACGATCTTTCTGATGATTTCCGAGCTTGTTTAAAACAAGTATTCGCTGGGTCACATGATGCTTTATTTGGATAGTGTTATGGTTAATAGCCATCTTGTAAGAGGGCGCGTTTGTCAGCAACGCAGTGAATATGACGGACGTGTCAGTGACCTTGGCTGACAAAGCAGTAACACTGATTCACGGTTGTACTTGGGTTTTACAGTTGCTGTCATTTAATTTTACAGTATATACAGGACAAAGGCTCGATGGAATAACCTCGATAGCAAGCAATAACTGCAAGCTGCAACTAAACCACGCGCTTCGTGGTCGTAGTCTGAGACTCATTCTCTTACAGTTCAGTAAAAGTATACTAAGACTCATGTTTGTGCATCCAAAAATAAATTAAGCTAAGATAATGTTACAGATTAATAGCCTGCAACAAGATCGGAGCTCTTTTCTTACAAGCTTTGGTTGTAGTGACCAACATCACCTAAAGGATCCATGCAGAGATTTTTTTTTCTTCCGTTTACCTTTACTGTCAGTCTCTGTACTGCTGTTATATGGGGGTCTATTTTGGAGCGCCTAACTTGTTTCTGACAATGGGGAACTGCTACACATTTAGATGTAAAGTCATGGAGGAATAATTGGTGATGACCGCCATATTAGGATAATTTTGGTCCAGACCAATCATTTTGACTTGAAAACATCGAAAATAGAAGCGTGTTTTGTTGGCAAACCTGGAAGGTTACGTCACGATCCCTCGACCAAAGGCTAGATGGACTTTTGCATTTAGACCGTTCCAACAAACAAGCTCTGTGGCAAACAGGCGTTTACATGTTATCTTACGAAGGAAAAACTTCACAAATGAACACCACTTTTGATTCGTAAAATACACTGCTTAGAAGTTTAAAGTTCTGCTATTAACAAACAACAGGCTTCAGCTTCCCCACATCTTGCTTCACGCTTACTTTTTCAACGGGATAAGGATCGTGACACCCTTTGCAATCTTGTTTGAAAACAATTTCAGTACAGATGATTTTAAATAAACACTTTGAAATTCACGTGTGCCGTATTTTCGGGTGTATTTTCGGGTGTATTTTAACCACATTTTCCAAAAACCTGTATGATGGACTGTTGACGATGGTTAGGCTGAGTCGTGTTCCACAAGGCATGATGATGTTGGATTATTATACATAAGCCATCTGTCACAGTGGCTCACCGTTGTCTTTCCTGTTCACTCTGCCATTACACGTGATAGTTGTATGAAATAGGTGCTGGAGTACAATGGCCATCCAGGACTCGGTGCTCCCCCCTACTCTAACGCACTTTTGTTACGGGTCAGCCAGTAACGTGATGCTAGCGAGTGCAGCAGCTCATTGTTTTGGCTCTGAGTGTGTGGGCACAGCCGTTTGTCTGTTCAGCTGAGTATGCACAAAGGCCTTCACAAATGTGGGTTCACCTGCTACTAGACGCTTGGCCTTGCAGGGATCCGAGAGTCAGGTTTCCATAGGAGGCGCCGGTCTCCACACATTCTTTGCAAATGAAGCCAGTGCATCACTTGCAGCCAAAGTCAGAAAACACAGAATTATGAATGTTGGTGTGAAATGCGCCACCAGTGGAACCACTCAGGTCAAATGAAAACACATGAGGGCAGGAGGATATGCTGCGGGCTGATGTGTGCTTTCTGCCTGCAGTCCTGAGCTGAAGCCTCCAACAGAACAACATCATGAGTTCATGTCGTATGCCACTGAGATGGTGATTGTTGAGGTTCAGGTGGATTTTAACGTTTCATCCGGAGGGCAACAACATCTTAGTTTACGTCATGACAGAGAAGACAAAACAAATTTCTTTGCTGTGTTTCCTCAGTGTGCAGGTGCAACAGGCTGCAACCCTGGAACGGTTTGTGCAGCTTGACAGATGAGCTCTGATTGGCTGTTTGGACAAGAGTTTGAACGTCAGCAGGCAGCTGTGTCTGAGGACACGTCCTGAGCCCTGACAGGTGCTGTGTGTTAACAACCCATGAAATAGGAGACAATATTTCATCAAGTCACAGCGTAACACAGGGGTGACCACAGTCTTGTAGTACAGCACTTCCTAATCTTATTTTAGCTTATAACTCCCCCCCAAAAAAACAAAACTTTTCTGCTTGTTAGCTGGGTAGTTTTCCTGTTAGTGGGATCAGCCGAAAACTTCCCGGCTGATTTTTATTAAACTTGTGTTTAACAGTGGCTTGTATGTAGAAGTGTGTTTTTTGGGGTTTTTTTGCCCAATATTGCAGGATTAAGACCGTTACTTTCTCATACAAATATTAGAAATATTGGAGGAACATTAATCACCACAGGGTTTCGTAAGCATCTTCATCAAAGTTGGCCTTGGTGGAGGTCTGCACACTTCCAGCTCCCCTCATTTTTAACGAGTAATAATTATCAAGAAAATCAGGAGAGAAAACATTAGAAAACAGTCAGCGAGTACTGACCGCTCCAATTTATGTGCAGAACTAGGAAACATGAAATCATGGGACGATATTTATGTTTGTTTTATGTACTTATGTTTCTAAGGTCCCGTACACAGGCACAACCCTTACACTTCCATTAGCGTCCCTCCTCCTATCAGTAACTACTTTGATGCTGAAATGTTAAAGATACATTGTTTCCTGTATGTCACATGCCGACCTGCCAGCAGTTATGAAAGAAGAAATGTGGTGAGATTCAATGTCAGGGTACAACCTGAGCCGAGTCACAAGCAAAAATCAGGCTAAATAATGTCTGCAATAAATAAGAGCCCCACATTACTTTGAAGGGGGTAATAAGTAAGATTTTACTGCCCTGTCGTGCAAAATGACCATAATATATCTACAGAGAGTTGATAGGATTATTGATCGATATCAGTTAATCAACACAAGCCACCAGGCGCTGAGATTTCCTCCTTATTCTGGAATGGAACCTTCTCTTTCGCTGGAATCCAGACGTTTTCCCTTCACCGCTTACTTCCGTTTTCACGTGTCCCAAGATGGAGGACAGCGAGCAGTCGACTGGCATCGAAAGAAGATTCGTTCACAACCGAAAAAAGTGTGATTTTGCATTTTGTTACTCTTTTTATAAATCATTTGACATTTGCGGAGGTCTTGATACAATTTTATGATTTATATCCCCAGCAAAAAGGAATCGAGAACCTTCTGCAGGCTGAAAACAGAAGTCACAGCAGCTATAATATTTCTGGTCAGTTTTTTAATCCAGACATGAAATGCATTCGTTCCAGAGGTGATGATGGAGATGAGAACGAAGAATCTCAGATGCTGATGAAGGACAGGCAACAACCTCCTTGTCTGCATGACAACAAGTAATTATTAAATAGTCTATATTTTCATAAAATCCCATTTTTTTTGCCTTTGTTGATGATCAGAAACACTGGAACGTTGGTGTTAAAAAGGCTTAAATCATTTTAATGCCTTGTCTGCACGTCACTGTATGAGCTTGTAATGTGCTGCTATTAAAAATGATAGTGTCCATCCACGGCTCATTTAACAAATTTGATAATATCACTCCACGTACCTGCCTGACAAAGTCACAGAGCCTCCCCATAATTTTCTTTATGATTTACCTCTTGGTGTCAGTGTGATAAGCAGAGATAGTCTCCTAATCTTCAGGCAGCTGTGAGCCATCTCATCAATTAAACATTCCCAGCGGATGGTTGGATCCCACTAGGAATTCCTAAAAAAAAAAGAAAAGAAATTGGTACCATTTCTGATCTACTTACAGCTGTGTAATTACGCTTGACCACAGTTGGTCCAAGTGTGTGATTAAGGGGTGTCTGGGTTCCACCTTTTTTTAATTAACCGTGATGAATATGGCTGGAAAAACTAAATAAGCAGTTGTGAGCACGTGACCTGAGACTTTCCTGACTGATTATAGATGGTGATTCTGGATTTATGGAAAGAGCTTCTGTTCACTTTTGAATGAATGAAGAATTATTATCATTTTTAATTTCAACGACCGACCGTCCCACCGCCAGTCCATCTGGGTCATCTATCCTTCCTCACACGCTTAACTGAAACTCAGAGGTAGCAGGTCCACTTGGGGACCCCAGACTTTCCTTTTTCTGGCCACATGAGGTGTTCACAGGCCCATGTAGAGAAATGGTCCCTCCACCTGGTCACCTCGTCTTTGGTCTGCCCCGTGGCCTCACTTTAGCTGGAATACCGAACCAGTAAGGACTTGGAGTGGACACTGGGAACCACGGTTTCAGATTTAGAGGTGCTGGTCCTCATCCGCAGGCTCTTTAAACTTGACTCCAAAGTGAACCGGTGAGAGCTGGAGATCATACACGATGATGTCACCAGGACCATACTGTCAGCAAAAAGAGGTGAGACAATCCTCAACAAGACAGGTGAGAAGGTGGCGGCCTGGCGGAGGTCGACCCCACTGGGAATGAGTCCAATTGCCTGCTGAGAACCCCCCACCCCCAGCTCCTCCCACCATTTTCAACATAAAAAACCAAGAAGGAAAACGTCGAGACGATGAAGAAAGATGAAAAAGGACAACAAACTCCCAAAAAAGGGAATATACCTGAATTAATTGTCCTATGCCACCGTTATTACATCGGTGTCTTAACAGGGAGAAAAAACTGCTACTCATGGACAACATAACTGTGTAGAGAGTATGTCACTGAAAACACTCACTTCTAGAATAATGGACGGGGCACATGCTGGTGGAATGTGGTTCACATCCTGGGAGAATTCCTCAGTCTTGTTGCTGATTGGTGGAAGAAAAAAAACCCCCCACCAACCTCAAGTGATGAAGGAACTTTTAATTCTGAATCGGCAAGAGGACAACTCAATTTCTTCAGATCAACCGACAGATGTTTTAAATGCTTCGTCCCGGTTTGTTTGACCTTTTTTCACGTGTTTATCTGTTGACCGAACACTCCATGCTCTGCGTTTGCAGCACACACGCTTCCTTGCATCACTATGCCAAGTCCTCTCTGTGGACTTAAAAGCTTTTCAATGCATCTCAAAATATTTATGAATCTAAACACTGTTATTTTGCCTCAGCAACTGAGTGCCCAGAGGTGAATGCTGCAGAAACCAACCTATAGAGCCATATTTGCAGACTCAAGCATAAAAGTCAATTTGGGCAGACACTATTGACTCACCATTGGGAGGATGGCTAATGGCACTGAAAGAACATGGTTTTGTGCTGAGATGGATTAGGTTATCCTAGCAGCGCATGGTGTGCTAAACCACCTATTTTTTTGTAAATCATGGCTTGTATAATCTTAAGGGACAAATAATAATTGCATGTATGTATGCACAACATGTGTGTGCAGCCATGCGTATTTTTTTGTATATTTGTACGTTTTTGTATTTGAGAGTGTAAGCAGCATCGCGCAGCCCTCAATCTTCTTTTCCAGCTCAGCCGTGAGGCACATTGCCGAAGGTTCTGTTTCATATTGTGAATTAATTATTCTCTGCTGAAATTGTGTGAGAGCATGTGTGTGTGTGTGTGTGTGTGTGTGTGTGTGCGTGTTGTTATTGCAAAGGAAATGACAGAGCAGTATTACATCCACCACATACAGACTCATATTTTTGAATGCATTAACTCCGTGGCTATTGCAAATGCATCTCCAGTGCCAATCACATTCCTTTGAATTTGAAAGATGGAGACAGAGAGATGGGAGGGGGGACGTGGGTGGGTGAGGGTGCAAGGTGGCTACACCTCACTCTTTGCGGCTGTGTGCTTGTTAAAAAAAATCTTAAATGCAGCTATGTGCACTGGAAAGCTTCTGCTTGCTGAATTTTAAAATACCTTTGGCACCATTGTTTTTTTTCCCTCCTGTGTGTATACAAGCTGCAAGCAGTCACGCAGCTGTTTCCATGGCAATATCTATCTGTGTGAGGAATTCATTAACCCTTTCTCGCAGGAGTTCTGTGTAGAAATCCCACGTAGAATACAGACAGGAATAGAAGAAGGGGTGCTAAAGTGCTATTTTTGAAAAAATGATGCTATCTATGAAGTGGTATATATTTCTGGAATGTAGTGGTGCATCCATGTTTGCTTTGTTATTGACTTTGATTGTTTCCATGTTAGCGAGACGGCTGTTGCATCCGGTTTTGACAGTTTAATTTCAAGCAGCGCTAAAAATGAGGGCTCTTTGAATGCAAATAATGCCACGAGTTATCCTTTTGCCAGAGGAATAACAGGAATGTGTTCTTTATAGTTGCGAGAGGGCAAAATAGCAGGATGAAGAGTGTAATGTAGAAAAACAAAGAGGATTAAAAACACACACATGCAAACACCCAAGAGGTGAGTGACTAAAGACTCTGTTGGACAACATATCCGTCACAGACATGTTGCTTTGATATTGATAAACCATTGAGAAGATTAACCTCATGCCAGACCTTTACAAACACTTAATTATTCATTTTGATTGTATCAATAAAAGGCCATGAGGGTCTGGTTAAATATGCACCACACCCAAATCTTCTATCTAGCAATTTGCTGGGAGTTTCAAAGGGACACGTGTAAGGTAAAGGACAGTATTACAGCTTCTTATTAGTCTGCCATCAATAGCTAGTTTGCATCAAGTGTTGCACCTTGTCCATGCTAATTCCGGAGCCATGTTAGGGTTGGAGACCCTCCAGTGTAGAGGACAGATGAGTGTTTCGGGTCAGTTAGTAGTGCAGTGCCTGCCTGGCGGGTGGTGAGCTTTGGGTTTACTCACGTAGAAAGATGAGCAGGTGTGTTACGCTGCTGGCTGACTGCGTGTTATATGTAACAGCACAAACATACATAGAATTAGAAGGTGGCGTGACACATTATCCAGCCCCCGAGGACACGCCATCATTATTGATCTTTTTCAAAATGACCTGACTTTTCAAGTATGTCAGGCATGTTCATTTATTTGTATGTATGTTGGGACTCTGGTACAACCTCACGTCAGTGTTGTAGCAGATGTTGAGTGTCTTTCATTTTTATGACCATATTTAATCGTCATGAATGGATGTAATTCATTCCACTCTCATACTCTCATGCCATAAAAAATACATTAGATTTCCATCAGGAATGGTGTAGTATATATGGTAGAATGTAATGTATATGGTTTAATGATCAATAGTGGATATTATTTATGTGATGTATCATGTGGTCTGTTTCACCCCCCCCCCCCCCCCCAACAAAGCAACAGGATTAGCATGTGTGTTTCCCTTCTTTCCTGATGCTATCTGCAGTTCAAGTGTAAGAATTTGGAACATTGTGGTGCTTCAGTGAGCAACAAGCTGCACTTTGATTGGGCTTTTTACGTAGCATAGCAACAATTTCTTTGTGCTTCAGAGCTGTGTGTTTTCAAAGCCTCCAATTTCATCATTGATGAGTGGCGTTATGTATAAATGAAGTTGAATCTTAATCTTATCAAAGCTTGACAGGTACACTGTTGTATATCAAGTTTGCAAGCAGCTATGACCCTCCGGTGTGGCTACAGTGTTTGTGGGGGCAAGTGGACCCAAATGTGGATGCAGGAGCAGGCAAACAGGTGCTGCAGAAAGATTTTTGCCAAAACAAAACAAAACACAAGAAGGATCAACTACAAAATCTGAAGAAAGGATCTGAAAAAGACAGAAAGGAAACTTGGAACTAAAATGTAACTGGCCTGATTATGCAAGAGACAGGTACAGAACATAAGGGCACGCAGCAGCTGATTACCTGACAACATGCAGCAGAACACAATGACAGACTGGTAGTATAAGAACTGAAGAACACACAAAGGTTGTGCAATGTTGCAATGTTAAACAGGAAACATACAAAAGATGAAGGAACCGCTTGATCCACTGGACTACTACTTTCTTCAAATTGGGTCATGTTCACCTTGTTCACAAAAAGAGACCATATGAACGCCCCCCTCTCTTGGGCTTCTCCCTACATTGTAAGTCACATCCCTCTGAATGCTTGAGGGAGTTCATGAACTTCAGCTTTTGTCCTTATTCTTTGTGATTTTGTCTAATTATTAGTAACGGCCTCATCACTTTATTGACGTCAACAGCTTATCAACCTCAGTGGCTTCTGATGATGATTTTGTAGCATTAGCTCATGCTACTTTTGAGCTAACTTGGCTAAATGACTGAAAACAGGGAGGAAAAAAAAAATGTCACAAGAACCTCACTTGGTTGTCTTTTCACCGGCCTCTTATATTTATATATATAGAGAGTCTGGCGGGATCAAGCAACCTCTTGGCCTGTTTTGTCTTGCTGTTGCCAGTTGAATTCCCATAACCTGACTTCATGAGCTGCATGTGAAGGCGGCGAAGTCGAACGTTCTTGTATTTTTTTGATGGAGTAGCACAAGCCACTTTCATTGATGAAAAGGAAAAAAGATACAGTATATGCAAAAATGAAAATGAAATATGCAGACCAGTGTGAAGCAGGACCTTCTTGACTGTCTTTACTCTCTTGCTCCTGCTGCACATACATCTGAGTGTGTCTTCCCATGTGGTTTGTTGTGAGGCATTTTGGCAAACTAACAGATTCACACTACAGCAAGAAAACTACGGGTGTGAAACCATCCCATATGAAGAGGGAGGAGGTCATCTGGGGTCAGTTGCGAGGTGTGTGAGCGCATGTGTGTGTGTGTGTGTGTGTGTGTGTGTGTGTCTGTAATTGCACAGGATTAACTTTTAGAAGCTTGTCTCACCAAGGAAACGGCTATGGTGAGACAGCGGACACCCTGCTGCCTGTCACTGACCAAAGCTGAACACGCATTCACCTGTGAGATTCTGTTCTTCCATCAGTCAAAAATTCTATTAACATCAAGTGAACCCCTCATTTAGTCTCCAGTAATGCATACATACCTAACAAAACATCCCAGAGTGAAGGTGCAGTTGCATGAAGAAAGAACACAGCATGATGAACTTTCCCTACACAACACACCTTTAATCGGGTCATCTGGAGTCAATTGGGGCGTTTGACAGATATGAACAGCAAGAAAAAGGGAGTGACTGGAAGGCACCAATGCATTAACCATGTGATACTATTTATATCAGAGGAGCAAGGGTGACCCAGTAACTCACATGTGTTATGCAACATGTGAATGGAGCAGAAAAGAGCATGGTACATGCACATCTTAGGGGCTTGGATCTGTATGTCATAGATGCCAATTATAGTAAATTGCAATAATCACAGAGAATGGGAACACTTTTATGAGTGACTGTGGAGGAAAGCAGGGACTGAGCATGCTCAGAGACACTGTGTGTGTGTGTGTGTGTGTGTGTGTGTGTGTGTGTGTGTGTGTGTGTGTGTGTGTTGGGGGGGTCTGTCTTCTCTACTGTCAAACAGGTTTCAACTCCATATTGTACTCCATTACTTACTGACATCCTCCAACATAATGAAGGGGGGGGGGGGGGGTTGTGAAACCTTCAAAAGAATACGGAAAAGCCGAAGAAGCATAAAAAGCAAGAATTCAAGCTATGTTGTCTCTAAATGCCTGAGTTTCTTACTGTGTTTCCATCAAATTTTGATTGATGCACATTTTGAAGTGTCACATTAAATTAGGGAAACATTTTGCAAACAAGTCTTCTATTGCTATGGTTGTTATTTCTTTAAAAAACAGCAACTGCAAATTTGCACAATAGGAGAGGAAACCCCGAATTCAATGCAACTTTAACTCATGTCTTTGATTTGTTTCTGCCACTTTTGTCATCATAGATATTCCAAAACTTTGCCATTGTCTGCGAACGTCAAGCAACATATCCAATAACAGCGAGCACCAAAGAGCAACTGAAACTTTCCTGACCGAAGGTAATTCCTCAAGACCTAACTCCATTTTCCACTGGGAGACAAAAAACAATAAGACAACCTCTTGTTTATCCAGCTTCATGATATTGTCTTCTTCTCTGCTGCCTGTTACAGCCATGCACAACGTTGCATATACTGCCATCTTCTGATGCACCAAGAAATACGCACCATGGCGCCTGGTTTAGTTGCTCCAAACCACTTGATGGGCTGCACGGTGGTGCAGTGGTCAGCACTGTCACTTCACAGCAAGAAGGTTCCTGGTTCGAGTCCCGGCTCCATCACAGGATCTTTCTGTGTGGAGTCTCCATGTTCTCCCTGTTCCTGTGTGGGTTCTCTCTGGTACTCCAGCTTCCTCCCACAGTCCAAAGACATCAAGTCGGGACGAAGCTGATTGATACTCTAAATTGACTGTAGGTGTGACTGTGAGTGTGAATGGTTGTCTGTCTCTGTATGTCGGCCCTGCGATGGACTGGTGACCTGGTCCAGGTTGAACCCCGCCTCTCGTCCGTAGATGCTGGGATAGACTCCAGCCCCCCCCCCCCCCCCCCCCCCCCGGCGACCCTTACTAGTAAGGAATAAGTGGAAGATGACGATGGAAACCACTTGATGGACACTGCTAACTAAAATAATGTTTTGCAGTCCATCTTGCAGCTAAGTGACAGGTAGCCCCACATGCAGCCACACGTCCCTCCATGCCACTGTACCAGCTCAGGAGAGACGTCAGGCTCCATCCCATCGTTGGGTTGTTGTAAACAAAACAAAAAAAAATGCTCTGTCTTGTTTCTTTTTTTGAGTGTGTCAAAAATTATCATTAATGGAGCAAAGATCAGAATGCAGAGAAAGTACCCTTGCAAAATGATGTCAGGTGGAAGGCAAGTTGCGTGACGGAAACATGTTGATATAATCACTTCCGTTGTATCTCCATACACTTAAAGAATAGAGCAGTTGTGCGTTATTGCGCGATCCAGTCCTTCATCACAACCTGCAGTTTTCAGTGTGTTCATTGCTACTAGAAAGCTGTTTTTTTTTTGTTGCTTTTTTTTGTTGTTGTTTATTTTTTTCAATCATATTAATTATCTTAAAGATACATCTATTTTCTTCCACTTATCCTATTAAGGGTCGCGGGGGGGGGGGGGGGGGGGGGGGGGGCTGGAGCCTATCCTAGCAGCTTTCAGGCAAGAGACAGGGTTCCCCCTGGACAGGTCACCAGTCCATCAAGGGACCAACACATAGAGACAGACAACCATTCACTCTCACAGTCACACCTACGGTCAATTTAGAGTATCAATCAGCCTCGTCCTCTCTTGATGTCTTTGGACTGTGGGAGGAAGCTGGAGTACCAGAGAGAACCCACACAGGAACAGGGAGAACATGGAGACTCCACACAGAAAGATCCTGTGATGGAGCCGGGACTCGAACCCGGAACCTTCTTGCTGTGAGGCGACAGTGCTGACCACTGCACCACCGTGCCGCCATCTCTGTAAGATGTGACAACATAATGAATGAATGACAATTGTTCACATTCTGTCTGCATTAATACTTGATAATGTAACAGTATCATGTGACATTTGTGTCAGTAATTGTCATGCACATTTTATTCGGCGTGGTGATGGTGGTGTTGAAGGGGGGGAGGGCAAAATCAAATTCTGCTTAGGCTCGTGCCAGCACTGATCGAAGGACAGTCAAGTAGACGTAGACGGAGTGTTTGTGTTTGTACTTCACTAAGTCAACTTTGACACCCAATTCCACACGTTTAAGTTTTTTTTTTTCATAACCTTCTGATTGCTGGTTTAAATGTGTAAACAGTTTCTCTGGTGTCCACAGACGAGCCAGTGAATGGTAACACAAAATCATGGGATTCATGGAGCAGAACTGATTGGGGAGCAGAAATATTCACCTTAAACACCTCACCAACACTCACAAGCTTTGAATATCACCAAAAGAAAGAGATCATTGATAAAGCATTGATACACTGGGTAACATCATTTAGGATAAAAAGAGTTCATTTCTGTCCGTATGGAGCAGATAAATGTATGCTGTCCTGTCAAAAGGCTTGTTAGTTTATCTTTGATTTTTTTTTATGCATTTGTTTTTTTCCTGTAAGTCAACTAAAACTATAATTGATTGCAACTGTGCATGTGAATCCAAAGAGTGACTCACAGACAACTGTTGAGGATCAAAGACAAATTGCACGTCAAGATGTATCGATGCTAACTTGTTCAGGCAAAAATTTGCCACGACGATAAAACCTTTGACCCTTTACTGTAGCAACAACACAGATAGAAAGAACAATCACCCGTGCAGCTGCAGTCAAGTGAACGGCTCATTTATACAGTTTATTTGGACGATTGTTTTCCAGTATACGTAAAAGGAAAAGAATATTTTGTATTGACGGAAGTATGTCTGCCGCTGGTAAGGTAGGTGGCGCTCAACCCTCTCACAGTTGTTGCCGATCAGATTTTTCACCAAACAAGTTAGCAAGAAGCACCCCTGTAGAGCCCGCCATCCATCCATCCATTCAGGACTCAAACCTGGAACCATCCAGAATGATCCCATGCCCGAGGCCGGGATTCGAACCCTAAACCTTCTAGCTGTGAAGCGGCAGTGCTAACCACTGCACCACCATGCCACCTCCCTGTAAAACAGCAGACTTACATTCAAACGAGTGGAACTGACACGTCCTTAATCAGACAGCGCAAAATTTGTCCATAAAAAATGTGTCCTCTGTAGTTGCACTTGTCAATACTTTGTGTAAATCATACAGATGATAAATTGTCCATTTCTGAATAGCAGGCTGTGGTCATTAATGGTGCTGGTCTTGGATCTACAGGAACTGCAATGCTATTTCTTTCCTAGTGAAGCACTGAAGAGAGTAAAGTTAACTCTCCTTCCAAGCTGGAATGCAAAAAGACAATCGTATGATAAAAGCAACATTTTATTTTACATTAAAATTCATGGAAGAGGAACTTCATAGACAGAAAACTAGCTTAATTGTAACTGTCCCCTCTCCGGCAGTGTATACCCTTTTTTTTCGCTCAGTGCTGTGACATCATCTATGGGTGGGACAAATGCTCCTGTTTTTTTTTTTTTTTTTTTTTTTTCAGAGACAGCAACAGATGCCTGCTGAATATCTCCTGTTTAAAAAAAAAAAAAAAAAGTAAAGAAAAAAAAAAAAAGACCATGCAAAAGTGTTAGACTCGGGTCTTTGTCACGGTGCTGGTGGCCCTGACAAAGGTGGTAGTGAGGATGAGGACAATGATGATGAAGCAAAAGAATGTGATATCCTTGACACGCCACATTCCCTGTACACATATTATTGTAAATGGCGTTTTTCTCTCCACTTAACGTAACAGCAAATGGCTCCACGGAACATCAGTTGCTGTCTGCTTTTGTCCCACTGACACCACGGCGGTGACAGCACCGGGTCTACTCCTTTAAATGAGCCTTTGCGCATAGCCTTCGAATCATCACAACTGCATCAGTGCTGGATGGGTTGCTTAGCAACTGGACAGCAAAGCGATCCCTAAAGAAAACCTCCTCCTCTGTATAAAACACAAGCTTGTGTGATTCTTGAATTGTGATGGACGCTTGTTTGCAGTTTCCACTAAGCATGTTTGAGTTTCACGCGCACACAAAAGGTAGTCCCGGCTCGGCGACGAGCAGTCAAATAAATAAATAAATAAACAAAAATGTGCGCGTAGAAGAGACTCCGTGTGCGCGCGCACGTGTTCGCGTAACGTGGAAATGTATGTGGGGGAGTTCTTGTGTGTCTGTGCGCGCGCGCGCGCGCGTGTGCGTGCTTGAGAAAAGTGCATGAAAAGGCACCGGCACACACTCGCAGCATCCTAATAGATTTCAGAGAGAAAATAGTGAGCGCATGAACAGACTGGCGAAGGAATTCACCTTAGGTGTCCCCCCCTTCTCCCCTCCAGTAGGGAGATTTTTTTTTCTCATTACATCTAAGAACTTTGAAAGAGAGAGAGAGAAAAAAGATTGCTCATCATGGCTATTTAGAGAGTTGAATCTCTCTCATGTGTGCAGTGGTTGGAGGAGGAGATGCGCGGACCGTATTAACGCGTCCACACGCCATTTAAGGTTGGACAGCGGAGGCAAGTGGACTTTTCACATCGGGTTGCAGCTTTGATATGAACCCCGACGCTGTGATCCATGCATTGGCGTATCAGGGGCAATCCGTATTTCTCGACATCTAATTTTTTTTTCCAGCAGAGGAGTGATATAGCCTGCTCTGACGTCTGCATCAGATATTACCCAGTGCTTTTTCAATGTGCATTTTCCCCTCAGTGACTTTGCGCTGATCTACATCATCAGCAGCAGCAGCAGCGGTAACGGGGGGGGTGGGGGGGTGGGTGGGGGAAAGGGAATGAAGATTTCATTTTTCTTTTTTTTAAACCCACCGCTCCCCTTCAGCCGACCAGCGTTTCCAGCTCCAACAAATATCGTTTAACAACAGCACGTCGTCTGGCGCCGGAGCATCGCTGGAACCATGCCTCTTCTGCAGATTTGGACTGGGAAATTTCATCCGCCAATTTGAGCACCAAAGAGGCTGCTGCTCCGTCATTCATGCCAGTGTTTGTTTTTCTAAGGGGGAGAACACTTGTCATCACTTTAAAAAGTATTGTGTGTGCTGTTTTTGTTTTGTTTTGTTTTTTTGTTTTGTTTTGTTTTTGTTTTGAGCAAGATGTCTGATCTTCTGGTGTTGGTCGAGGGGCTCTGTGACCTGCACGGATTTCCATAACTGGGGAAAACAGCGTGGGCCAATTACGAGATTTTTTTTTTTTTTTAAATCCAGAACCCTTCTTAAATGAACACGTCGCATGCGTAGATGTAGGCTATTCGACATTTTTAAAAAAAAAAATAAAATAAAGGCCATTATTTTTTTTCATTGCCAGTTTTTAATTTGAGAATTTCCCGGAGGACCACTGGACTGGTTGGATTATAGAAACTATAAATAAGGATTTGTGGAGATGTTGGGTCGTCAAGAAGATAAATTATGTGGAATTTTCTCTGCTCTGGCGGCTTTGTCCTTCGCATGCTTTGTTCAAAGGTAAGAAAAGCGTCGCCCGGGAAAAAAAACAACAACAACAAAACAAACTCTCACACAAATAGACGTGATTATCGGTCAATAAGAGACTGAGATGTGGCAAATGGTATTACCAGGGTACCCGGGCCTGTATTAGGGGCAATGCTGCCGATATATGCTCTATTAGACGCCGCTGTGGCGCGCGCGAGCGTAAAAACATGCGCGTGCACGGCATCAAGCCTATTATGAAGCGTAACCTACTCCCGATATCAAAAATGGGGATGTAGCCTACATTATGGAGGAGGGCGACTCTCAGCGAGATCCAGCTTGTAATGACACCCCCTCAGCGGGAGAAGGCGACGTTCAGATAGGATCAATTAACTGAATATCGATTGATTACAGCTTGATAGTTGCTGTAGCCACTCGGCCTGCAAACCCACCTATAATCTTAATTGCCATTGCTAATGACCGGAACTAAATCAATAAATATTGGGGAGAAATATCCCAGCAACATCTGCGCCCAACCCGGGAGGCAGTGAGTATTTCATTACAGGATAAATTACTGCTCTCAGATGATCAGCGCTGACAGAATCTCCTGATCAATCCCCGTATTGTTGTGTTGTTCGAGGCTCCTACGTGGCGTCTCCTTCCTTCTCAGCACTCACCCACAGTTTTACACTTTTTTTTTAAACATTTTGATTCACTTCCCCCTAGTCAAATTAAAAGCAAGGCGCGTTATCGTGTGTGTTTCAGGTGTCATTCACATTCCCCTCATAATAACGCACTCAAGCATCAAACCCACAAGTCCTGTTGTAACCGGCCAGCTTGATGAACAGCTGCACCACCTATGAGCTAATTGAACGGCGCTTCCCCTGACTGAGCCACGGGCTAGTGCTCCTACCAGGGGAGCAATTTTAACACCCTCCTTCCTCTCCTCCTTCTCCCCTTACGTTTCACTCTGCCCCCTCCCCATCAGCTGGAGTGCTGGTCTCCTCAGGTGCTGCAGGTCATGGCACCAATGTTATACAGTAGGTGTCAGTCAGTCTAAAGCAGACTATACCCTCCTCCTGGGAATAGTCTGTCTCCCGGGCTGACCGAGCTGGTCTGCGCCTCTGTCAGTGTCATGTGAGGTTGTATTATAACCCTGAGCTTATTTAAATATGTCCTCATTATTAAGATGGTCACTTTTGGAGGAGCCACATTCAGGAATTGCTCTACATGTGCATCATCATCACACTTCAGATGATTAAAAGTGAAACTTTTCTGTGTTTCCCCTGGTCATGGTGGCTATTCATGCTCCATAGTACAGCCGGCACGTCGCTGAGAAACAAATTATCTCTGATAAAACTCTGCTACTCCACCCTTCCTGTTTAAAAAAATGGCTGTTCCATCTCTGGTTTCTGTCTTCAGCTCCTCCACTGGAAGCACCGGAATGTCTGTGGCCAAGACCACCGTAGACAAGTTGCTGAAGGGATATGACATCCGTTTAAGGCCTGATTTTGGAGGTACGTCTTGTGGCGCCGTCTGCTTTTGGAGAGACTCGAGCTCTGCTTTCCTGTGTATATTGACCGGTCAGATTTCCAACACAGTCATATTTATGAGTCATTCCTCTGGAGTCTGTCAAAGAGCCGGCCTGTGGCAATATATAGGGGAAAGCTTTGAAGTGACTGCTACCATGTCATTACTATGCATCTATTCACATATCGAAGATGGCTGCTCCTGGAGAAGTAGGGCAAACACAGAGAGAAGCAGTCAAACATTATGTGTTTTCTAATGACTGTATTGATTTCTAATACATTACTAATGAAAGCTGTTTCATGGCGTCTCTGTGCTTTCTTTCCTGGGCATTTGCAGATGAAGGAAGCACTTTTACCCCATTAACTTTTATTGAAAATGGTGTGTCTTTTACATCTGTTCATTAGCATGATGGTTATTTTGATGACAACTAAAAAGAGAGGGTTTGGCGTACAAGTTTGAATTGATGGGTGCAGCAGGACAAATTGAATTGTTGAATAACATCCTATTCAGAATGATTTGGCGGATTACTCGGCTTCTTTAATACTAAATCAAATTAAAGAAAAAAAGAATTTGCACAAACTAAGCATTGTTATCTGTACCTACAATATACAGGAAGGATGAACCTCAAGACGTTTCGTTGTGTGGACTCTTTGTCCTGGCTGGTGTAACACTTCATACCGTCATAACTCACCACTCTCTAATGCTCAGAATTTCCAACCCTGCAGAAAATACATGATTAGACCTATTCATTTCCACACTAGCTCTTTGGATTTGCTATATGCTGAAGCACACGTGTGCTCAGACACACGCGTGTTTCCTATCACAATGATTGCTTGAGAAACAAAGCGCAAAGTCGGCTTTTCATTTGCAGGACGTGTTAATAAAGTGTGAAGTTAATTAAATGAACACACAGAAGTCTGTTGTGACTTCACTTTACTCTGGTGTTGCACCGCTACGAATGTCAAAGTTTTGGAAACAGCTTTAACGCTCCATGTTTGCAAAAACCATGATCACGCGATGATTACATCAAAGCCTGCTGCTCATAAACAACATGTGCATCTCTAGGGAATAATTCAGAGCTTAAGTTGAGCACAGGAAGGATTACAGTACATCAGACGCTACCTTTACATGGTGGTAGCTTTTTCCTGCGATGCTAAATAATGTATGTGAGGCTTGTTTCAGGTAAATTCTAAATATTGAAGTGCATGTATTTGCTTTTAGAATTATAAACTGTGCATTTCGTATGTGTTATTCTCTAGAATCTGTTTTCAAAATGGGCTGCAGACAGCAGCTTGTCACTCCAGCGATAGCAGCACACTTGATGAGAAACACTAGCTGTGACAAACATACAGCAGGTGCTTCTCCTCATATAAACTTACCTTGGTTGGGTGCTCTGCCAAAAACTGATGCTCGGATGCACCTAAACACACTTGCCTGACATTAGCCTTATTATGAAAATATGTAAGAGTTGAGGATGTGTCTTGGTTCTGTGCCGTACTGGAGTTGTTTCACAGATTCAGCGGAAGAATTTGAGATACTGCAGTGATTTGGTTTAGCTCAGAAAGAAACTAACGGCAATTCGTCGGTTCTGCAAATCAAAGCAGGTAACGAGACAGTTAGCCGACACAGAAACTGAACGTCAAAAAATGGAAAAAGCCAAAATGAACGTGCATACTTGCCAAAAACAGAGCCAGCAGATGTTGTTTTTCATTTGATACAAAATCGTACCCATAAAAATAAAAACACAATATAAAAAAGTGTAAAAAACACACATACATACATACACGCACATACATTGCAATAATTCATTTTGAGTAAAACTGTAATCTGTACTGTTTGATATTGACTATTTAATAAAACCCTATTGGCAGGGGTGGTGCAATGGTAGCGTTGTTGCCTCCTAGCAAGAAGGTTCAAATCCTCTGGCCAGCGAGAGTCTTTCTGTGAGGAGTTTCTATGGCGTCTGCATGGATTCTCTCTAGGTTGCCGGCTTCCTCCCACAAACTAAAAATCATGTTTGTTTGGTTAATTGGAGACTCTGAATTGCCCGTGAGGGGTTGTCTGTCTCTACCTGTGGACTGGCGACCTGTCCACGGTGTAACCCAACTCTCACCTGATGACAGTGGGGATAAACTCCAGCCCCCATGACCCTGAAACAGGATAAGCGTTGGATGGATAAATTGGTAGATTTACCTTGACGTAAAGGTGCTCTGTGTAAGCGCTTGACTTAAAACCAAAAACTGTCAAGTATGTCAGTGTAAACAGAGCAAATACGGTGTTATATGAAAAGTGTCTTTGTATTGTGTTGCGGAGAAAATGCTAACCAGTTCCACCTCACAATATCAGTTTCTACCTCAAGACCTCAAGAGGTGATAGCGAGTCAGAGTAGCATGAGAAAGCAGCTCGACTCTAAGCTCGGGCCTGCAGGAGACTTATTTAATCTGTTGGTCACTGTGCGAAGCTCATGATTACCAGTGAGGGTGGAGACATTAAAACACGTTCACTCTTTCCTCCTCCTCCCGCACACCGTAACATATCGAGGCAGCTAACAGTGATGCTAGTGAGAACATTAATACATTTGCTAAGTGACCATTTCTTTGTTTCTTACAGTCGGAGTTGACAGCACAACTTCCTGTTAATATGTTCCTCCAGCTTTGTTTGGAGTGTGAATTCAACAGTTGGCTAACGGTTACACATAGCACTGTTAAAGATGTTTTCAACTAAATATTTTCTGTTGTCTAGCAGACTGTTGCTGGAGCAGGCAGAGCAAGTTTTAAATATCTCAGGCAGTCCTGTAACCTCAGGCCAGGAAGCTGAAACTGTAGTCCATCATGTCTTGATATTTCCAGTCAGCTACTTCAGCGGGACACACTACTGATGACCTTCAGCTCCTGAGTTTGAACAGAGATTTTTAATTTGGTACAATGCTGGACACTGACTGTCCTTCTATCGAAGGCATTCCTAGAACTGGATTAGTATCCAGTAAATGCTCATAAAAAGCCCAGTCCGTTCAGACACTGTCCTCCTCTCCTCATTCATCTGTGAGCCAACCTGGAAATCAAGAACCAGAGGTCGCAAACGGTCCGCAGATCAGAAATGGATGCGTCTTCTTGAGTCTCCTTATTACTTACTTATCTCATCTTGAAGGGATTTTGCAAAAGGAACTACAGTAATAGTTTTTATTCTGTAAAAATATTGTTATATCTTTTTTTTTTTTTTTTGGTTTGTGTCTTTAATGTTTTTAGATGTTGCTTCAGTAACCAGAGCATTGCAGACCCGCATTCTCTTTTAAAGTGTAGGGTCGGCAATGTTCCTGTATGTCCTCATATATGTTGACCCAGTTTAACCACTAATGCTTCTATATGATATCAATTTTCCATGCAGTTACAACTGATTTGCTTGGGAGAAACCGTGTAAATTTTAAACACATTCTCTCACTGTTAAACCTGTGAGAAAATGTGTAATAGTAGAAAAGACATGAACGTTTAAACCGGGCCGCGTCATCCAAATTCCTCCAGTGCAACTTCAGGAATATTTGTTGGTCAATGTTTAGGGTGGAGACTCAGCAAGTCTTGATGTTTAATGCACATTTGGAAACTTGAAAAATGAAACACGAATGTTGTGGTGGGGCTCTGGATGCTGGACCAAAGCACAGAAAAATGGCGTGTCGTTTCGTTGTTGGTGATCGAGTTGATGGTGCATTGGCTGGTTATACAGATGATTTAAAGTGTGTGTGCTTGTGTGTGAGGACGAACAGGCTCATGGACCACAAGGCACACTGAATGGCACAAGTGAATTTGGGAGGGGAACTCAAGCTTGGACAGAGTTGGTGAGGAGAAATTTGGACATGGGAGATTGGAAATGGGATTAAATGTGTAGCTAAACAATTTTTCTACTTTACCTCTCATGTTTAGTTTGTGGGTTATTCCATATGCCTGTCAAACTACCCCCTTTTTTCTTAGTTCACAGTCTGTAAAGGAATTACAGTCAGTTTTGTAGCCTAGATGGCAGTTTGATCAACAGACTTTAGTTTTAATGATTTTCCTTTTGGGAAAATCAGCAGATTTTCAAGAAACACCTGTAATTCCTCGGGGACCTGAAGTTAAAATGCAAACAATATATAAAAGAGTAACGCAGGGGTGATGTATATTTATAGGTGAGCCTAAAAGTTAGCTCTCCCATGGGTTCCCTGGACCAAAAAACAATGAGATTTTTATAGTTGAATATAAATTTGCAGAAAACAAACGAACAAATGAGACACTGACAAGTTTGGCTCAAAATCATCATCTTCTTAAATCAACACCACTTTTATGATTTTTGAGTTTAGGGGTGAATGCAGTCGTTAGGAGTTCAAAGCTTTGCTTTGCACAAGTGGGCTTCTGCTTTCAGTGTGATGACGTTTTTAGTCTCGTGAGCAACCGCTGTTTTTAAAACATGTAAACGCATCAAAGTTCACGCATGTGGTATTTACTCTCGCATTTGATGAACCGCATAGCTTTTTTCAGGCATTTAACCAAAAACCCATTCTAAAGTCTTGGGTTAGGTAGAGACAGGGGAAGTGAACGTTCAGCAACGCTAATTTATTTCTGGGTTTTAGGACTCATGAGTGGGAGTGTTATGGGGCCTCATACCCTCAAAAAAAAAAAAAAAAAAATATATATATGTAGTGGTCAAGGAAAATTGGATTTAATAAAAAGAAATGGAAGCAAGTTCAAGCTCTTCAGGTGCAAACACCATGTAGAGAGGTGGCCAAGCATGTGCTGCGAGGAGCCAACAATCTGTGCTGTTAGTGCCCCACTCATGAAGAGCTCAGTGGTGAGTTACCCGCTGAGGTAATCAGACTGTTGCCTCTCCTTTACAGATGGTTGGCGGGCCAAGGTCATGGCAAGCCCATGGAATGTGGATTTCTGAGGAATTCTGTAAAGTTGCATAGGCCATGTTGGGATTTGACTGCACAGCTGTCGTAAGCTGTGATCCGCGGCTTTGGTAATTAATAGTTGAAACAGCTGTTTCACAACTTCATGATTCCGGTTTAATGTATATGTATAATAATAGATCCCTTAATTATAAATCTGCTGCCGAGTGCTCAAGTGAAATCATAGAGCTTCTTGTCTCCGTAGAAACACATGTTCAGTGTACGGGACCTGTTATATATACACAACTTTTAGGCAGTAACAGAGTAATATAACTAATTTCCAATAACATTTTGGTAATGTTATTACAGTCAGTCAATTTTGCGATGGAATAACTGGTTTACTTACAGCAAAAAGCTCCCGGAAGCTGAACATGTGACGTTTTCTGTCTGGTTTGGAGTGAATAGATTCCTGTCAGAAGTTTTATGATCTGGCCTGAAAATTCAGTAATTGAGACTATGTAAATAAATCTATGCTGATATTGACTCTGACTTTTTATCAATTTTTTGGTTAAAAATGACAGTGTTCATCGTTGGCACTGCCATACGGTATCACATGATGCTGTTGACCAATCAGAGCTGTTGCAGGAAGCAGAAGCAGGATTCAGGAGTCCTGGGTAATAAATTTCAGCGACTGATGAGAATATTTGCACAAGGAGAAATACATAATTGATCCCTTGAATGTTACAACATAGCAGCGTTTACATACAGACACCAATACATATATAAATGTATACATAACACTGGAAAAAGAAAGACAGACAGACTCATTGTAGTTACTTGTTACTTTTAAATGAATAACTAGTGATACCCAATACATAATATTTTGGAAGTAACTTGTCCAACACGGCCAATGTGAATATTTTTGTTGATTATGATCAATAACTTCATGTTGTGGACGCTTCACATCCAGGTTCATTCATACAGTAAATAATAGAAAAGAAAAACTTTATGTTAAACAGTCTTGCGATGCAATATTTTTAGATTTTGATTTGATATACAGTACACATGGACATGGAAGCACTGAAAAAAAATCCAGTCCATCATGATGCAGCAATAGAGTTTCCTCATGCACTGATTATTTGTCCTGGAGGCAGGCATTTAAATATACATTTGAATGCTATTTGAATATTTAAAAACATAATAAATGTAAGTTATTTTCATTGCACAATGCGTTTTGAGGGAACAAACATCCACTGGGTTGATCACAACGTCTCAGTCATTGTGTTCAAATCTATTCCATTTCATTTAATAGTTATGATTTCTGCCTCATCTCTCAAAATCTCGATGAATGAGCTGCGATTACTCAGATTAACAGGTTACGATACAATCAGACGCTGTCTGCCAGAAAGCTTCTGGTCTGTCTGGTGAATGATCACACAACAGCTTCTTGATTCAGAAAGATCTTCAGCACAGGAAGGCAAATACGAGGCTGCCGACAGAGACGGAAGGCAAGGAGAGGATGGACGAGTTAAGTGTCAAAGATACTTTTAGGCACTATGTATTCACGACTTTGCAGGAAAATACCAGTGGATCTGAGACTAGAAACATAATTGACCTACGTAGTACTCTTTACAGTCACTTTTACATAATTCTCTATTGATAACTTACTTTTTCTTGGGTTTTTTTGCCTTATCATCCTTGGTTCTCTTGTTTTTACTTGAGTGTTTTTGCTTGTCTTCCTGTAATTGTATTTCTGCAAAGGTCAATGGTTTGACCTGTACACGATTAGGTGCCATAAAAAATTAATTTGCCTTGTTTTACTGGTACTATCATGCATTTTCTTCTATCATATAGTTTAAGAAATGAAGGCCGGGGCCAAGGAAACGCATATCAGTAATGAATCGACTATGCAAGCTGCTTATACGAGCTAGTTTAGAAATAAGTGGAGAATTATTTGACTTATATGAATGTTGTTATGCAACATGTGAACCTGAATGCTGATCACAGAGAGGCAATTACAGAAGGAGTGATGTGTTCAGTGCTCGAGAACGAGACAAAGTGGGGAGCTAGTAGACAAATGGCAAAGGTCAGGGGAAAATTCAGGAAGAGCTGAGCTGGGTGGAAATCCAAAGGCGCAGATACCGAGCAGACAGGGACAAGAGCAGAGGGAGCAGAGCAGACAGAACTGCAGGGGAGGAAAAACACTGGGTCAGCCTTGAAGTCATAAGCAAGCAAGTACACAAAGATGGCTTGAAGGTAGACTGACTCAGCAGGTACTACAATCTGGCAGGTTGGCTGTGGCAGGACAGAGGTTTTAAAGGCGTCTTGATTATTGAAATTGGTGCAGCTGGAGAAGCTCTTCTCTGGCTCCAGAACAGCTGTTTCCACTCAAGCAATCACGAGCCACTTTTACACAGAGGCTCCGCAATAGCGCCCTAAAACGGACTCCACCATTATGACACTTTTCTTGTTTACACAGAACCAAACAAAGCTGGTGTAATGCTGACACAGTGTTTAATTTATGCAGCATCCCGGTGTCATCGGGCAGACGGACGACATGCAAGAGCCACAGTGTGCTTTGAATGATCTGCCGCTCCCTTTCACATGCGCTTTTATTACGTCGGCTGGCAGATCAGAGGCTCAACGATCTGTTCCTCCATTCTGTCTATGTGTGCATTTACATAGATGGTAGGGCATAATGGAGGTGTAATACTCCCACTATGAAGTGCAGTGTTAAAGGGACAACATTCACAGGGAAAGAACATTGGGGGAGTGGTAAATGGTTAAAGGGGAAACTGTTTTCTGATCCTCTCTCTGACTGGGGTGTGAGGGAGTTGAACTCAAAGGGGAGGGAGGGTCCAGAATGTGACGGCAGGGGCCCCACTAGTATTCCTCAGGACGGCCTGTATCCAGAAGCTGCTGGATTGTGAAGGTATTCTTAATGACACAGGATTCATTCCCTCATGAAGCTGAAGAAGCATAATACAGGATAAGCACGGGACAGGTTCAGGTGCTGAACCGGCACCGTCAGCAGAGGGAATCAGGTCTAATATTTCAGGAACCATGGAGATCAGTGTGAGTGAAATTAAACCTGCCAGAGAGCAAGGCCCATCTGGCTTGGCACAAGTCAAGTTGCTTGGCAGTTTGGATGTAGGCCAGGTTCTTGTGAGTGGTCCAGATAAGTAAGGGATGTTTTGAGCCTACCAGCCAGTGAGGCCACTTTTCAAGGCCTAGTTTGACCGCCAGGATCACACAGTTGCTCTACTGGAGACAGCTCACGAGAGAAAAGATTAGAAGTAGAATGCTGAGATGGAACTGCAACTATACTGGTGTATAGTCACCCACCTCTATGAGGAACTACAGATCTGCTTCGGGATGTACACCATGGTGGTGAGGTGATGCTTGAGCTGCAACTGTCCACTGATACTAGGTGAAGGTGAGTGCAAGGAGAGGGGCTGCCATGCTGCTGCTTGGAATGAATCTCCTATTGAAGTTGACAAATCAATACGAGGCCTGAGTATGGCTCATTTTTCTCCTCTACCAAAAACTCCCATAGCCTCTTGCTTGGGATGAGGGAGGTTGGACTCTCTGCTGCGGGGGTGCACCAGGTGGTCAATAACGTGGATGCTGATGTTTTTATGATGGTTCCCAGATAGATGGAAGGTAAAAGGGACTGTTTACTGAGTACATTGGTAAGAATCTAATCATTGAGGGCTTTTGCTCTGAAGGGTTGTTCCAGGGGAATGCTAACGGGTTAGCTTACACGATGGTCCAAGAGATTGTTCATGCTAGACGAGGTTGCATCCATCTAAGATCTGGAGGAAGAATATCAGACTGTATGGTTCAAATGTATTTCCTCCTCTACTGCTGACTCATCCCTTTTCCTTGACAAGAAAATGGCAGCTGTGGGTACTGGTTTGCTGCAGTATGTCCTTTGATGAGAGGCGAATTTGGCTGAGTTTGCATCTGTTTGGGTTCTAGAAAACTGGAAAGCGAAGGCAGCTGGAGGATAAGAAAGGGGTCAGGAAGCTGATGGCATAGTTTAGAAAGACACCTTACCCATGTAACATTTGTCAGTAGTGAAGATCATCAGGTTGATCCAAGGAGTCATCATCAGTCGTCCATGATGATGTCACTGAGACCATGTTTGAGCTCTTCTTGACAGTTATCATAATTCCAAATGCTGGAAATCTATTACGATCTGAAAAATACTTTGGGAACCTTGACAAAAGAACCACAGTCCTTTGGTCAAAAACAAGCTAAGCTACTTTCAGTGAGTTTGGATGGGGTTCTACCTCAGAGACAATTTCACATGGTACCGAAAAGCCTTTCATGACCCTACCCTTATGTCTCTCCAAGGAACAAAAGGGCTGTGGTGAACCATGGGTGGACTGTTGACAGACAAGAACTGAATTCCGTGTATTCATTAATGGTAATAAATTTCAGTAGATGATTTGGTTTTAGATTTTTTAAAAAAGTATGAATTGGTAATTGTAACTAGAGGCATGGAGTTTGAGAGGAGCAGGTTGTGGAACAGATATAGCCATGGTTCAAAGTCTCAATAAACACTAAAGTCGCCCCCTGCTGGCCAGTAGAAATTATGCTGCGTTGAGGCACTTCCACCTTTGCTTCACTTTTGAGATGCTACATCCAGTTCTTTTAAACAGTCTATGTCATTTACATGCTTGCCTTCTGGAGGACGTATCTCAAATCAGCTGTCATCTTCATAGGAAGGGGTTTTATGACACTGCTTCCCTCGTTAACAAAACATGAAGGATGACATAAAACAAAAGCTGAGACCATGCCATTCTTCCTTATCATGTGAAGAATGATAACAAAGAAAATATGTTCTAAAAGTTTGTCTTCAGAAATACACTATGATGGCATCTCTTTTTATTTTTAAAAGAAGAGACGTGCACGTTGCCTGACATGAAATGACTCCCATTGTCTTGTGTGTTCAAACATACAAGAGTTTAATCAGCACCGCCCACTAAATATAGTCGACAAATGTCCAGGGGGTATTCTGAGCAAGCACTTTTGAATTGGTGAGTGTGGATGGAGCTTGTCATCGTAGATGGAATGTATTTTTAAATGAGCTGTGCCTCAGAGTGCCAAACAAGGCTAAAAGTCACCTATTTGTTAACTGATGCATGCAAAAATAGACACTGACAAATATGTTGTTTCTTTGACTTCAAGCAGCCACTCAAATCAATTTGAATCAAAACCTCTGAAACACAGAAATTAAAGTCCTTATTAAATGGAAGTGTACATATTTCTTCCGTCCTTGATCAATGTGCAGTACGCACCCGAGTTAATGTGATTGCAGGGAACTGCAGGTTACACCACATGCTACTTTAAACCCAGTCAGCAGTGGGAAAGAAGCTCTATAACTGATTAAAGTGCACATTTGTCTTTTTCTCTTCATCACATAGAAAAGCCAGGAAGGAAAAAAACCTGGTTAGTTGGTATCTGATATCAACCCATCTGTGTATTTTTGCTTCTTAGGCTGTGAGGACAGGTTTGACCATTGCATTGGCCAGGATTCTGCATATCAGTCCGACTATTGTACACATCGATGTCATGGAATCTGTCATCAGTTTCTTCACATTAAGATTTTCTCGAAGGGGAACTGCTGGGGTTTTTTCATCACATTTGGTGTGGTGATCGTAGTCTCATATGATGATATGACACCTTCATAATATATTAAAATCTACATTCACAGTTTAAGAACGTAATGGGGGCAAAACTTTGTGAAACGCCGAGTTGCACAAATGAATGAATAATTAAGTTACCCAAGAGGTTCTTCTTCAGTGTCACTATTGTCACAACAGTGATGCGTTCATTTTTTCTTGTCGGCGAGAGTTTAAATGCCATACTTGTCACTGTTATTTTTACCTAACCATCTAATCACAGTAGATGGGTGGCAGGTCAGACTTCACAAAGACCAACTGTCAAGTCCTACATTTATTGAACAATAATAGGACTGGAGGTACAATTAGACTCATGACAAGATGTTTCTCCACCCACAAAACCTGGCAGGTCCATCCTCTTGCCATGTGTCGTTCCGTGTTTTCTTCATCCAGACCAAGACCCCGAGATACACTCCATCCTGAGTCAGTGTTTTTGCTTCTACAGGTAATCCTTGTTACTGAAAAGTGTCTGATCTTGTGTGGACGAGCTTGTAAAAGTCTTTTCTCTCTAAATAGATTCTTCTTAAAGATGAAGAATCTTGAAGCAAAGGATGCTTCTAGTTTCTGTAGCTTTGACCAATCAGGCTGAGCGGGCCTTGGTTGTGTCAACGGAATCTGTTTCTGTGGAGTGGAAAAGAGATGTGATTGGCTGAACACAAGGTCACAAAAATAGCTGTAATCGCACAATTGAAGTAAGTCATTGTAGTGGTTTTAAACTGTTAATTTAGAGTAAACTAGCTACTTTAAAAACAATCTGTATTCATCATCCTTTAACTCCACGCAAACGTCTCAGGTTGCCCTACGGACTGTAAACAATGAGTGGCAGCTGGAACAATGAAGTCTTTGACTGGATATCCGCTGGCTACACTAGAGTCCTGAAACACTGGCCCTTGTTCCCAGAGTTGTCAGACACAGCTGACGGGTTCGCAGATTGGTCAATATCAGACAGAAGGTCCTGTACTGAAGTAATTTGTGATGCCTCCTCTATTTTTGTAATTGCCCTGCAGATTTGGAGAATTCACGTGACAGCTCGAAACTTGTTGGATGTGATCATTTATATGGTGAATATTTTGGATGACTTCATTAAAGGTTTTCGGAGGTGCATGTGGAGACAGAAGAGGTTCCTGCGCAAGATGTATTAATAAATGATCACTATTGTAGCGCACCTTTTAGGCAGAAAGGGAAGAAAACGATACATCCTGCTCCAGGATTGTAGTGTCACAACACTGTATCGCTCCACTGAGAATAACATAGAAAAAGATGAAAGAGAGGACTCTTTGAGTCCCTGGCGGTTGGTTCCTCTTGGGTTGCCGGAGAAGGTAATATGTCCTTGTTTAGGATCTTCGGCAACATTCTTTTGCCCTCTTTTTGATGTAGGCTTTCACATGATGTTTATTTTCAAACTTGTATAGATGCCGTGACAAATCTTCTGTAGATATATGCCTAATCATCCCTCAGGGTAAATGTATCATAATACTGTCATAGTTTTGTAGATTCAGTTAGAAATAGTCTTCTTCATATCTGATTAGTTTCTGGTATCATTAGGAACAGCAAGTTCAACCCCTCAGGTTTGGTTGCGATGCTTCCGGATACTCCGCATTTACAATTTTACTTTTTTACTCTATGTTACCTTCCGAGATCAGGTGAGAACTCAGACCAGTCTTGTGGCGTAGCTTGTCTTGATTATCCCGTGGTGATATTGTCAAACCAAATCTCCACAGTCGTATGGCTGAAACCTATAACAGCTCCTAAATCCATCAGTTTGACTTTCTTGGCTCTTTAGGCTAACAAGAGTCATGAGAATTTTTGACACATCTGTTGTTGATCTGTTGAGCCCGGAGCAAATATAACGGGAATTATGTTGTCCACTCGCATATTTGTAATGATGTAGGACTACTATTCAAAGAAGGCCCCAGTAATACAGAATCATATTTTGTATGACTGGAATTACCACCTTGGACATTTGTGCCGGATGTAATGATGATACCACCAGGCTTTGTTGAGCTGTTGCAGTTATTGGAGCGGGACAGGGGGAGCAGCATGGCTCGGAGGTAGACTGGCTGTCTAACAACTGATGGGTCGCTGGTTCGATCCTCACTTCCCCCCGTGACCATGTCCAAGTATCCTTGAGCAGGATACTGAGCCCCTAATTGCTCCTGATAACCCTGCGATGGACTGGTGACCCCTCCAGGGTGAACCCTGCTTCTCGGCCAATGTCAGCAGGGACCCTTAACGGATAAGCAGTATTGAAAACGGATGGATGGATGGATGGAATGGGATAGATGTGAGGTCACGTCAACCTTGACATAATTCAAAAATATTTCATCTTGTCTTGTTGTGCGTTGCTTTTAGTTGCCGTTTATTCACTGATGGGTCTGGCACCTTGTCGATGTGTTTTTGAGAGAGGAGAGCGGGGCTTCGTGAGCGTGTGCTTCACACAGCCGGACAATGTGATCAAATGTTCAGAATTATGTTCAAATAATTTTTTATTGGTTTTAAATGCTTAAAAAATGTAATCAACAGGCAAAATCAATATTTGCGGATCATTTTTATTTTGAATCAACTGTAACTGTCTAGTGGAAGGACATAATTTCACATCTTCGTGAGCCCGTACGGCTTCTAAACAGCTGAATGACACAGGAAAACCACTGAATGCACTGAAACAAAACAATCACAACAAAGTAACCTAACTAATCGTAGATAGCTACTATATTCGTCCAGTGGTACAACTTAAGTCCACAACATCAGCTGTAATTTCTTGATGGGACTCCTTGGAGCCTGGAATATGACGACTACGAACTGAAGGGAGTGTACAAACGTCACATAACCCAAAATACCGTTCTTTAATTCTGGAATTTATTTAGAAGCTGGTACCATGAAGAAGATTCTTCAAGCATGGAAATAAATTCTTATTATCCATCCATCCATCCATCCATCCATCCATCCATCCATCCACTTATTCCTGTTAAGGGTCGCGGGGTGCTGAAGCCTATCCCAGCATCTACGGGCGAGACAGGTCACCAGTCCATCACAGGGCCAACACATAGAGACAGACAACCATTCACACTCACAGTCACACCTACAGTCAATTTAGAGTATCAATCAGCCTCGTCCCCTCTTGATGTCTTTGGACTGTGGGAGGAAGCTGGAGTACCAGAGAGAACCCACACAGGAACAGGGAGAACATGGAGACTCCACACAGAAAGATCCTGTGCTGGAGCCGGGACTGGAACCTAGAACCTTCTTGCTGTGAGGCCACAGTGCTGACCACTGCACCACCGTGCAGCCTTCTTAAATGCACAAAGGAGAAAATCTTCCCATTTAGTTTGAGTCTAGTAGCAAATAATGTTTTATCATTTAAGGAACAAAATGTAAAGAGCTCTCTTAGTTACCCTTACCTTAAATTTCCCTTTTGTCAAATGTCCCTGTACATGTTTGCTCCTTCACATCTGACCAAAAACCATTTCAGTGTATGACTTCCCTGGATTATCTAAACTTTAATAAGGTCATACGATATTAAAGCTATAGAAAGGCCAGCAATCCAACATTACAAACTGAATTATAATACATTTTAGAAAAGAGTTGTGCTTCTGCTGATGCCGATTCAGATACTTGAGGTCTTTATCTTGATTATTATCAGGATGGTTGTTGGCATTTATGCATTATGTTACAGTATTAAGGTTGCATACATCAGAGGCTATAGTAAACCACAGTGCGCTTCTGTAGATGTACAGGAAACATTGAATTGTGTGTGTGTGGTTGTGTGAGTGTGAGTGTGTGTGTATGTGTTTTCATGTATCTCCTGGCCCAGCTCATGAGCGGGCACCTCTGTAATGTACAGTATATGGTGTTGCTTCCATGGAAGCTCATAATGCAACTGGACAGCTGTTGTCAGGGCTTTGTTATTGCTGGCCAAGGTACAGAGTTTATCATAATGCACTGTAGTCTTTACTGGTCCCAACTGAAAGAGCATTAATGTACATTTTGCAGTTGGAACAATCTAGCACATTAAAAAGTCTCAGTCGGTGCCACGGGACTGCTAGAGCCACCCTCTGTTTGTAAGGCTCTGATGTCAGGCTATAGGCAACCTTCAGTGTGGCGGTTCAGCCTGCAGCCATGTCACCACAGTAAAGTCACCTGTCCCTGTCTGCTGTACACAGCCTGGATTTTACTGATCTCATTTCCCATTGACCCAAATGAGTCCCAGCTGCAGCTTGATCTTGTTTGTAATGGAAAAGCAGTAAATGTAGCCATGAAACTGCAGATCAGCTGCAGTGAGGCTGGTATGTATAATAGACACTTAATTGACCGAATATGAAAGGGAAAGCTTGAGTAAAAGCACTTTATATTCCGTTTCTAATGTGTCTGTGTGTGTGTAAGAGTAATTGATCTAGACTTGGTTTGTTCACGTGTGTGTGTGTGTGTGTGTGTGTGCGCGCGCGCATGTGTGCAGCTATTCACAGAAATACTGTTACTCCCTGCTGATCGATGCGCGCAGAGCATCAGCTGCAACCTGCATGTTGGCAGCGATATATGGAAACAGTCCTCCCAAGACCAGTCGACACTTTCACAATACGGAGGGCAACCTCTTGGTCTGTGTGCTGCCACATGTCAAATGGTTGGCTGTTTTGCATACGGGGTGATAGCACAGGCCATCGTAATTCAGTCTCAAAGCAATGCCTACTCAGCACAAAACAAGAGTGTGTTGTCAGAAGCCCAGGATGGATGTTGGGGCATGTACAAGTGATATCTATCCTGATGAAGAGAGAACGCCTGGTGATTTATTACAAAGGAAACAGGAAAAAAAATGCTCAAGCTAGGCGCTTTTCCCTTCACTTAGATTTTCTATTTGAATTAAATGAGGTGTGTATGTAGGCAGGCAGAGGGGGGCAAGGGTGGTTAGAGAAAGCATGCAGGAGAAAGGACATACTTCATCTTCCCATTCAAAGTGTTGTTTTCAGCAACTTTGAAATGAAGGAGGAAAATGCTGATAGAATGGCACCAGAATGTATCACAGCGGACTGAAAAGTACAAAAACCCTATAGGCCAGACATTGGTGAGGCATCCTGCATGCAGGGCATTTTCTTCCTCCCCGGTTTTCGGCTCCCTCTTGCAAGCTCCCCAGTGCCTCCCATTTTGAACCTGTGGTGATTGATGGGAGATGTGTCCTTGACAGGGCCAGGATAGGCTGTCCAAGGGCAGGATGCAGCTATCCAATTGTTTCACATAGATAAACAAGAAAAGAAATGTCATTTACGGCGTCCGGAGATAGATGCTGTCAGCCTCACTACCAGGAAGCTCGCTCAAAAGCCCGTATAAAATGGGTTTTCACATAAAAATCATGCAGAGCTGGAGGCAAACAAACAAGATAGACGATTCGTCAACAATAGATGAGAAATGTAAAAGTAAGACTTTATCGTAGCCTGATGCTGCTGGTCATACACATACACATTTTTGAACTCTTTGTCACTTATGTCATGGTCGTTAGATGCCCGGTTGAACAAAGTTTAACTGAACCTTCTTTTTTTGCATTGATTGATCCTAGAATTTACAATTAACACAGAATAATTATTTTTTTTTAAATTATCTTTTCATAAGGCATCCACTTGCAGAACTTCAAATAACCATAGCAACCAAGTAACCATAGTAATTCTGCTTCAGGATGTGCAGACTATGATTTATGTGCGATAATACACTCCGATGTGTCCTAATGCTGAAAATAACCTTGACACCATACCTTGACACATTTGTGTATATTCTCGCCTACATGCACCAAATCCCTCAATCACTTTAATGCTTGGTGCTCAAGCACAGGACAAACTTTAGTTTTAAAAACATTTGAATGTTTTGACGCTCTTTAGAGGCAGCGTTTGTGATTGTGTGGAGATCATGAGTTGGCCACTCATTGATGTTATCTGATGTATGTTGTGCACATTAACTTATTCATTTCAACTTCAGCATGCACAGTACATAGCTGATTAGCTGCTTCTGTTTTTAATTGCGTGGAATCAAAACATAGTTACTTAGCTTCTTTATTTTTCATCAGACAGCTTTTATCGAGTTGTAAATGTCCCAAAAACAAATCACCTGGACGTATTTGCGTCGTCCTGGCTGCTTGTTTTTCTGCTGATGTACTTGAACATTAAATGGCCTCTAGATGATCTCCAAGTGGTCATTAGTCCATCCTTTTCATGCCATATACTGTTTTTATGCTCTGTGTGGACTCCAGGAAGAGCAGCTGCAGTTCTGCATCAGCTAATGGAGACCCTCATAAATTAGTAATGAAAAATCAGACATGTATCTATTTATGAGCATAAATACCTGCTGGTCAAACTGTAAAGTGTCCATTTAGTCTATACAGGAGGGTGCCCACTAAATAAAAACGAAGCCGTCCAACAGTGATATTTTGGCTATGCGCTCGCCTGCGTCTTCTGTTCAAATATAGAAACAAATATCAATGATGAGCCACACTGACTGATGTTTTTCTCTCCTTCCTTCTCTAATTCATTCTGTCACCGTCCTTCTTCTTCAGAGTCTTTGAGAACAAACACACTGTCCCTTTTCCTTTTGATTCTACTCTTTTTTTCATTTGTATGTTGTGTTCCCAACTTTACATTTACGCTGCTTGTTTTAGATACGCTATTTTTTCCCCTTGTTTTGGAGTTTGTCATTTATCATCTGTTGTCTGGCTGTGTTGACGTTTGTTTGTAGCGTCGTCGTCGTCGTTGTTTTTTTTCTCTCCTTAGTTTTGTTTGAGGTGACGTTTCTTTTTTCATTCCTGTCGGCACAATGCGACGTTGCCCGCTCTTTTGGCGTATCATCATTTTAAGTTCAAATGGCCCTAGATGGCAGTGCAGGAGAGTCGCACTGGTAAAAATAAAATGCTATGTACATCACATTCACACGCAACCAATTATCATAAGTCTTGCTGCCTGCTGTACGCTTACATCCTGCCTCGCTTGACATAAAGACAATAAGACTGTGATTTACGCTGTGGTCATTTACTTTAAACTAGCATGCACGCTATCTCCGTGTATTTTTATGGTCTTCATTGTGGCTCGTGTTTTTATTCGGAGTTCGCTTGAGTACAGCTTGGACAAAAGAAGCAAAGTGAATAATTTAAATGATAAATGCGCTCCGTTTATATTGCGTCTTTTCTACCGTAGCAGTCCTGAAAGCTCTTTGCATTCAATCCCGCACGCACTTATTCACTGATGGCTGCGATGGAAGGCGCTAACCTCCAGGTCTCTGCAAGGGCTGGGAATCGAACCAATAACCTTATGATTACCAGATGTCTACCTTCAAATTTAAGCATGTTTAACTATAGAATTTGTTTAAAAAAAAAAAAGAAAAGCAGATAAAAACATGACCCCCCCCCCCCCCCCACTTACTTGTTTAATAGAGTTGGTGTAATGGTCACAATGAAATATATCAATAAGAATTCATTTATGATTCCTTCCCTCTTGAGACATATTAGCCACGATCGTCGAGATGGATCTACACATAATTACCACACATTAATGTCATCGTGCGGGCAGAAGCTACTGAGACGTGGCGTGAAGAAACCGGGGCTTAAGGTTACTCAGGAGATTAGCGATGAAACGTGACATCAGCTGAGACAAAATGTTCAGATTACAGAGGGACACAGAAAGGATGGCATTGATTAAAGCTGCCAATGTGTGACTTGCTAAATAAATTAGGCCAAGTAAATAAATTATAGTTTGGACCACAAAAGACTTTAACATGAATTATACACTTCTTTAGCCAATAATGGCTTCAGGATGCTTCTGCAGTGGGCACAATTTGTCCTCAAGTACCGACAATGTAGACAGACACACTGCGCTCTTTACTTATGTATAAATCAAGGATAACGATATTAACCTTTAATAATTCGACATTATTTTCGCTTGTTTTAGTTAAATGTAGTCATACTGACCCAAACTCAAAAGAGTGTATATATTTCATTTCCACAAAATGGACATATAATAGCACTTTTCACATTATGATTAGATGTTATGTTGCTTGCATCGGTAATTCATTTTGAGTACATGACTGAACTAAAACTATTCAACGAAATTAGATTCAACTTATTAATTCACCCTTTGTCCTATTGAAGCACTTTAATAATGTTCCTCGCGGGATTGTGATTTATGAGTCGGAAAGGCAGTGGGTAATATGTGCTGCGTTTCATAATTCACTGACAGAATCTATGTATGTAAGTAGGAAGCATTGTTCACATTATGGAGCTTTTTAGTGCAGAATCTAAGTAGGTTTCATACATCAGGTCCAAGGTTTGTGACAGGATAGGACGATAAGACGAGGCCACCTTTACTTATCCTCTGTCTCTTTGACTTCCTGTGATGTACTGCCTCTGCTCTCCTGTTTTACCTCATCATTTTCTTTTGCCTTCTCTTCTGTCTTTTTTTTTTTTTGTTTTTTTTTTTTTGCTCCCCTCGCCAGAGTTGCTTTAATGATTTCTCTTTATTCTCCGGCTACCTTCCCCTAGTCGCTGTAACAGTATGCAGCATATGCACAGCTGTTGACTCGCGTCCAATACAGCAATTTTACAACTAAATTAATATATATTAGAATGCAGTAAAGGTTGTTAGCTGTAATAACCCTTGTAAAAACAGCTAAGGCATTATTCAGTGTTTCTGGACGAGTGAGTGATTGGTGCAGTTCAACAAACTGGCATTTTATTGGAAAAATGTGCTTTTAGCTAACTTTTTCTTTTCTTGTTTTTTTATTGACACTGTCAAGTAGTAATGTCAAGACTACAGAAAGACTGAGGAGAGAATGCACGCAGCTCAAACAGGAACAAGGTTTCCTGTTGACCTGATGGGCAGTAAATATGTTTATATCAAGTGTGTTTATCTTAAACAAAGAAAACCAACTTCCTCTTCGTTGCCTGGCCAAATGTGAATACAGCTATTAGCTGTCGTCCCGACTGATTGAATGATTTTACAATTTTTGCACTAAAATGTTTCTGTATATGCACGATTTTTAAAGACAGGCAAACTTTTTCCTCAGTTTTTTTTTTTAACCTTAATGGAACAAATGCACCACAGTGGATTTAGATTGACCTGATAGCCTCTGTGCAAACACACAAAATGTATCCACGTGGTCTCTGCTTTCATCTGTGCCGGGGTGGTGAAGTGGTTTATTTATTTTGTTTGTGTAAGCAACGTGCATGATAGCATCACGTCACAAATGTGAAGTGAAAATTAACTGCAGGTGCCACGTTTCCGTCTCGTAGCTGGGACTACTGCATAGTCAGTTCGCTCAGGAAGGAATGCTGATTGATGGGTTTCCCACTGGAGACAAAGTCCAGATATTCTTGTTGGCTCGAGTGTGTGAGGAGGTCGGTGACGTTATTTGACCAAGCAAAACAGAGAGCAAGGCAGAGGCAACCTTTCCCTTTCAGAATCCCGTGAAGCAGACATGTCAGTTCAGGCTTTTGGGTTGCTCTGAAGTGGCAGAAGAGAGCAGCAGAGGGATGGATGTTAAGACGCAACATGGAGCGTTCAACTATTTTGCTACTGAATTTTTCAAATTTGAGCAGTAAACAACAAACAACATTGCTAGAAAAGCACATTGTATATCCTGTTACTCATGACCACCATCAAACGAGCACCAACCCAAACCTCAGTCACCTGATGATTCATATACTTGTATTGTATTTCACTGTAGATCTCTCTAACAGATCCGTCAAAACACTTATACAGTTAATATGTGAGGGGAAAACATTAGCTTCTCAAAGTTCATCTGTGACTCATGCACCAACAACAGTAATGCATATGAAGATTAAGATAACGCTGCAATATCATACCTGCAGAGGAAAATACTGTCTTTCCTTTCTAGAGAGAAGGGACAGGCAGTTGTTAGAGGAGGCCACGCTGGAGGTGAAGTTTTGGTGCGGCCTCAATATATTTGCCTGAAGGCTTTATTATTATCATTTTTACTTCGGTCAGGCGATTCTTGAATATTTAAGAATATTAATTAGGACAACATGTTGAGGTTTCGTTGCCCGATGGTCTCCTCACAGCAAGAAGGTCCTGGGTTCAAATCTGTTCAAGTGTACGATTGTGTTAACGTGTTTGTGTGGCTTCCCTCCCGGCGCTCCTGTCTCCCTCCCACAATCCAAAGATTTGTAGGTTAAGTCAATTGGAAACTAGCCTGTAGGTGTGAATGTGTTTGCCAGCCTGTGTTTGTGTGTGTGTAGGTGTTTCTGTGTGTGTGTGTGTGATAGACCTGTGGTGACCTGTCTGGGATGTGTACAACGTCTTAATGCATGCTGGGATTGATTCCAGCTTCTTGCAACCTTACAGGAGCACGTATAGATAATAGCAGAACATCTATTAAAAGATGGAAAGTTGTTTGTAAGCATCTCGGATTACGGTGCATGACATCACCGCTCATCCATGACAGTGAGCATGCACAGAGCTGACGATGTGCACGGCTTAAACACATTTCGCAGCTAAAACTGCAGTCAAAATGTTTTTCTCAACTCTGCGTTGAACAGACTCAAGCATTTTGTGAGCTTGTGATGATTTCTCAAGACTTAAGGATGTAGATTCTAAATGGCTTCATTCATAAAATCAATATAGTTACATCTTGCAAGCTTCTGTACTGCAGCTCATGCTAATATCACCATCTAGACAATTAGCGTAGCATAAAATGTTTCTAGTTAGATATCTTGCTTTCATGGCAGGTTTTCGGATGCCATATAGTGCTTTCTTTGTTTCAATATTTGAGGTAATTAGGATGTTTTGTACACACAGAGGCTGTTAGATCTCAGATTTTCTCATTCATTAGGGGATAACGTATTTGCCATTTTAGACTAGACCGCATTTTATTTTTAATGAATTTTTGGATGAAACATGTTTTACATTATTAAGAAAAAGAGTTTTTTTCCCCCCCCCCTTGTCGAGCAGCTCCGTTAGACACACAGCCATTATCTCTCCTTTCTTCAGCTACGTACTATCCAAGATTTGGCTTAACAAAACACTGTGTAGAATTTAAATCGATAGGATGCCAAACCGTTACATTTCCTCAAACGTCATGATTTATTCATCACAGCAAGTCTAGATATTCTCTCCTGACCTGATCACTTTTGCAAAGGATGGACACATTACCCAGAATACTGGTACTATAATTTAAAGTGTTATATTGTTCATCTTGTGTATATTTGATCAGTATTGACGCCTGTCAAAGATATCTCCTCCGTCTGACAGATCTGCAGTTGTTTTGTCCTCTCTCTGCCGAGCTCGAAATAATTGATGAAGCCACTGTATTAAATGCGGGGGAAGGATTTGGCGCAATGTCTTTTGTTTTATTTGTTCGTTTCTTGAGGAAACAGCTTCATGAGAGCAGCAGCCATTGAAAACAAAAGCAAACATACACTTGACTGGATAGATCATCATGTTTCTCTTGCAACACTGTAGGGAAAATGCTGCACAGTTGCTATGGAACCCTCTGTTGCTAGGCAATGGGTTGATTATCAGAGTTTTTTATATAAGAGGCAGAGTGGTGTTTTCTTCGCTGTCCAGCAAATTTGTTTTCAGAAGGCTTTATAACGAACCGAATCTCTGGAATAACATGTCAACACCAGCTTCAGTTGAAATGCAATGAATCCAGTTAGATATGTTTGTATTCTGAAGTGACATTTTATGGAAGATGGAACAATCAAATATTTCATAGGAAATCTGAGGATCATGAAAAGTAAACGTCAGTGTTGGGTGAATGCCTCTTATATGTCATATATCATACCTGTGACTGTCTACCTTCGTTAAGCGGCCCGTTTCATCCGATTCCGTAATAAACCAGAGCTGCTTGAGATGAAATGAGACGTCCTCTGGCCCGGTTCCGTCTCGCCATGAGCGCCTCATCAATCCAGATATCAGCCTCCAATCTCAGGATTGTTCGCTGCTCATATATGCTGCTTCATTTAGACAAACATCCCGGTAGAGAGTGTGAGTTAATATCATTATGTTGCCATCTTGTGGCTGCATTCAAATATGAGACTGATCCCGTCTAATTAGTAGAGAATCTGTGTGTGTGTGTGTGTGTGTGTGTGTGTTTTTAAATTATTATTGATATTGAGGATTTTTATGTAAGTGCTTTTGCCGTGCACTTTATTTGCAGACAGCTTAGACGATTCAAGTTTGTTTCTTTTTCCCCGAGACTCACCGTCATGTTTAAAGCTGATATAATTCATGTTATTACTTCAAGAAAAATATCTTTGTGAAGATCCTTCACATATAAATTGTCAAATTAGTCAAATACAAAAGACAAGCAAGGATATCAGCAGGGTGCTTTGACTCTCCCAGCATCCCTTTGGCTCAGTCGCCGCCTTCATCACAAGCACAAATGCTCTCTGTCCATGACGTCTGTTAAACGTTAGTAGTCAGATGAAGGGTATACACAAACCTGTGCTCGTCTCTCTGTTGCACAGTCCCTGGCAGACAACCACTCTACTCCCTTGACGTCTGATAAAGCCAGTAATTATCCAAATGGCAGACTTATTGCATTACATGAGGCTAGAATAAACACTGTTAACCTGAACAAACACCAGAGTAAGCACAGGCCTGATGTCCACAACTGTTTTGTGTACGGAGCCAGATGCCAAACGCCATTCAATGATCTCACAGTTCCATGATGCTTATCAGCGAGGGGGATACGCAGGTTAACGTGCTGCATTTCATTTCGGGCCAAATTTTAAACCGGTTAGATTTGAAGGGTGTTGCATGTGAGAAATATTAGGAGATAAGTTGCTTTGGGAATTGTTCATTGACAGCAGTCTGGTACGTGCCTAACCAGAGGGCGTCCTGCTGAGGCCGTTTGAGTCTTCGGCTGTGTTAAACGGATCTGCACCAAATTGTAATAGGTTGTAAATCAGCCACATAGTTTATCATGTAACACTGCTGACAAGGAAACAAACGACACAGATCCCATTACTCAATGGTGGATGCAATAAAAGAAACATCTGACCGCCGTCAAAGATGGGGGTTGATGGAGATAACAGATTTGTATTGTTACAGTCGGAACTTTGCTATTGACGGTTCACCATGAAAGCAGATTTTTTTTAAATGTTCTAGTTTGGGCATTATCAGTAGCAGAATATTAGATGAGCAACCACATTATCTGGTGGTGTCGTCTAGTTTGCTGTCCTGCTTTAGCACCCAGTGATTAAATTCGCTATGTTATGACAACAAGGCCAGATCATGTGCTCTGATTGGTCCAAAGTCTTAAAATCTGGTATGGGCATATTTTGGACACATCGTCTTGCAATTCAACTTTTAAATGTTCCAATCATAAAAGAAAAAAAAAAAACTCTTATCAATGATTAAAATCAGGAATAAATGTTAAAATTGTGTTATCAAATGTATGATTTTTTTTTCTCTTTTACTGAACGCTAAGTGCATATTTTTGATATCCAACTTATTATGAGCTGGCGACCCGTCCAGGGTGAACCCCGCCTCTCGCCCGAAAGCTGCTGGGATAGGTTCCAGCCCCCCCGCAACCCTTAACAGGATAAGCAGAAGAAAATGGATGGACGGATGGATGGATGGATGAATGGACGGATGGATGGACGGATGGATGGACGAATGGACAGATGGATGGACGGATGGATGGAACTTATTATGAGTTCATAGATAACAAATACTTGTTTTTCTGACACACGAGTTTTCATATTTATTCAGTCGTTGAGTGAGTATACTGGGATGACCCCCTCACCACACCCGCCCACAACAACCTCGAGAACCACACTCGCACACATTTACACACTCTTATGGCCAATCCAGAGAACTGAGTACAGTAGTTTCAGAAGAGGAAACCATCATTAGAACCTACGTATCTTTTCACGGTGTCGATTGAAATCCCAAAGCTTTTGTAGTGGTATACTGCGTAGTATCGCATGGACTACACAGTAGACATGAAGTATAAGCTATGCTGGAGTATTGCCACACAGACTTTTACATCTGTTGCATTGTCTTTACATCCAATAATGTCTAAGGACACCACTGACAGGCATCTGGAGACTATCTGTGATCCATTTGGTGAGCCAAGCGAATCCAAATTATAAAAACAAGATCACCAGAGATGAGCGTGTTCCCAAAGCGACACTTGCACACGTCCCTCAATCAAAGCTAGTATACATCTTTTAATCTTATGACCAGTGGACTCGCAATGTTTTGATATGAGCTGCCATTACCAAGAAAAACATTAAATAGGGCAGCCTCACCACCCACTACATCAGTTTAGCTCGTCTGCCCTGAGGCTGGATAAGACTGTCAGACTGGGAGCTGAATGTGGCAACACATTGTTGGAGTTGAGAGGACAGCATACATAGATAATAAGCAAAGGAGGGGGACAGCCAGGCTGAGGAAAAAAGCAACTGTCAAAAAGGTGGAAAGACATGATAAGCACGGTGAGATTTAGAACGTATGGCTGGTTTTTGAACCCTCTAGTGAAAAACACTTGACATGGCTGCTATAGTGATCTCAGCTCCCACCCTCTTTGATAATTCCTTGAGCCGTTATCCGGGCCAGTCATCCATGCAGAGGCACAATTTAGATGTTGTGAGGATGATGTGCTAATCATAGCCGGTCACCATGGGTATCATCAGGCAGCCGGCACCGTTCACTAACCACATAATGTAAATGTTACAGCATTTAGTTTCAGAGCGATGGTGTGTTAGTGTTAATAAGAGGGTATTTCCCATTAAAACACTGTGAGACGAATTAGTCTCTCATCTCCCCAGAGGGCTCAGCAGGAGCAGTGACATCCCAGAGTTAGCCCACACACCACGGTGTCATAGGCGCCTTCCTCCACCATTCTGGCCCCTAGCCTCATTATTTCATATTTTAAAGTTTTTTCTTTTTTTGTTGTTTTTTTTTTCTATCAAAAAAAGGTCATTTCTGGTCTTTTCCTTTACATGTAGATGCAATGAAGTTAAAAAAAAAAATCAGGAGAGTCAGAACACTGATGCAAGTGGCTGTGTAGACTGCTGCAGGAATGACGTTTGCAGGCCATCCGAGGACATCGCAGCACCGTCCGTCGACCAAATTTTTACTTTGGTTCTGGATTATGGCTGAAAATGGAGGTGAACAACAGCTCATGACACCTGCTGGTTTCTCTCAGCTTGGTTGTCACAGATGAACACTGCATGTGTTATTTTTGAAACGTGAACGCACTCGTCAGGAGTTCAACGCTAGGCTATACGGGCAATCATCACAGATGCGTGACCCCTACACCACCACAGCTAGCTCGGACACTTAATGTCCGCATCAAGCTGTGTGTACTTGTTTCCCAAAATGCGTTTTTTTTTTACTGATGTATTTTATGCTGTAGATGAAAATGTGCAAACATCTGAAGCTCAAAAACCAAGTAACTATGCTATGAAGGAACTACACCAGGGATTCATGACTCCCCTCTTGAACACTTGAACTTCCCGTCTGCGACAATCTTCTGTAGATTATTAGCTACCGTCATTTTTGAGATACATTTACGCTTCAAAATTTATGTGAGTGGTATTTGCTGCGTTATTTTAAGTCGCAGAGCAACACTTAAACACATCTTAAACTGGTGAACTGCACGTGTAAATTTGTTATTATTATTATCAGTATTAATACTATTTTTATTCCAAGTATTTTGCAGAAATCAAAATTTACTTTGAGATGAGTAAACAGCATGTTCATCTTCATCTCTGTTGTTCTTCGGTGTTTTAGTCTCAGTCTTGGTGCCACCTTATCATATTTATTTATTTATTGCTATTTTTAACATCTTACGCAATCTTGGCAAGAATGTTATGTTATCCAAGGAAATATTCTGTACCCATCTTCTTGGAAATGAACATCTACTGAGATGTTTCAATCTGCAGCAAAGCGTGGACCAAGTAATCTTTAGGAAATTGCAATTGAGTGTCCTGCTTCCAGCGTGTGGAGGATTGTATAAAATGCCTGAGAATCGAATAGAACTTTGTTGTTGCAACATGTACAACCAACGTGTACACTCATACAGTAGCTCTATCGGAGTGTTAAAAAAAAGAGCTACAAATAAGATAAAACAGCTAAATGAATAAAATACTTTTCAAAAATATGAAAAAACAAGCACAAACGCACCCAACCATACACTCTCTGTTACTGCACAATCACCTATTGCTCTTTAGCATGCATTGCGACTCAGATTATTATTATTGTGGTTGCGTTGAGTGCAGTCATTGCCATTGGATAGAAACTGTTTATGCTCATTCATTTATTAGAGGAAATTTGATCCAGTGATCATGTTTTGGTTTTAAATGATCTCCTCTGTTCCAGGGCTATTTATTAATTGTGGTTGTAAGATTGAGGTGGAGGTTGAAGCCAACAATTCTGCATCTGAAAGTGATTGATTGTGAATAATTTGAGCTACCCCCCACACAGCCAGTACACTGAAGGTGGACTTGTGGGAATGCAAATGACTTTTGGTGGAATACCAACAAGCTTCGGCGAAAGCTGAAGCAGCTAATGTTTTATTGACATACTACCACCACTTAAATATCTTCCCTGTAATATAGCTACAGTGTGGGGCAATCTCTCATCCATTTTGCACTTAATGATCGATATGCCACTGGCAAGAAAACAACAGCTTGAACATGGTCATTTATTGCAGCCCGCAAGCTTGTTGACTGTCAAACCATCAGCTGAGTTTTTCTGGTCGTTCAGGGAATGAAAATACTTCCGATAACTTAATTGTCGTGTTCTGTTGCTCAGTGGGCAAACTGGTTGGCAGGTTCCAGATCAGGGAGTACGATTTCTGTCTCTGTCTGTCCGCTGCTTCTAATGTTGTAAATGCAGCCGTAGACGGGTGACGTCAGGTTGAAGTCAGCGAACAGGAGCTGAAACCTTCATCCATGTACATGTCGATGTTATGTAGTTCTACATGCTCTCTCTTCTCTTTTGTATGGCATAAAGGTCTAACGGATACATAGATGACATCATCCATGAGGACAGTCGACGTGTTGACACTCTGACCTAGTTCTCAGTACTACAGTCTTACATGAGTACTCGGTAGTTATGTCTATATTATTCCAAGAATACACAGTTGCTCTTTTCACTTTATTGCATGAGTAGTCAGTCATTGCTACATTATTACTCAAGTACTCGCAGTAAATGCTTCATTGTTACACTGGCACCCGGTAGTCATTAATCCATTGTTACACAAGTACTTAGTCATAACATTGTTACGTGCCTACTCGGCCCCTGCAATATTTTCACAAGACTTCAATGTCAGAGGAGTACACTTGGGTTGTTACTACTACGTTAGTATTGTAATCTTGGCTGGTTACATTATGACATGAGTGTTCTGTGTTACCACAGACTTATCACATCTTTTGGCATGACGTCACTTAACACATACACACACACACACACACAAACACACACACACACACACACACACACACACACACAGGCACACACAACTACACATACCATTCAGTCTATAAACTTCACTATGTCTTTTGATAGATTGCTTCCATTAAAAAAGGAGTTTTGTTATTTAAATGTAGGTTGACATTTAAGGCATGGATGCATGTTTGAGGATCTAAAGGTTCTTTCAGAGGTCCAGTGTTTTCTTCCAACTTGTGAATCTCAAGCGCAGGTGGCAGTTTTATTTTAAGAACCCTGTGGTGACAGGGTTCATACCTCTGTTTCACTGAAACAGGGTCAAAATATGCAGAGAGAGTGAGCCAGATTTGGTGCTCCATCTCACGCATAAATGTACTTTGACATCTCTGGGGAGATATGTTACTGGTTGCCCTCAAAAATTCCGATGGAAAATGTCTCTGAACCCCCCCCCCCTTCTTTTTTTGTGGAAAGAGATGGGTCAGGGAATATGACAAAGCTTCGGGGCATTTAGTGGAGTGGGAGAAATGGGGGCGGGTGAGAAAATAGGATTACAGAACATAGAGAAAGGATAGTTCAGGCTTTCTCACTCAAGTGGTTGGCTAGTTGATATTTCTTATTACCAGTATTTGCAAAAACATCCCATTTTATCAGTATCAAATTAGTACTACATGGCTGTCCAAACACTGTAATATATTACATCCCCGGGTGGTGTTCATCAGGAGAATTTATTTAGGTTCCCAAATAAATATTTCCCAAATTTCTACCTGCAGTACACTTTTTAGCCACATGCGGAAGCCATGATTCTGTCGAATTCCAACGCGACAGGAAATAGATGTTTAGTGCTTCAATACCAGTCGTAAAGTTCTTAAAAAGTGTGTATTGTTTGATTGATGGAAGGAAATGAAAACCTCGGCCCTTCATTCAAACTTATTTATGTTTTTATTCTGTCCGATTGTTTGAGTTTATTGTTCTTTAGCGTAAGTTTTTTGTTTTTTTTTAACGAATAAATGACATCTCTACATCAGATACCCGACAATACGAAAAATGCACAAATAGTTGAGGATGTACTGTAACTAAATGCAAAACTTTTGACTGGCCATTGAAATAAATGCTTTCAGAAATGATATTCATCCACATTTTTGTTCTCATTTCAAACGGGAGAATGTACAATGAGCTGTGAGGGTGAAATGCTGACAGACAAATACGTCTGGAATATATTTTTAGTGCTATCAGAGGTGGCATAGCCTTTTCATGCACTTACTGTCTTTATTTCAGTGCGATGAAAGACGCATGGACAGATTAAGGTTGTATTAGTGATGTTTATACAGTTTTATACATTGTCAAAGATCTTTACGGGCTCTGAACTGTGCAACCCTTGACTTTTGCTATCAGCATAACTGTCAAAAACCTTGTTTCTTCTCTCTGCATTACAAAGAGATATATTTTAGTCTGTTCAGGTCAAAGAGAGACACAAGATGTTGATTTGTCTGTTTTGTGAACCTGTGCTGAACATCCATCAACTCAGCCTAGAAATGAACCACCCGATCCTCCGTGAGTCCCGGTGGCCCTCGTCTGTGCCTCATACCGGCGTTTTAACACAAAACTTGCTATTCGTTAGGAATTCGTACTGGTGACTCCTACATGACCCTTCAGGCAGCTTCGTGGACTTTTTTAACTCTTTACTGAGACTTGTCAATTTAATTCTCCCTTGCTTGTGACCTACTTTACCGAGGTAAACCATCAGCCAACAGATTTGCTTTTCCTGAAAAATCTGACAAAATAAGATGAACTAACTAGTAAATGTTGCAGGTATCACTGCTATTATCGCATGTATTTATACAGCTTGTCCTCTTTCTTCCCAAACAAATGCCGCCAGCTTGAGCAAGACACTGTGAGATATTTATTACCCGTAGCATACCGGTGTTGCTGTCTACGTTCGGGTAAACGGTGCCACCTTTGGCCAGAGGTGTCGCCAAAGTCACCACACAGTTGCAGTTCATAGTGGCAGCTTTAATGTCGGTGACTGCAGCGATGGAGCTGAGGCTCTTGTCTTGCTAAGGAAGCTCCACACATTTGACAGACAACAAGTTTCTTCCGTTTTCGGACCAGAAAGATGCGAATGCATATTCTCATCCCATAACATCAAATCATTACGCTCAACACATACACCAACACATTCTTACTCTCCGTGCATCTATTGACACACCCTTAGGGTCTCTGCAAGGCCTTTCACACCATAGAGACTGGTTCTATGTCCACTCATTGACCTTATTTTGATTTGTCCCAAACGTTCTCTCCGACAATTAATTCCTTTCGGGTCCAAAAATATTCTTTTTTTTTTTCTTGCAAACCGTGAAAACATCTCTATCTACTGTTCCCCCAAACCTGGTACACCTCGCAGCAGGAGACAAGTGTTTTTGATTCTCCTTTACAACAAACTGGCATGAGAACAGACTCGAAATACTCTTTATTGCATTTCTCATCATTAGTGTCTTTCTACATTATTCCAGGGAACATTTTCTGGATATACTGACTCAGCACAGCCTTTCATGAGCATATCACTTCATATTTCAGGGCTTGATCATCCTCACTGAAGCAACGTTTTGAAGAGGTTGAGGGTTTTATGGAAAGTGAAAAATTCTTGGAAGGTCTACTTAGAGCACGATAGATTGTAATCAGGATGATGTATTCAGATCCGACAGTTTGTCAAGTCCTAAAATTAAGAGCAAATGTTTACGCGTGTCTCTCTGTTGATGATCGCAAAGCCTCAGAGTCCATCTGAAGTCATCATGCGTGTTCAGTACATGGACACGGTGAATGGATAATCCTTGTCAACCAACTTGTCTGAATACTGAAGTGGTCTAAGTGTTTATAGTACATGTAAGGAGGTTGCTGTGCATGGCTGTTTGCATGTTTACAGCATGTACTGTAATCATGTAAATGAGTCATAGTTTGTCCTTTCTGTTCCTTTACTTGAATTGCCAGCATATAATTAGTATGGATGAGTGCATTTACTCAATGTTGCCTCAGAAGCTCGTCAGAGTAACTGATATTTATTTTATGGTTTACCTTCTAAACAGCAAAGACAGGTACAAACTTGCCCTGTAACTCATGTTCGTGTCTGGACGTGTGCGCTTGTGCCTTGAAGATGTCATTTCCATGTGGGAATATGTGCAGACGATGCATGATTGAAGTTCTTCTGTGGGATGCTGATCTTCAAGTCAGCAATATTTCTAACCCTCAAATATGGGCGGAGTCCTCACACATAATTCAAGATATATTAAAGAAAGAAATGGGAACAAAGGCATGATTGATTACAACAAATAAATTAGCTTACTCATTTCAAGCAGAGACAATAAAAACGTGAGGGAAATAATTCATACACGCGCGCGCGCGCACACACACACACACACACACACACACTTACTGGCACTATTTGTTTTCTTGCCTCAACCTAAACAAAGGGGAACAAAAAGAATTGATCAATTCATCAATATGTCAAACGGACACTTTTAAACTTCATTCTTGATGTGAGATGTTGTTTGTCCCCGCAGGTCCTCCAGTCGTCGTAGGAATGAGCATCAACATAGCGAGCATCGACTCCATCTCAGAAGTAAACATGGTGAGGAACAACACTCCTTATCTTGTGCTTTTATTTGATTTGTTTTTATTCTTCCTAGCGTTGATGGAGGCCTCTATGTTTGACATGTCGACCTACCAGAGAGGTAGATCACACTAACCCCCCGTCCATTTAGGCACCAGAAAAACCCAGAGTACGAGGTACTCGTCCACCAACAAAGACAGGATCCTGACCTGGCTTTCCATCCACAGATGATGCCAGACGTCAGTCAGGGACAAATAAGACAAATCACGGCTCAACATTTGTCAAAATCTCGTCCATAAAGGAAAGCACATGTAAACAGAAATATAACGAGTGACAGCAACAACAACTAGCTACCTATCAATAGCTAACGTAGCTAATAGTAGCAGGCAGATTCAGTGGTGGGGTAGCCCGGTGCTGTTATCAAGTGTCAACTCAATCCCTCTAAAAATAACTTGGAGTTACTGTAGCGACTAGAGGGAGGAAAGGATCTATCGGTATGACTCTGATGAATGATGTTTCAGATTCCTCTGAGTTTGAAAAATGTTGGAAACATTTGGGAAAATGTATTTTTTGAAAAACACAAATTTCACATATTACTTTCCTTATGACTTCAATTTTACTTTTGGAAGCTGTTTTTTTCCTTTTATGCGAAACATCAACTTAAAAGAGCTCCATGTCAGTTAGTGCATGGTAGATATGTTGCACTGAGAAAATAATTGATTTTTTTTTTAATTATTTTACAGTCGACTACAAAAAAAAAAAGTCTCTGATCTATTTTGAGATCGTGGCCCCAAATCAACATTTGAACGTTTTTAATGACATAATGAATAATTTTATTTGTAGCAGGTGTTCATTTGGAGCTTTGTGTTAATTTATCCAGTCACGAGTGCTACATCTGCTACGTTAACAACTCCATCACAGGTACACTTGAGTGCGCCATGCACCGACACCTCATGGGTGTTATGTTACTACTTGTAAACACTTTCCCTATTCCGGGTCGTGCTGCCACCTGCACGCGCTCTGGATTAATCATATTTCCTTTATAAGTCCTGGTGTGCAAACGTCTCAGTTTGTCTCAACATATTTAAGGAAGGCACAGACTACTACTGCTCCTAGTCTATTTAGCACAGCTGCCAACATTGTGGCTCAGTTGTATTATGTAACAAGTGTAAGACAATGAGATTTCCAAATATATGACACGCAGTAAACTGGTGAGTACCAGCTGCTCGCTGCTGCCGAATGGGACGAGCAAAAAAAGCATTTTAGTAAAACGACTTTTGGAGAAGCACGCCTTGAATGTATATGGAGAATGACGCCTATGAATCTTTCACGGGTCTGCCTGTAGACCACAGTGCTTTGACCAGAGGGACAATGATGCATTAGCTGCCAGACATTCTATGTCCACTTGAGCGCTTTTTCAGTTAGATCCAGAAGTCTTAGTGCAGCTGCATTTGTTAGTTTGCTGCTCTCGTCCCCTCCTACAAACGCTGAGCTGTGAACTTTTTTTGTCTGTAAAGGCTAAACAATTTTCATCATGTGAATGCATTAAAAAATAGTGCTGGAGCGTTTCTTTTATTGCTGTTGTTGCATCAAAGTTGCCTGTCCCACTCTTTGCCCTTCATTAGCGGCTTGTGATAAAGTACAGAATCGATGGGTTCATGGAGTCTTTTTACGTTTACATGCTTGTTGGCACCACCTGTCCGGTGGTTTGAGATTTTAGGAGTGAGATGACTAGTATTTGAATGTGTTTCAAAAATAATCTTGCGTTTCTCTTTTGTTCAGTTTGATCAAACACGGCGACTCCGATCCATAGGTCTGTTTTTGACAGGCTCTGGCAGGAAACATGGTGTATTCATACAGCACGATTCAAGTGAGCGTGCTTGAAAATAATAAAAAGTCAATGTCAAACAGGACCAAATCATATCCAATAAAAAATATTTAAGTTAAGAAGATATTACATATATAAAAGATAAGATAAAAACATAAAACTGAAAATACAGGATGGGGAGGTAGAATCCAGTGAAAGGTGATATTATTGTCAAAAGGAAATAATAATGATAATGTTTCCTTTCCAAATTCAAGCTGTTTAGCCACCATTTAAACTCAAAAAGATACTTTTCCATAAGGAACAGAAAGTATTTTTCCAGACACTGTTTTGTAAAGCTGTCTTACTAACTGCCGAATGTGAATTTTAAAATTTTTAAAGCAAGTTTTCTTTCTTTTCCGCAGGACTATACTATCACAATGTATTTCCAGCAGAGTTGGAGGGACAAGCGTTTGGCCTATGGTGAGCTGAACCTAAACCTGACTCTGGATAACCGTGTAGCAGACCAGCTGTGGCTCCCAGACACCTACTTCCTTAATGACAAGAAGTCCTTTCTTCACGGTGTGACAGTAAAGAACCGGATGATCCGACTGCACCCTGATGGCACCGTCTTATACGGGCTGAGGTAAGAAGAGTGCAAACTCAGCATGTCCGTTGTGTGGCCGCTCCAGCGGTTTACATGAGCACTTTAGCTTGGTGGCTAATTGTGTTTTACGTCTGGTTTGTTTCTCATTTTCCGAGACCTACTGGATCAACTGCTGGTACAAGTTGCTATTTTTAGAGCTGATTTACAAACGGCAAAAGGATTCAAGAGGGTTCGTGTTTCGCATAACTAATAATGACACCATTTTAATCCACACGTGCACCTCAATAGAAGATCTTCAGTCTGCAGCAGACGTCCAGTGTTCCTATAAAAATACAAAATCAAGGGTATACTAAAATAATTCCGAGAGATGGGGATATTTTTACAGAACAGCTTTCTCCAAGTCCCTCAGCCTCAGAAAAAAATGGCCGCAATGTTTGGACAGACATCAACTCTGACAGGGAATAATGACACAGACAGTAATAAAATTAATAATACATCAAGTGAAATTTACCACTGTTAGTATTTGGGTCTTTGGAAGGATAATTATGATGGATGTAGCTATTTATTTTTGGTTCTGATAGAAAGACTTTAAAGTTTATTTATAAAGTTATTAGTCGACAAACTTCTAAGTGGGGCTTGAGGCAAACAATGATATTATTCTGGGAAGGTGGGGTACAAATTCATTGACCCAGAAAAGCTAAAAAAAAACAAAACAAAAAACAAAAGGACACAACGCTCACCACGTAAATGGCCCAGATCAACTAGACAATTCAGTCAACAGTAAATGTGCACAAAGGGACTCATCTAAAATCCCTCGGGGGCTGCTAAAAGTAAGAAAGGTTTTTTTTTTTTTTCAAACTTAAAATGAATCGCCGCTTTTCTTACCTCCGCTCATTTAAATAAAATAGTTTGGTGGCAGCGAGAAAGCTGGAAATGTGTGTTTGTTCTGTGTAAAAAAAGGAAATGGCAGTGACAAGGTTTAGATCACATGAAGAAATGAATTATTAATGGAATGATCAGTATTCAGAGACTCTGAATTACTGAATTTGCTCTGACACAGAAGAAGAAATGATGGCAGGTTTTTCTTTTGACTTTTACAACTCTTTAGAAGGCTATAAAAGTACCGGCGCAGTTGAAACGTATTGTCGCTGCTGCTGAAGATCACGCGGCTGAAGTCCGTCGGTGAGGCGATCGTTTAGGTGTCTTCTTCGCCCCCCACGATACAAGCAGACGGGCGTGGCTCTGGAGACTTTGCAGCTCTGTTGACCAGATGCACCATTAAAATCCCGAAGCAGCAGGTTTTGTTTATTAGAGAAAAACAGTACAAGCAGATCGAGTCCGATCAACCCTTCTGGTGTTGTTTAATGGCTGCAAAGTCTCACTTGTAAGACGAACAAGAAGTCATACAGATCACAAATTTTACATGGATTATATTACATGGATTACAAATTACACGCCAAAAGACACGCGCCGTATCATTCTGAATGACATATTTAGGGGCTGTGTACAAATATGCGGCGTGCACGTGATCCGAGCGACATATGGTTGGTTGGATTCTTTTTAAAACAGTGAAAAGACGAGCAAAGGCGAGCTATTTAAAACCTAAACTAAAGGCGGTGGAGTGAAGGTTTAAGTGGATGTTGACGGTTCTGTTGAGTTTTTCAGAAAATCCTCAGGTTTTAAGAAGTTCTTTCCAAACATGTCCGTGGCCTTTTCAAGTACGAATACGTTTATTAATGAGTTAAACCCCTCATCCGTGATTTTTGCTCAATTGACACCAAAATTACTCCACTGCCTCAGCTTGTCCCCCTCAAACAAACTCTCCAGTTTTAGTGTAAATACAGTAGTACCATAGACTGCAATTGCAAATCCTAAATTAATTAAATCTTCAATTCTTATTTAAAATATATTTATATATATATATTTTTTTGACGTTAGTTGTTGAAGTAGTGTGGAAAATTTCAGAATCTGCTCCATTTTCATTTAATCCACTAGTTTCCATAATTATAAAATCAGTCAGTTTTTCAGATAAAATACTGACACGGTAGCGATCATTTTTATAATTTTACATGAGATAAACAATGTTATCTGTGTGCCACAACGTAACGCAAGCAGAAACACTGGAACTATTTTTCCGGACTAAATAACACCGAAATCTCCCTTTGCTCCTTGATCTGAATTAACATTCAGGCTGCGTCTCTCAGCACGGGCCATCACGGGAGCAATAAAAGTAGAGAGCGTCCCAAGCATTGAAGAACGGTCTGGTGCCAGAAGAAAATGGCATCACACCTGCATTTGCACATCCACCGGCTCTGTGTCTGCGTGAATCTAAAAGCCTGTTGCTAGGAACTCATAACATCGACAAACACACCGTTACTGTCACCTACCGCAGTAACGGTAAACGGCAGATGGCAATGAGACCTTGGATCTGTCCTCCAGACTTTTTTTTTTTTTTTTTTTTCAGCAGTGCACAGTAATTAGAGGCGGTGCCTAATCAACATGCAGCGGCGACTTTAAGACCGTCACAAGCCTCCGTAATTAAATTGCTTCGTTGAAATGTTTTACTTCGCCCAAGGGTTGTGTGGACACCCCCTCCCCCCCTGAACAAAAAGCTTTAAAAAATACATGTTGTATTCTCAGTCCAATTGGTTTGAATGTCTTCTCATGTTGGACTACTCGAGTGTTTTGTTGCTCTAAATGCGTTTTCTTGTAGAGGCCGCATGTTTCAACGTGTCCCCTCTGCTACAGCACAACAGAATACAAACTGTGGACAATCACATTACACACGCTGCTGCACCTTGCTGCGCTCCCACATCCCCTCACCGTGAAATGCGCCGTTTGTCTTTTAAAGGCTTTTTATTTACCTTGATTTCTCCTGCTTAACACTGATTTTATTCTGAGCTGATTTGTATTGATCAACCAGTGTTATTTTTACGTTCATTTTTTTTTTTTTTAGCACAAGCTGACATTCGTTCCGCTTCTAAACCGGTTTCTTTTCTTTTTTCTTTTACCCACTGATCTCACGTTTAATGTTGGACTGCCTCTATTCTGTCACTTCGCTTTTTAGAACAGACGATTCTTCCATTTTTCAAGAAAAAAACAACAACCTAACACTAATAAAAAAAAAGAAGCTATTTTAAGTGACATAAAACAAATATTTTATTATCTTACAAACAATCAAAGGCTGACATCAAAGGACTGAAATGTGATTCTGATTCTGAAGTGTGGATGTACTGTAATCCTTATCTTTATCGGGCCTGTACTGAATTTCTGAGGTTTCATCTTGAAATTTCTACTAATGAGCCCAACGTTTCAAACAATCCGGGCATCATTTTGTCCAAACCTGGTTATTGTTTCAGCTCCGATGTAGAAACACATTTTTTCACAATCTTAGCAATTCAAAAAATCCAAAATACACAGTTGTACTATATTGGATATATACAGTATGTATATATTGCCCAGCCCTACTATCTAATCAGTGCTAGTAAAGGTTGAGGTCGTGTCAAAGTAGGTAAACGCTTATTTTCTTTCTGAGTTTTGAAGTTCATCTCAGACTAGATTTTTTTTCAACCTTGAATAAAAATCGTTATTTATTTGAGATACACTGCAGCAAGCCTTAAACCCTGTGCTTTATTTTTATGTGGACAGACAGGGCTGGAGAGCATTTGGGTGTTGTAAAGAAACAGTCATTCACAACATTAATGAAAGAAGCTGCTGCTGTCGGTGGAGAGCCCAGATCCCTGCGCGCGTGAAGGACCGGTGCATTGAGAGGCTGAATCATCGTTAGCAAACGGACTTTGGTCCTGCAAGGCTTTGCTGACTTACGCTTCCACTATGTTTTCTCTCTTCCCACTGGTGTGAATCTGCTCTTTGCCGGTGTTGCCTTGTAGCCTAGCGAAGCTAGCCTCATTGCAGAAAAGGATACAGCAGCAGACTGTGTAGGTGTCAAAACTATTGCTCATATATCTGTAGAAGGCGTCCCTGTCTGGAGCGCTGGGCCTCTGGGATCCACCACCAGAAAGTTGTTGTGTAATTCTCAAACAACATATTTCTACCCAGAAACTCATAGTAGCCTGTGAACTTGAATGCACCTTTAAGTATTAAATAAAGTAGGTGCCCTTTTTCAAAACCTGTCTTCATATTGTCCTGAAAACTGATGACCGATACCTTACACTGCATAGCCTGGTGGAATGTACCAAGTCAACAGACAGCTGCAGCGGCTGCTCAGGACTGAGGCTGCTGACCGTCTCTGCTGGGACTCTAAGTTGCTGACCTACATCTGCTGACATTTCCAAATCCCTCGCCCTCGCTGTGAGCCGTCCTAACTTGTGCCTCCTCAGTGATGATTCTCCCCTGGCTTGTTAACTGTCACGTATAAATGCAATTTTAGTCATAGTGGGGTTTTCTTCTTTCTTCCAAGCGGTAAAGAATTCATTTCTGTCTATTACTCCAAACTGCTTCTGCCGGGGTTTCACCACCTCACGCTGCTACCAGGGGTGCTGTCCTTTAAAAACAGTGGTTTTGTCTTGACAGGATGTGTCTCCCTATTTATTATCACAGAGGACACGGGGCCTTGATTCCACTTGAGGTTTTCAGGCAAAACATAGTATATTTTATTTTACTTCGCTCCATTTCCACTGTGTACAGTAAGACACAGTTTTGCTTTTGGATTTTTGGTGCTGATGTTTGCTTGTAAACAGCTGTTGTTACTTAATACTAGATATAATACATCGAGACAAATGAAAGGGAAAAAAAATGAAGTTCTCAAATCATGAACGCCAGCATCTTTTTAAAATGATTTCTAATGATGAGCGGATAACCGAGTGCTGCTGCTGCTCTACGTTCTTCTACTTGAAAATCCCTGAACTTTTCAGAAAGGTGCTTGTGTATCGTCACATTTCAGACAACCAATCATCACGCTTCTCCGAAACTTGTCTCCCTGGTAACCAACACAATAGAGGAGAGGCTGCCGTGGCTGTTTATCCTGAGCTATACTACACATCTCGCTATCATAACAGTGGAAGAAAAGCCAGTTTGTGGGAGTAGAATTGACTGTAATAATGACGTCAACGGATGGTAATCACATACACGCGAATGCACACACACACACACACACACACACACACACACACACACCCTCCTCGCTCTACAGCTGTCAGAAAAGCAGGGACAGCAGGGCATCGCTGTTTTTATGCTCATTCACTGAAGGGTTTTTCGGGTGGTGCTCATGTTGGAAAAAATCAAGTTCAAACGTATAATAAAAGTAAGAATGCCTCAGACAAGACAAAGGTGCCCCAGTGGTCTCCCAGTTTTTCACTTCCTATCAGTTTCTTAAGGTATTGTTGGCATAGAAACATGGCATCTATGCCCAGCGTTTGTTTTTGTTTGTTTTTTGATTTTGCGTTCACGTGTAGCAGCCTTTGGTAAGGTGCAGAGCCTTCATGAGCAGAACCGCTTTAATGCACCATGGCGTTGATTCTCTGCAACTCCAGTGAACGCCGTTCGTCTCTCTTCATGTTTTTCCTCTAGATTATTCAGGTTTTTCCTTTTATTCGTCTCCACATCGTTATTTCACGACTACATTGCGTACCGCCCACTATGAATACGGATATTTAAGCCACTTTATCGATGGTAATGGGTTTTATTTTTCCAACTTTTTTTGTATGGGAAGTGATGATTGCCAAGTGACCTCTCCTATTAATGTAATTAGGTGTGATGTTATCTCCTCCCAGTGTGTATCTCTGTCAGCACTGTGAGGCAGCAGGCAGTTGCAGCACCGTGGAACAAGAGAGGATGCAGTTTGAGCAGCTGAGTGCTTGTGCAGCAGAATGCAGCTCAGTGTCATTGTGAATAATAAATTTATACCTGTCACGCATTCTGTTTATGTATGTTGTTTTTTAACCTTCTGCTATCATCAGCGCCACATGTTTGTGTCTTAATCTGGCCCGATCGGCTTTAGTAGAACATATTTTGTTTTCCAATTACCCGACGACAGCACTCTGTTCACCCCAGCATGACCAATTCACAAACTCTGTGTTTAAGCTATATTTCCAGTGAAACCAGCTTACTATCCACTGTGTTACTAATTCTGTGGATGGTTATGCACATTTAACCGCATCAGTGTAAAGTACTGCAGCAGCAGCATCGGGAGCCTTGACTTAAACGTGATTAACATCGTATTTAATATGTGAAATGCGCAACTTCGTCCTCATTGTGAGACATCAACTGTGCACTTTCTGACACACCGATAATGAGTTGCATATTAATTTTTTTTATTTCACTCACACAGATGAAAGCTGGTAGGATGAACACATAGCAGCTGGTATGAACAGCATAAATGTAATTACTAAAATGTGCTGCACCAGTAAATAGCTCCACTAAATGCCAAAGACACCTACATGTATAATTTGTGGCCAAAGCTGTTTTCCTGTGCTCCTGGATTTATTGACTTTTAATAAACTGCAATGCATACATCTTTTCTATAGCTGCCTGGCAGAAATGCATATCTCGGTACCAGCAATAAATTGTGTACATTGACAAAATCGCATATAGATGCTGAGCAGCAGTGATCCATCTCCAGACAGAAACCTTAAGGAAAGCTATATTGAAGACAATGGTTTGCGCTCCCTGCTCACTGCCGCGTACTCAGGGACGGTGTCCAACTCTCACGAATGTTTAAAATTCAAATAAGAGGTTTAGAAAAATCCAAAAAGAATTTCTGTAAAATGTCTTCACAGGTACAGCAGGATCTGCTGTTCTCACCGGAACTCCAAATCAACCTCGCTTAACTTTCACCCTCATTTTATAGCAGGAGGGGAAAAAAAAAATCATTGAATTGTCTGAGCTCCCATTTAAGTCTCTGTTGTGTTGTTTTTTTTCTCAGAATAACCACCACGGCTGCTTGCATGATGGACTTGAGGAGGTACCCTCTGGATGAACAGAACTGCACCCTGGAAATAGAAAGCTGTGAGTATTTGTTCCAGTGAGGCTGTCAGAAACAAATACATGCAAATACAATCATGTGATTATTTTAGCAACACGATATGAGACCGGAACACCCAAATGGACTCGTGTAACCTTACACATGAATAAATAAATGTCGCTGTTTATTTTCTGACACCCGTCAGACCTGCAGTAATGTATTTTTTAAATACCTCGCACTGGGGATGTAAAAATAGTAACCAATATGCAAGTTACAAGGAGGTACTAATTAGTTATTGATTTTGAGCCATTTTGAACTTGATACAGTCTTAATCATGATTCATGATGAAATGGCTAGGACGTACATCCACTTCCAGACCTAGCAGTTTGCTCTTGAATGCATGGTACCATCTCGCTCTGCTGAATTATATTTATTTAGGTTTCAGCCCGGCGTACCTTTATAGAAATATATCTAGTCCAGTTCAGTGGCTGAAACCTTTAAAACATTTTTTTTTGTATTTAGGTGCCGTAGTAGAAATATAGAAATGTCTGTCCGATTCGATTTTTTTCAGTTAACTCCATGTCATTGCCATCTTTTCGCTGTTTTCAGTTTGCCTGATTGTTATTTTAACCCTTTTTATACGCCGTAAGGTGAGCTTGGGTGTCTTGAAAGGCTTCCTTATAGAGGACACGATCAACTAGCAGAACTAGGTTTCCTGTAAATCTTCAATTGTTGCCGGTACAGGTTCGTGTGGAGTCATATTTGAATAAGTGTATGCAAATACATGTAGAAGAAAACAGGGGAAATATAACGGTATTGACACTAGCTCGTCTCTTTTATTCGTCTTTTTTTTTTTTTTTTTTTTTTTTTACAAATGTTGTTAATCCGATAAATCATCCAGGTGGGGAAGGTGCTTGTGGTGTAATTAAAAATGGTATTGCTGGATCACTTTCATTGACCGCTCCATCAATCACCACACTGACTCAATACTTTAGATATGTGTGGGTCTTGTGGTTGATTGTTAACCCTCAGGAGATCAGTAAGCAATGAAATATGGATACACCATGAATTAAAAAGTTGTGGGATCATTTGCTATTTATGCTCATGGAGCCGTCTGTGCTGGTGGGAACGGTGCACATTAATTATGACTCGGACTGATTAGGCAGCCAGTTGTTTCAATTTCATGAACAATGTCACATTTCCTTACCTTATAACCCCAGAGAGAGATTTAATGGTAATGAATCCAGGTTCCTAAGTGAGTTTAATGTCATTCAGTTCTGGACATGCGGCAGTAGAATGTGAAATGTAGTAACACTTCCCGCTCTGAGAAATAGCTCTGCAGTGAATGCATTCACTGGCCTATTGACATAAATCTGCTGCTGGGATCAGTTGCTGTTGAAGATGTATAGGAGGGTCACAACCAAATGACCCATGTTAATGAATATTCATGCAGGTTCACGCTGAACACACACATTCAGCTCCCAGACAGAACCGTTGTCCATTGAAGATGTTTTTATTTTATTTTATTTTTTATTTGTTCAGGTGAAGTTCTTTGTGTTGCGTGGTCTTTCAATTGCCACCACTTCTGGTACTTTTAATGGATCTTTTATTTAAAACCTAAAATCATTAATGGAATAAATTACTTTACAAGTCAGGAGATGTTGCTGGAGTGCTGCACAAATATTTTTTTAAAGGATCATGCCATTTTTTGTTTTTGCATTAGGGAGCCGAGCCCCACAGAGCTCCTCTGATCACTAATTAGCTTAGCGAAGTCAATGGCGGTGATGGGAAGTGTTTGCATACCTCCATTAAAAGTCAACAAATAGATCAGTTTCGTTTTTGTTTTTTCCAGAAGTAATCCTCCTCATCCTCTCTTACAAAGTCGGCCATGAGTAAATAGTTTTTTAGTGGTCAACAAATGTTTTCTTGTGTTGGAATTTATAATGGGGCTTTTGAAACGCTGTCTCAAATCACTGCGCCCAGCTTCTTTTTTTTTTTCTTTTTTTTTTAACGAATGCAGTCCCAGCTATGTGTCTGAATCTGAAATTAGAATGTCTCATATTTTTAAATGATTTCATGTAGAATATTATACACAATCTCAGTTAATCCAAGCAAAGAACATTTAGGAGAAAAGTGTATTTGATGACATTTGACAGAGGTATGCTAAGACTTCCCACCCACTACCATTGATTATGCTAAGCTAATCAGCGGTCCATGGGTGTCCGCTCCCTCGTGCAGAGCACAGGAGAGAGGAGTATCTGTCCTCTTGTTTGGCTCTGGGGAGGATGGATAATAAGCAGATTTCACAAAAATTGTCCCTTTAAGTACAGAGCATATAAAGGGAACTGGATCCAGCATCTGGCCTCATTCATTCCTATGAACGATGTTCAGCAGCGCATTTGGCCAAAAAAAAAAAAAAGTCTTCAGCATTGTGTGACCCATATTGAGGTACAAAGTGTAGAGACTTTCAAGGATTAAACATGGGCCTGCTTACCTTGAGAGACATCTGGTTTCACAAGATCACAACGTCACAGTCTGATGGTTCTCAGTTTACTTGATCGGTAAATTATTTAATCTGGCAGCTCCTCTGGACTGAGTAAAATGTTATAGACCCAAACGTAACAAATTATCATGGTTAAACAAGTAATTAAATTGCCCAGTGTTTTAGATACTCTTCTTAGAATGTAAGATTATAGGAGAAAGCGTGTCTCCAATCCTGGGGGCTTGCTGCTGACATGAGGCAACTATGCAAAGTAGCTGCAAACTTCGGATTCAGAATGTCTGCTCTCGTTTAAGTGTGAGCAAAATGGGATGTGTTTTTTCACGGCAATCGGGGCTATTAAGATTGTCACCTTGAAGCTATTATTAGCCTCATATTTTGGTCTCCGAAATTCAACGTGTAAAGATATCAGTATTTAACAAGTTGTGAGGTTGCTCAACTTTGAATGACTTAAATAAAACAGATGAGCGTGTTTGATTTGTCAGAGCGACCTGCACTCATTATCCTCACCATTGCAACAGACTTTTAATAGAACAGGTTAAATATAATTGTTTCTTGAGCACATTTGAGCCTCCCTTCTCTTCTCTGCCACAGATGGATATACGACAGATGACATCGTGTTCTTCTGGCAAGGAGAGGACAGGGCAGTGACGGGTGTTGACAAATTAGAGTTACCTCAGTTCTCCATTGTGGACATCCGCTTGGTGTCCAGGGAGGTCAGGTTTACTACAGGTAAGCTGTGAAGGCTTCAAACTTAATTACCTTAAAGCTATCAGCTGTGTTCCTAAAATTGGTATCAATCACCACAGTGACTGTTCTCTGACGTATTTGATTGTGAGTGTTCCTGAATTACTTACCTTCTGTGAAAAATAATCATTTAATGTAAAACCTTGGTACTTTGTGCAAAAGCTTTGATTACATCTTATTTCTTTTCCATTTAGGATTTTTACAATGAAAGATTAGCAGCTGCACGTCACCTGTCTCAACAGGCAATTAGCTACAAAAAAAGCCTGCAAACACAGCAATTAGAATGGAAGTACAAAGAGTTGTTGCCATGGTAACGATGCACTCGTCTTGTCTGGTTGCAGCAGCGTAAGCCTGTAGGTTTCAGAATGTGGCGCTTAGCAAGTCGTTGCAAGTTTCAGCTTGATTCATTGGGAATCTTTGGATTTAAAACAATCTTTCTGCCAAAAAAGTGTTTTCTTGTTTGCTTGTTTATATATTTTTTTACTTTCAAATGCTCATAAATGGGTGCCTCGAGCTCACAAAGACTCCACCGTGTCACTTCTCTGTGACTCAGAGGTCAGAAAACACCAGCCAGGTATTTAGCTTGAAGCTAAAGCAGAAGGATGACTAACAACTGCAAAACTGTCCAAAGTCTCAGTTTACATCGTCCAGCAAATGAGTGCAACCAACTTGCTAACCCTCGTCCTCAGGAACACCAAACTATCAAACTACTATAGCCTATAGTTTGCTTTTTTGCGAAAATATGACTGGATTAAGAAGATGTGGAGTGTACTGGATGAAGTGCTTGTAAACTCAAGCTTAAAGTATTTGGCCTTCTTTTTTTGCAAAAAGTGCTGTAATACAGGAGACAAAAAATGTCTTCCTGAGCTCCAGTCACACATCGGTCAGTACATTAAAGTCAAAACGCCCTTTTTTTTCGATGAAATATCATTTTAAACGTCTACAGTTTATCACTTTCTCGCTCTAAAAACCCAACAAACACTAACAAGCTTTTAGGACTGTACTAAAAACTAAAGCAAAAACTAAAGCACGTGTGGGAATTTATTGAGGATTAATGCTTAAAAATTCTGCTAGTTTGATGATATTGGACTGACGGTGACCCGACAACCTCCCAACCTCCGATTTTAATGTGGGTGGGGATTTTTTTTTAAAAAGAAAAAAACAAAGGAATTCCATTCATGTTGATTCCTTTAACTTTTTCAATTTAAATTGTCATTAAATTGTGTTTTCGAGGCTTTTTAGGTATACCATCTACCCTCTGGGCAACACCAGAACTCGAAAACGAAAATGACAAAAATCAAGTGTCAGTGTCACTGTGGTGGTTGATTTGAATGAAATCTGTGAGTATTTGTTGCCAGCATTATTCTGGGATGTACTCGGGTGATCTAAAGTGTTTGTCTCACACTTGATGAAGTATGTATGCGAAGGTATTGATTCATTAAAAGATTTACAGGAACCTGGAGATGATGAGGTCATTCATCACTGTGGGTTCCCCATAGCAAATAGCCTTTTAGATTAAAACCATCACGCTTATCGCAAGCTTTTTTTTTTTTTTTTTTTTCCTTCGGTGACAAATTGGCAATAAAGCTCTTGATGGCGTACATAGAAGGAAATTTAACTATATTCAGAGCAATTCGTATAGTTTCCAAACTAGTAAATATCCCCGTGGAGCCGAAGCAGAGAGAGATCCTGCCTTGATGTTGATATTTCTTTTTTGCATCAGCACTGATTTGGTGTTTGTTTAAATTAATGTGCCGTCAAAAGTACAATTAACATCTTGGCTCTAGCGGCTGACATTTTCCAGCAAAATATATGATGCAATGACTTAATGTAACAGAGGAGGAGAAACCAATGGGCTGTCATTGTTTTCTCCTTTTGTGTAAAAGCATTCAATGCAGCCCTGTGCCTTCAAAATGCCCTTTTGGTAATGTTTAGAGGACAGAGAAAGCGCAAAAGGAAAGCAGAGCAGCTCTCGGTGACAATTCTCCGAGGGATGCTGGCGCTGCCTGCTGAGATAGGGGGTTGCAGAAAAATCTGCCGTGTTTGCGACTTTCTGCCATGTTTAATTGGAATCGAACTTGTCCCTGGAAAGGAATCCATCGCTTTGGGGAAATTAAGTGCTCCATCTGAACAAATGGAGAAATGACTACCCCGCGCGTTGTCAAAGTGCAGACTTTGGAACTCTTAAGTTGTGCCAACATTTCCCTCTTCTTCTCTTAGTTTTTTTCCTCAATTTGTTGTTCTGCCCCGCTCTGCTCTAAACTCACCCGCTTCTCTCCCCTCACAGGTTCATATCCCAGGCTTTCGCTGAGTTTCAGGATTAAGAGGAACATTGGTTACTTCATCTTGCAAACATATATGCCCTCCATCTTGATCACCATTCTTTCCTGGGTCTCCTTCTGGATCAATTATGATGCCTCTGCAGCTCGGGTGGCCCTGGGTAAGACTTCTGCGTGGTTGAACCTCCTGTAACTTCCACCGTTAAATGTTGTCGCGTCAACACTTAAGAGGCGAATCAAATGATCACATTTGTCTTCTTCTTTCCAAGTTTTCTGATCAAATTATGTTTTTACAAAAGAAAAGTTAACGTTACTGCAGTTTACAAGGATGGTCTTCATGTTATTGACATTCATTAAATTCAAAATCTCGAACTCAAAATGACTAATTGAATCAAAGCTATTTTTGTTTTTCCGATCTTTTTTTTCTCTTGTGGCTTGATAGGTCAATAATTATACCAATAATTCATTATTTAATGCAAATGAATGCAAATATTCAGGTGGAAGAATATTTTCAGTGAGTGAGTACATTCAGTCAAGAGCTGCGCGACTTTACTGTTTGAACAGCTTCGTGTTCGGGATCTCGCTTTTGTTGAGCAACATTAAATGCGAAGTGGGTGAAAAACTATAGGTTGTATTTTGTCTGCCTGTTGCTGCTCTCGTCACTCGTTTAGCTTAAGTTCGGTAAAGTTGGAGAGACATTCACAGATTACAATTTCTAGGATCAGTAACTTACAGGTGAAAAGTACAACCCAGTGTTTATCCAGAGGAGCCACCCTCCTGGCTGGGTGAACGACAGTTGTCTCTACCTGCGGCCGTCTACTACAAAGTGCCACGCTGAAAAAAAAAAAAACTACAAAAATGAAGAAATACTGCAAACATAGTTAATAACTTCACTTTAATACAGTGTAGTGAAGAGTGTAGTCAATATAAAGACACAAAATAAACTCCATGCTTCCCTAATGACTGGTTGCTGCTACATTATACTATGCACTACGTTTGAGAGGCAGATATTCATTTTGTACTGCAAAACATTAATCTAATAGTAATGGAATACAACGTTAAAGTAGTAAAAGATGATGCCTTGTTTGGCCTTGTTGTCAGAGGCATTATAGTTAAGTGTGTGTGTGTGTGTGTGTGTGTGTGTGTGTGTGTGTGTGTGTGTGTGTGTGTGTGTGTCTCATTCGCATGAACACAAAAACTCTGTAATTTATTTTGAAATTTGCATTTTAATTCTAGGATACATACATGATGGGAATACTTTACGGTCAGATTATTTAAGCAAAGTACTAATTGTGTGTGTGTTGGGTCTCTCTGTCTGTCTTTGTGCGCGTGTGTGTTGCTGTATTCCCTCAGGTGTCACGACGGTGCTCACCATGACAACAATTAACACCCACCTTAGGGAGACTCTCCCAAAGATTCCGTATGTGAAAGCCATCGACGTCTACCTCATGGGCTGTTTTGTGTTCGTGTTCCTGGCCCTGCTTGAATATGCCTTTGTAAATTATGTGTTCTTTGGCCGGGGCCCGGCGCAACAGAAGAAAATCAATGAGAGGCTGAACAAAGTCAACAACGAGCGCACAAGATACGAAGAGAAGCGCCTGAGGGAACAGGTTTGCATCCTCATCCGCCGCCCCTGTTATACTCTACTTCTCTGTCAGTCAGAGTTCAAGTACAGAAAAACTGTTCTGCTTATAAGATTCCTAGACGTAGACAATTTATGCAGACACAAATTTACAGTATTTCCTCAAGTAATCTTACTGATGCCGCCCCAATCTGCATTCACCAACCATCCTCCATTGCTTCTCCCTCGAGCACTGACTGCTTTCTATCGAGCATAGCCTTTTTTTTCATTGAGATAGCGATTCATCCGGCTCAACGGTGGTGTAAACATTCTCATTTCTTATTTAGGTTGTTGTCTGTGTTTATGCTGTAGGCTTCATTCACTCTCACCCTGCTACCTTCAATTTGAACATGTCCGGCTAAATATTACACAGAACTTCAAAATGTAGGAGGAATCGGCAAAGGGATCATTCGATAACAGCGGGTGCTTAAAGAAAAAATGGTCGGACTGAATGACGCCTCTTGTTTATTGTGTCTTAAGTATTAAAATGCTATTCAAAGTTCCTCCTGTTGACTTTATGTCTTATGCATTGTGTAACTGAACGAAAAATGTGCTTATTTGCCAGTATTTTATGGCCGTTTTAATGTTCTCTTCATTTTTTCTTTCACATTGCAAGGACTCCATTTCCGTGCCGTTTCAAACCAACACCTTCAGGTCATTTACACAGCGAAGAAATCTGTATCTCGAGGAACAAAGAAAAGTTGGGGTACATGTATTTAGAAATCATATCAGCTGTAGGCCAGCCCTCACTATAAGATCATTGTTTAAATATACAAGTATTTTTGTGGCATGCAAGAAATGACACTCCATATCATCCCTGCATTTTGCTTTAGTTTGAGAACTGGAGGGACGGGCAGAGGGGGTTCATTTAGGTTTCATTATTTGGGGTCTTTGGGGCTGCTGCTCAGCAACGCAGCTCTCACTCACACTCCATGTCTTTCCACCTCCCTCCCAGGTGGACGCGTATGGAAACATTCTCCTCACCACTCTGGAGATGAATAACGAGGTGATGCCTTCTGACGTGGGGAGCAGCGTCAGTGACTCTCGGAATTCGGTCATGTCCTTTGACAGCTCCGGGGTCCAATTCAGGAAGCCGATGGCACCCCGAGACGGCTTCAGCCACCACTCGCTGGATCGGAGCGCCATGCGGAGCCGGGCCAACTGTCGGCTACGACGACGCTCCTCCAAGCTCAAGTTGAAAATCCCCAACCTGTCAGATGTTAGCACCATTGACAAGTGGTCCCGGGTCATTTTCCCTATCACCTTTGGATTTTTCAACCTAATCTACTGGTTGTACTATGTGAATTGATGTGCATCCCACTAGGAATCATGGGCCATATTTTGAGAGCACATTAAATTGGCTTTGATACAGTTCCAAAATATGTATACACATATACAAGTTGAACATATGTATATGCATATTTCTATATATTATATTTATATATACGTGTGAAATCTGAAGGACTTTTCTGCTGTATAAAGTATTAATAGGATGACTTGAATGTTTAAAAATAATTGTGAGAGAAGAATTTCAAGGCTTTGAGTTTCTTTTTCCTCCTGAAACAAACAAACTAACAAACAAACAAACAAACAAACAAACAACACAAGATCCCTCCTGGGGTTTTTGGAACTAAAGACTGCATGATATTTTTGCAAAAAAAAAAGAAAAAAGGAAAAAAGAAAAAGTGAAAGCTCTTGAGAGAGAAAAGATGTCTCAGAGTCCCATCGACTTTTTATTGTTACTTATTGTAATCGAAAATCCTCTACTGCAGCTCATGAAATCAGCGGCGGCTGTCTGGTCAGGAATCAGCTGAGTGAGATCCTTGAACCCCTCCCCCACCCACCGCGCGACCACCTGCCGGCCACCCCACTCCCACTCCCTCCATCACCCATGGATAACATGCACGGAAATCTCCGGTTCTACTATGTACAGCAACCTTGTTTGGATTATGTGTTGTTCCTTGGGTTTTTTGAAGTGATAGCGTTCTCTTTCTCAGACATCAGCTCTGGCCTCATGCTCGCCATTAGAAGGCCACTTGGATGGGATGTTTGACCGCCACATTCCTGCCCAGAGTCGACGCACTTGTATTCCTTTCTCTTCTCATGTTATTTTAAGAAAAAAAAACGTCCTCGGGGAAGGGGGTGGGTGGGAGGGTGGGTGTGGTGTGGTGGTTGGTTTTCATTATGGTTCAAAAACGAATGCTGATTATTGTAGATATGATTTTGTCTTGAAAAATACTGTGATTTCAGAAAGTGTCCGAACATGTTCTAGAGCTAGGGCATTAAGAGATTAATGAGTCAAAGGTATGCATTACTCATTTCTGATTGTTTGAAGACAAAAAACAAAAAAAAATCATATTCTGTACATTTGATCATTCAGTATTCTCATGAAAGTATACTTGTACTGTTTATTTCCTCCTATTGATTGAGTCACATGCTCTTTAAATGCCGAGTTCATTGACATCATATCCTGCTTTGTGTTTGCTAAAGGAAAACGGGGCGGGGGGAGGGGGGGGGATGCTTTTGTGATCTGTTTGAAATAATTTCACAGTGAAGATATAAGAACATGTATATTCAAAAGAGTCAACATATCAGCCCACAGTTTGACCAGTTGTAATTTAGTAGTCATTATTTCTTTGTTCGTTGAGCATTTTTTCAGTGTCAGAGTCACAGGCAGGAGAAGAATTCAGTGAGTCAGTCAGTGCTGTCCCATGAAAGCCGTGAACCTCCAGGATCGGAAACATCAGCTGCGTCAAGAATGATGCGCTCATTCAAACTGAAACAGCTAAGACTCCTACAACCCATGTACACCGTTCTTCTGTTCTTCTCTCCCACATGCATCCCAAAGTCCTGGCGCTCAGGTTGATTTGCAAAACAGACTAAAAGATGTCATTGACCCTGAGTTCAGACTGGATAATCATGGTTTTTAAAGTAACATTGTGTAGTTGTGACTGACTGATGGGTGGTAAGATGTTGTAAGATGACTCATCAAATTTGTTTGAATTTAGGACTTGGCGGAGTCCCGCGCTATTGAGATATGATTTGAAATGATCCTGAGGAAACTAACATCTTTTAACAACAGATAAAAGACCTTACTTGCCCTGAATGCTAGTGGTTCATCTCATTCCTGTAAGAATCCGTCCGGACGCACAGCAGCAGTCGTATGTGTGTTAACGCTGACTGCGTGGTCCATGTAGCTTTGCTTTAATTTACATGTACTGAGAATTCCGAACTATCTCATAGTACCTAAAAGCAGCAATGCAAGCTAGCAGGAGTTGCACACACATTCAGCTAAGATTACTTGGTAAAGGAGCAAACTTTCACAGGAGGAATGAAAGCAGCACCTTATTCAAGCATTTGTTAAAATAGTACTGCATAATGTTGCTTTAAAGGTTCCCAAATTAATCTGGTTCATGAAGTCCCCAAACAATGAGTTGGATAACCTGGACCCAGAGCCTTCGATGGGCATTTGATGATGACAAAATAAAACCATAGGTTTGACAGCAAATGATCCAGTTAGTTTGGAGCACTTGAAGCGCAGTTAATCATCTTCCTCGATGTCATCATCATTTCCGGCAGGGAGTCCCGTATCAGAGAAGTGATTGGCTCATTCAAACGTGAGGGAAATTCTCACATAGATAAACACGGGAGGCGAAGCTGGAAGGGCTGCAGAATATCGAGATCAAAATGGTGGAGCAGGAGTATCAACGTTGCGACACAGATATCCAATCCTGTTTGAGAGTGAATAGGAATACTGATCATAAACCTACTTGTTTGCATGAGTCATTGACACCTAAGATGTGGCCGGAGTTATTTTGTTTTGTATACGGTTGATACCTTGTAGAAGACAACAAAAAAGAACACTCCCGCTCTCCCCCTGCAAAAGGAGAGAGAACTTTTACATCAATTAACCATACAAGAACACACTGTGAAAAACTTTTCATGTCTGCAGCAGTAATGTAGAGAGGTTTTTATTTTTATTTTTCATGTTTGATGAGAACAGAAAAAAACGAGTGAACACGAGCCCCAGCGAACTAATTTAGCAGCAAACACTGTGAGAAAAGATGTTCAAATTTCACCATCTGGAAGCCTGGATATGGGAAAAAAAATTAAAATTTGCACTGAAGGAAGATCTATTATGTTATACAGACAGTACATAATCAGTATGAAAGCAGATATGTGTAACAGTGAGTAACTTCCCTCAAAAGTTGAGTCACGTAGCCTGTGACACCTTACTGAAGGAGGTCACCTCATATACCAATCCACTGATAACCATAGTTCTGTCAATTCGAATCTGATTTACAGAAGTCTTGCTTAGCCACACTGACAGACATCATCCCTAGAAATGATTGTCTTTTTGCAAAATTCTATTAGAATAGTCCCACACTATATATAATTAAATATCTAAAATTGTAGAAAAGTTCTTGACATATATATATTTTTTTTTTCAGATGTAAGATGGTGATTACCGATGTGCACATCCACTTTTATAGTTTCTAGTATTTTTGATTGAATTCAGATTAAGGAGGCTTTAATAATTTGTGCACATAATGAAAGGTCGAACAATAATGCGCATAATTATATTTACTGATGTATTATTCTTTATTTTTGGACCATTTCATCCTGATCTGCATACCAACAGCTTGTCAAACTGTTCAAAGGCCATATGATGGATCTCTACTAAGAGCTGGGTCAGACTTTGAGGCCTGTTTGTTCCAGTGCGAGAATAACGCGTATTGTTTGTACAGATATGGGACTTAACAACCATAATCATTATTGTAACTGTAATGGGAAGCCTAATCCATCTATTCTGTGGGTCAATGAAATGTACTTCTATTTTGTAACACAAGTATAACATTCTCCCTCAGGTTGTTGTTTTTATTTTTTAGATTTTAGAAGCATATCTTCTTCGATCTCCGAACACACACACACACACACACACACACACACACACACACACACACACGCGCGCGCGAGGAGGAATATTAGCAGCCCTTGCATGCTCGCAGTAAATATATTCACCATTCATTTCACTCAGAACATGTATTACCTGCTGTCTGGACACGATATCAGCACATTCATACTAAAAGCTATGAGGATCTTCTGTTCCTTTCTTTCTTTTAGGATAATTGCTTATACAAGAGAGAAAACACATTTCATTTGACACGTGTTCAAGGAGCAGAGGAGGAAGAAGAGGAGGAGGAGGAGGGAAAAAAGTATTGATCTGATTTCAATGTGAATTTTCTTGCCTCTAGTGTATATGTGTAATTACATGTGAATTGTACTGTAAATATGATATCTTTCACTTAATAGTTCTTAATGCATGAACAAAAACATGGCAGTTCGTAATACCAGCTAGCCTCACTGCTAATGGCATGGACAGCTTCTTTAGCATTGGCATACTTCTGCAAACGAAACCTAAAAAAAAAGAAAAAAAAGTGAAACACAAGAAATACACGGTGGGAACAAACTAATGGAGACATCAACGCAAGTGCTCTCACAGTGAAGGAGTGCCTGGTGGCTCTGTAGGCTAATGCTAATTAGCTCACTGTCAGCCAATGCCTTCTTGAATGAAATTGTTGGGTTTTGTCATCCTCCATGTCTGAACTAACTCTAGGATTTTTCAGCACAGTACACCTGCAGCGTTTACCTCAGTCATCGATAAGTCACTGAATCATCAACAAAGAAGGGCATTACGGTCTAGCTGGCTTCTAGAGACTCGAGGAACAGGATTGCCTTAAGAAGGCGAGTGGGATGTTCTTTCTTGTTCCTCAAAAAAAAAAAAAAAATAGCATGCCCTTGAGCAAGGTACGTAGCCAAGTGTCCAAGTGCAGCTGCTCATGTGCCAACACTCAATGTCTGGACAGGATGGACCTCGGATGTTGATGGAAAATTGTTCTCCGGATAAAAACTGATGATGATTATTATCTCTGATCTTGATGCAAAACCACACACAAGAAACAATTTTCCCATCAGCACTGAAACTATAAAATACACCTTAGGATTGCATGTCACGCAGTCCCAATATCAGAAATGTTACATGACGCTTCTTTTAGTCAGATTTTTTTTTTTTTTTAAAGTTTGAGGCTTTCCAATCTTACTAATGATGTTTTTGATGCCGTTTTATATCTGACCGGCTAGGGCGAGTTATAGATCATGTCACGCTGTCCAGTTTTAGACTGCTTCATCCCGGATCACACTCCTCGTTTGAGTTATCAATAGTCCTGAGACCTTTAAAACACGAGCGGATCACAACCGTGCAGGAAACTCGGACCCAACAAGGCTGACAGACTCCTCACTGTTGGAAGAACTTCTGTTGGTGCATTCATTATCTTGTAAACCTTGTACTGTAGGTTTTGTTTTGCATGACCTGAGTTTTGAAAGGTTTGTTTTCATATATTTTGACTCCACTCCATCAGAATCATCTCCGCAGCCAGGAAAAGAAAGATCCAGTGTTTACATGCTCAAATTGCACTTGATTTACAGCCAGCTGGATAAATCTTGTGAAGCAAAACTGTTCATAAAACTGAAGGAAAAAAAAAAAGTAGAAGAAGAAGGAACGTACGTGGTGTGAATCACGCAATTGTACGTCTAGAAAATGTTCTTATTGTAAATCACACAATTTGGACTCGATGCACAAAGTGCATGCTGTAGTTTTATCAGGTTCAGCATTGATATCAGCCGCCCTTCAGCTACAGAGGATGTAAAGGACGCTCAGCAGTAGTGTCTGAACGTAAGCCATGTGACTGCTCACTGAGTGGGTGTCCCCTGTATTTTCTCTTGAATAAGTTGCCTCTGGTTATGGTCTGTTGTTGATTACTGTGTGACGCTACTCGCCAGAAGCTGTGCTGATTCCCAGTTACACATCACTTTACCTCCCACTTTGAAAGATCCCACCTGGGAGATCATCAGTAGGTGAGAAAGAGTTTCCAAAACTTTCTTAAAAAAGAAAAAAGAAAAAAAATTGGCAACAAACAGAGAGAAACCCACGAAACCAACAGCTCATTTATTTATTTTTTTATATAAATGATTTTCGTCATTTCTGTGTTCATTTCGGATTTGTTGTATTTTTTGCATTTGTTATGGATTGTTATTCTTGTTGTTGTTGTTTTATCATAAGAAGGAAATGTTATTCATCTGATATACTGGCACTGGAAGAAAAATGCATTTGGTTTTTTGTACTGTAATTGTTTTGTTCACATTGGGCGCTTATTTGATTCAGTTGTTTAATGAGGTGTTTGATTTCACTTGGAGTATCAGTACTCATGGAATCAACATTTGTGTAGTATGAAGTTGTATTTTTGAGTTCTTTTTTTTGTCAGTGCAAATTAATGTTATAGTGTCAATCAGCTTTTTTAGGTGTTTGAACAAATGTGTTTTTTTACAAATACAAGGTGTTCAAGTATGTGGTATAAAAAGGGTTATCATTCAAACAGACTTTTTACAAATAAAGGCTTATACAGTAAATAAACTTGTCTTTTCATTTGCCCTTTGAGGACTAATATTAAAATTTTTTTTCATTTTTTTTTTTTATTAATCTATTTCGCGATATTAGTCCCCAAATGGTAAATAGCATACAGTGTTGCAAAACAAAATTCAGGTATTTACCATTGCTAACTTGTCAGAGCTCTCACCTCTTAATTGGTGTCTTGCTTTCAATAAGGACTGCTGGATATGAATAACAGTCCGAGAAACAAATTTAAGAGAAATCAAGAGTGTCTTCATTGAATTTGATTATAAAATATTGCGCGATTATGACAATATACCTCCTTTCATACCCTATTTCCTGAATAAAGACGCAAAGTGACTCCTGCTGACAAGTGTAATATTTGCCCCGTTCTCAATCAGGAACTATTAAACTGTATTATTTTAACATTGTTGTCAAATTTATAACTTGAGTTGAAGGCAGATTTATTCCTTTTCATTTTATTTTTCAACCCATTTTTTTCTGCGTGTGTTTGGTTCTTTAATTATTTGGCTTGTTCCAATATTAGCCGAGAATGCTGCAACCTCAATAAAGCTACAATAGCATATTAGGGCAATTTTTTAAAAAAAGTTTGTCCACTAAAAAAAAACTTGTTCCTGCCACAGACAGGCTCAGATTGTTATTGACAACATCACCGGAAGGATCCTACAGAGACAGACGTGTGTCAAATTTACTGGGTGGGTAGTTTCCCATCATCCCTCTGGTCTCGGCTGTCTCTTCCAGTTTATTTTTGACACGTAGAAGACAAATCTCGAGCGCAGCGATGTCGATCTGTGGTGTAAAAATCCACTGATGTGTTGACAGTGTCGTGTATTACTGCTGGATGTGGTGGTGCAGATCACCGACATAATACATCCAACTCTGAACAGCACCGACGTTCCTTCTCGGTGAGCATCAGGTCACCGCGCCCACGTCAGGACCGCCAGGCTCCAGAGGACCGTCGCCTCACAGCCCCCCCCAAAAAAACATAGCCAGCCTCCTCATTGAAAAATACTTCATGTACATTTAAATCAGCTAAATATTTGTCCATGGCATGATTCCTCTTGTTAATGTCAAACACGCCTCGCTACAACACTGCAGAGAGTAAAAGCTATACAGGGTCTTTTCTTTGATGTTGTCAGACACTGGAATCTGTGTGTGTGAAGATCAGAAGAGACGTTTGCTTCATAACATGACGCTGTAGTTCGAGCATTCACACTCAGTATTGGAACAACTTCCAGAATTAAGACCCCTTTAGATCATGACAACTCAATTCCATGGAAAGATAGGGCCCAGGCTGAAAAACATTGGAATTTCCCTTTAAAGTGAGCTATGACGTCACAGGTGGGACAGCGGTAGACTTGAGGAGTGTTTGAGGCAGTAAAGTTTGGGGGTTTTTTGGGTTTCGATACAGTCTGAGGTCATTTCCATGGTGACTACAATGTGAGCGCGCATACATACGGTGCAGACAAACTATTCACGATTACTAGCAAGACTTCTGAAACACAACGCAACACACACGCGCACACATTACCATTAGGCTGAAAGCAATAAACAGAAGAGCCGTCCGCTGCTTGAATTAAAGACATATTACTCAAGGTCTTTTAGATTTCTGTTTTATTAATGCTGTTTGTGTTTTGGTTTGTATTTCACGCCAAAAACAAGTCAGTAGAGGCAGTCTTGGTATGCTGCACTGTAAGTGGATGGCAGGGGTCTCCCTGGTGGGCTTTGCGTGATGTCTTGTCTGTGTGGACGCCTGCTGGAGACTTGAACATGTAGGTGTGATTGCAGTGTGAAGGCTACATGTGTGTTATCTCTGCCATAGACTGCTAACATGTCCGCCCTCATTCCCATTGCATGTTGGGATTGATTCCAGCCCCCTGCGGCCTTTAACAACAGGCTGAGCAGTATTTAACAAGTCAAACTGATACTTGATGTGATTTCAGTGCATTTTGAATCCATATCACCAGAAAAATAGACTACTCCTTTACTACTAGCGCTTTAAGTCATTAACAAAAAAATCAACGCACGCCAGAGTTGTTAATGATACATTGATGGCTTCAAACAAACATCCATTCCAGGTGTGATTAATGATTTTGGAGCAAAGGCCCCGCGCCCTTACACACTAATAATTCACTATCATCAGGAGCAGCTCTGGGGTCACGTGTAAATGGTGTCGTGTATGTGAATGCAAATGACATTCATCATTTAGGATGTCCTGGGAACCATTTTCTACACAACTGGGACGAAATCTGTGCGCGATTAACTCGCCTTATCAGGGCCTAAAGGTAAAATACAGTGTACCTGCAGTAACTCTTTGTGATATGGAACTAATAGTGCACCAAACGATCGGGAGACCAAGTGCTAATAGAGAAGTAGGGCGTTAGTAATAGCGCCTAACTTGTCTCCCTTGCTGAAATACACAAACATTTGAAACAGATTCAATATTCTCTCAGAATTTAATGGAGAATTTTAAAGAGAGAGAGAGAGAGAGAGAGAGAGAGAAAAAAAACAAGACCCAGTCTATATGGCAAAAATGAGTTATGAATGTGAAACTGTTGATGTAAAATAATCTGTTGAAAACTCAGTGACGAGGTAGAACTGCAATGCCCCCGATTTGATTCCAGACCGGGCAATAAAGCGAAACATGAAGGAAAAAAAGAAGTTTTATTGAGCCGAGCAGTTTTGCAGAAGCAGTTTTTACGTCTGATTTATCAGAGCAGTACTGTTTGAAGTGTTTTGGAGTGATTCAATAAGAGCATTTAAATAAGCTGCTCCTCAGCGTAACATTGGATGCAATTATTGATATTTAATAATCTGAAGTCAGTTTATATGCGCAAGCTTGTTTCTGCTTGTAATGACATTAATGGCAATTAACCACAACAATGACCCGCATGCACAGCACCAGGAGATTAGCGGGATTCAGCCCTCGCTTTTCTTTTATTAAACACACTCCCGCCATCTTCCGCATGTGAAAAGTCGTCCGTGAAAAGAGCGCGTCGGAGAATTTCAAACTGGCGCAATCGGAAAGAGATAAGAATTACTTAACCACTCGTTTGACATTGTAGATATTTTTCTCCAAAATATCATGAATACTGTTGCACAGTAATCCTTTATCGCTTTGAATGGCAGAGGTGCTCCTCCAAAGTGCTTGAATAAGCTAGAAAGCCTGGAAGGCCTCGTTTCAAACGTGCTCAGCAGCCACCTACAAACATTAAGATCATAGCAACACACTCACACTCCCCTGGTTTCCCCCATTTCCTGTTTTTCTGCTCTATATCACTTCTATTTCAGATATAGATGTTTTAATATCAATAATGCATCGGGGCAAGAGAAGGCGTGCAGCAGCACAGTTACAAAGGAAAGAAGCATTGTCCAAATCTCCACCGTGAACACTAAATAAGGTGTTTTTGACACGGAATGATTCAATATAAAATAGAATCTACGACGAATGTCTGCAGATACGATCATGATGACATATTTTGGTTAGATTTGCGGTATTTTTTTATTTACCAATGCAAATAGTTCTAATGAAAAAAGAATCAATGTTAAAAGAATCAATGTTAAATTCCATTGTCAAGAATTTAGCTATACTTTCCTGTCGTATGAGAAGGATCATTTTAGTATTGTTTTATTTCATAATCTATGTATCACAAAGTCGCTGTCGCTCTCTCTCTCTCTCTCTCTCTCTCTCTCTCTCTCACACACACACACACACACACACACACACACACACATAAATACCATATTAGCAAGTGAAAATGTAATTTCAATCGTTTCAATCTATTGGAATCTCCCAGTTGTCAAACAATTGATCAATGATCACAATTACTCTTCTTGAGCTTTGGTGAACCCTGTTAATACCAGAATCTACACACATTAGCGCGACTGATTAGAGGTCAGATGTCAAGTATTGATTTTCAAGGAATGAAAGGGGATGACTCCATTTGACTGATAAGTGAGCAGGCCCTAACAAGTTGTGGTGAAAGGGTTGTGAGTTTAAATCATCGACCACATCCACCACGGAGCTGCAGCTTCAACCCAAGTGATCATTTTTAATCTGATCACAACAACAAGGAGCGACTGGGATGGGTTTTTTTTTTTTTTTCTTCAGTTTATTTTCATTTTCAATCTTTGTGCCCTAAGTGTGAGTCATTTCGGTGCTCTGACCACATAGAGTAAGCCATAAAAAGATTTATGACTATGAAAATCAATTATGATAATTCAAAAATCTGATAATCAAAAATCATTTGATTTATTGCCCCCCCCCCCCCAGAGTTTGGATATGATCCTCCTTTAGATGCCAGCCAGATTTGATGCACGGGTTTCTCTCGCCTTAATTGATTTCTTTTAATTTACTCACTCGCCACTAGCAGGCACTTGGACAGCTGATTACGCTGCTAAGTGAGTTCACCTTGAGAGGGTTTATAAATAACGTCCAACATGTAGTGACACGCGGTATAGAAATCACATCAAATGACTTTAAATAGCCTTTTAAAAACCACAACAACCAAACAACAATGCTGCTTCCCTTCAGCCCTGAACCAAAGATGAACATGTCGCACTCGCAGCACAACTCGCCTGGATTTTTATCGTTCTTTCCGCAGAGAGAGAGGCTCTTTCTGCGCTGGAGTGCAGGGCTCTGTTAGGAAGATGGATACAGAGCCGCTGAAGTAGCTCGGCAAAATGTGCCTTCCATTTCCGTGTTCAATTGTCAGCACTCCATATAAAAACATCAAATATTGAAAGGGTGCATTAACATGGGTCAGAAATTGATGGCTGTACCTCTGTGGGACGGGAAAAAAAAAAAAAGTAGTCCAAAAGCAGTGGATGCTTTGAATGCCTCTGAATCTATTGAAGAAGAAGAAAAAAAGAAGTTGGCCTGCAATCTTTAAAGAATATTATTGGAGCGTTCATTTTGATGCAAAGACATAGCAAGAGGTTGACAAGTCAGAGATCGCCAGGGTCACGAAATATCTCGACTCATCAGTAAATCTGTCAGTAGTTTACCCCACACACGAATTTTTGCAGCATCGGCTCTGACATGACAAAATGTCAGAGCCGCGCTTCTCTTTAGCCCAGTGTAGCCGTCTGTTTTTCAACTACAGGGCCTGTGTTGCCATGGAGTTCTTGTTTGGGGGTTGAATAGAGAGTGAAGAAAAGAAGAAGAAGAAGAGTGGGAACATAATGTGTGTGATAAAATATTAAGATACATTGCTTTTATGCAATGTGACCATCACTGAACCACTGAACCCAACCCCCAGGGGCGTCATTTGGAAAAATCCTCGGGTAAAGCAAAAATGGCGTTGGTAGATGGTGGTAGTGGGGGGGGGGGGGGGGGGCAGTTAAAGGTGAGATTATAATTAATTGTAGCTGATAAAATGCAAACTTTGTATTTTGTGCCATGAATGCAGCGGTAAAATGTTCTGCGATGTGTGGAGAGAGAGAGAGAGAGACAGAGAGAGAGAGAGAGAGAGAGGTACGCGTGGTACATCAGCAGTGTTGCCCTCCGACTTCTGTATGATTCCATGAATATCAATCAGATCACAAGATCTCATTATCTCTGAGGTTGTCTCTCTCCAGTATTTGACATTCCAGATAAAGAAAGCACAGCGAGAATCACTTTGATTCGTTTTCGTATGCTGCGAGGGGACGAAAAATTCAAATTTAACATAAAATTATTATTTTCTGGCCTCTCTAAACTGCAAGCTCAATTTATTTTGGCATTTCTCAGATGAAGACAGACACTGAAGGACAGGTTTGAGATGCTGAATTATGCCATTAGACAAAGTGAATACGGGAACATCAAGCGTTTTAGGGAAGCCTAATGTTTCTGGGTGCCCGTGAGGGTCAACTGTGAGATCGTTACATTTTTTTTTACTGCCGGCACTCTGTGGAAGTTATAGCTCAGCTGCAGCACTGACAGGCAGTCTATTACCATTGACTGTCGGCTGATGTAAACTCCTCCCTTCCTCCTCCTCCTCCTCTGCGGCCCCATACGTGTTTCATCTCTCCTCCTCAGACTATCTCATGCTAGGTCACCTGCGGTGATACTGAACCGAATTTCTGAGATGACAAAAGTATCAGGAGATGTTGCGCCTGCTTTCAGTGGCCCAGTTTTTTTGTTTTTTTGTTTTTTTTTCTGTGAGGTTTATTTGCGCAATTGTGTCAATCTTTGTGAAAGCAGCGCTTCACACTGGTGTTTGATGTCGATGTGAGATGATTGTTCAGTGTCACTGCGTTTGCTTTTACTGCCAAGGAGCAATAACGCAAAGAAGACCTTTGCTTCCATGCGAGTCAGATGCTGTTTCACACAGACTGTTTGTGGCCTTGCGCTCTTGTTTTCTTAGGTTTTCAGTGTTTCTCGGGTTGCTCAGTAGCTGTAGCCAGGCTCCGTGTCTGGCCTGTGCTTGTTTTCCAGGCTGTTGAGAGCCAGAGAGGAGAGTGAGGAGGAGTAAAGTCTGGCGAGGCCAGAGTGTGGCTGTCTTGTCTCTGTTACCATCAGCTGCCTCCAGCTCCCTTCACTCTGCAACACACACACAAACACTCACGCACGCACACGCGCGCGCGCACGCACGCACACACACACACACACACAGTCCTAACAGTCTGGCCTGGCATCTGCTGGCCATCGTCTGAACTGCATCCTTTACTTTAAAAGAACTGCAGTTACAGTGCACACGCATGCATGTACATACAGCGAGTCTCTATATATTAATCAATATATTATCAATCGACACCCACTTGTTCTTATGCTATTGTTCAATGTAAAAGTTACCATCAATGGCTCAAATCAAATCAAATAGGAGAGAAAAGCCGGCCACGCCTCAAATGTGTACTCTCATGGTGCCAAAGCTCTGATTCACACCTCCTCCTCCTCCTCACACCTCCAGTCTGCTTACATGGAAACACTGGTAGTAGTGGGAGGATGAATAATCATCTGTGGAGGTATTTCACTGAATCCTGCATGAGGTTTGTGGAGGACACACTTCCAGGGCTAAACCACGTTTATCCCAGTGTAGGAGAGCAGCTTGCAAAATGGCAACCATCTAAAAACTGTAGGCTTATCATTAGTTAGTATTTCTTTATTATGGCATTTAAATCTGCAAAATAATGTTTCGAATGCTGTCGGTTTGTCTGTCTGTCTGCAGGATCGCATAAAAAGAGGGGTCTATTTCTTCTGAACTTGGTGGAGGCATTTAGGGACGGGTAATTATTATTAATGCTAATATGATAAAGAGTCTTCGACCTGTAGCAAAGTAAAACTAGAATTATAATAAATACACACCGGAGCAAATACCCGCGGTGCCCAGATGATTCATTTGAATGAGTCAAAGAGCAAACCAAAGTTTTCAGTTGCTTCGTGATAAAAACAAGTCTAAATAAGCAAAGTTAATGACATTTTCTATAGTGCTGATCAGCAAAGCAGCCACCGTGGTACGCTGAACACTGCCACGCCGACGCAGGCAAGCGTTTAGCTCAGCTCTGCCTTACACGGCTCTTACTCAGCTTTAATTTATTTTTAATACAAAGGGAACCTTTGAACAGATGCGCATTTTGCAGCAATTATTTACTTTGATGAATAATGTACGGACGTGTTTTAGTAACAAAGGCATTTACACCGCTCTTCCAAAGGATACTCCCTCAGAATATCCGGCAAACACGTCGCTCCAAAATCCTGGATTGAGTTTCCGTGGAAACATCTGCATTCATTCGTTTGTTCACTCATTTATTCCGCCCCCCCCCCCTTTAATGTGTCTGTATGGATAACACGGTTCTAAAATTTCATCAAATCCATGCATGATTGATGATTTCGTTCATTTTTTATTGATTTTATTCCGATGCAACATTCATCCATTCCTTTCTTATCACTTATTTACTCCTACCGGCAACTTAATTCTTCATAAATGTTTCTCGATGGCGGCGTTGATGCTGATCACTTGGTCATGAGTCATGCTGTTGATTTCATTTATTTAAAAGTCTGTCTCTTCTTGTTGCACCGTACACTTCTGCCCAAACCCACAGCTGCCAACACGTGTTGCTCAGATGAGGCTCAGACACGGAGATGGTCTAACTTCCTGACCTGTCACGCAAGTATCCTGTGGATAACGAGCCCTACAAGCCTCCCTCCACTTCTCCCTCACCCCGTCCAGTCACCCCTGATCAACATTACCCACACTGCTAATCACTTGTGTCAGCTTCTGGTAATTGTAGACAATTAATCATGTGTGATTCAGTGTCTCGCTCTTTGTCAGCGTTGTGCTTTACACGGTGTGAAAACGACCAAGGTGAAACTGTCTTTATTAAGTATGCAGCACCAGGGAGTGAACTCCCCAATGATAAGCAGCATGTTGCATTGCCTTGGCTTACACTTCCTTAAGGCAAGCGATAAAGGCCAGGTGGAAATTAAATTACATTAATTCCTTTGCCAGAAGCCCTGACCCAGAATGACCTACAAGACGAAGAGGATGCAGTATGAACTGGAGCTAAAGTACTGCCAAAATACTGAAAAATGCATCAGGACAAATCAGCCTGACAACACAGTGTGGTCTAAACCTGCCACACAACACCTTGGAATACACACATCATGTAACCTCCACTGACTTATTTAAAACGCTCAGTGTTCACTCAAGATGACTTCCAAGACTAGAAATAATCTCATTCTCATCTTCTACTGCTGCTGGGAACGTGGATTTTGGGGGGTTTTGTGTTTTGTTTTTTGTCTTTTTCAATACACAGAAGTATCCCCACCCAGTCTGGCAAACATGGATATGCAAACATTGTGTTATCAACGTGCACAGTATCAGCCAGTCCATTACCTGGTATAATGTACCTTACCAGCCTCTCAGTGTAACATCACTCCACGAGCGCTACTCTCAAGAGTTGGTCAGTCAAGACTCCGGAACGAAGATGTGCTCCAAGCTGACCTTGGTGGTGCTTATTAGCCTAATAGGTAATTACATTTATGCATCTTCATCTTGTGATTTTTTTTATATATGCATTGTTCCCCATGAAATATGGCCGCTAAGAAAGAAGGAACCATTTTAAATCAAACCACTGACGCTTGAAAGCTGTGAACTTGTCATTTTGTAGGATGTGCAGAGTTGATCACAGTCACAACCCCGCACAGGTACGTCAATGTCACGCGGGGACACAGTGTCCTTCTCCAGTGCAACTTTCAGACTTCACACGAGACCACCAGCCTGACCATCCAGTGGAGCTTCGATTCAACATCCTCCATGTCACCGCAACCGGTAGACCCGCGCTGCTCAGATCAAATGTGCAAACTTGAGTTAACACAAACGTTCCATCTTTTTCTTGTCTTGTTTTAATAATTTTAAAAGGCAGTGAGACATTGAATCTTTTTTTTTGTTTTTGTTTTTTTTTTGGAAAGTTTGCTTTGCCCTAGAGGTCAAGATGATTGTTGTATACCAAAATATGGCTGGAGGACGGGCATGTCTTTTCTGTTATTGAACTGCAACGGTTCAACTGGGATATCACAACTGTGGGATATTTGTAGGATATTCAAATTTTAAATATTAATCAAAATACTTCTAAAAAGACTCTTGCACTTTGACTAAAAACGCCTGAAAATAACACACGTCAGAAATAACACGCTTTTTCTGTGTGTTCTTGCCCAACGGCTGGAAACACACCTTGCTGCGAAAACAAAACCTGTGACTGAAACCTGAGATAAGACCAGATGTAACAAGCCCCATTCAGATATTAATGTAGGATTATTAGTCAGAGTTTGACCGAATCAACAGGGTGGGATGTTTTTTGTTTTTTTTTTTAATTCTCCAAGATAAAACATTACCACACAACTGCTATAACTACACTAAAAAGTAATTACTTTAGGCCCAAACTTGTGTAGTTGTTTTAGAATTGACCACTTTTACTATTTTTTTAATCATAGGTAAGAACCGCTTTGATGATGCAAATGTAACCAGCAGCAGCAAATTCAATTCGTTCAATTAAAAAAAAAAAAGACACGCACATGTAACCTTGTAAATGTAAACGCTTTTTAATGTTCTTGCAGATATTTTACTATCAAGCAGGGACGGATGTCATTCCCAAAGGGTATGAGGACCGACTTCAGCCTCCCTCTGCTCCTGGAACGACCAAAAACGCCTCAATAATCATAAGCAACATGCAACCATCAGACTCCGGAGTCTACTCCTGCGAGGTTCACAACCTCCCCGACATCGAAGGACAGACTCAGGTCAATATCATCGTGAACGTTCTCGGTAAGTTTGATTAACTTTGTTACGCTGGCAAATTCCATGTTTCTCTTTTTAGCACACTATTTTTATGAAAAAATAAATAAAAACAGGATGTTTAAATGTTGTAGATTGAGATTTGATGTAACTTAAGAAGGCCTGAACAATTAATCATTCATTCATCATCCAAAGTAAGGTGAAAGATACGTCTTGCAGATGCGCTGGGACACATCATCAGTGATGTAACCTGGGGTCATTGGGTGTTTCGGGTCTTTCAACATCAGACACCCTCGTCCAGGCGACCCGACCGGGGTTGATCAGACCCCAACCTGTGTCCCAGCAGCATTTCCCCACGGATCTGCCCTCTTGATCCATAGCCACCTTGTGGCTTTCTCTGCGGCTTCTGTAGCGGATCTGATAGCCTTCCTCTTTGCCTCCCCGGTGAGGCCCAGCAGCGTGAACACTTTGCTGAGTGAACGCCCTGCAAATCCTCGGCAGCCCACCTCCAGAGACTCACAGCGAGTTCTCCAGCCCCGCCTCCTGCATTCTTCTACCAGCTCCTGGTACTTGGCACGCTTTCTCTCGTTGGCCTCGTCCATGCGCTCTTCCCAGGGCACTGTGTGCTCCAGTATGATCAACGGCTTGGTGGAATCTGACAGGATGATCATGTCTGGTCGAAAATATACAAAACACACTGAGGGGTGGAGAATTATAAGGCCGTATTCAGCCTGCCAGCCAAAATAAAAGTTTGGGGATATCAGTACTGTATCCAGATTTATATTTGATAGTCTGAACAGCAAAGAAAAAAAAAACAGGTGAAATTCATATTTAAAGATTCTTGGAAATCTAATCAGATCCTTTTCCTTCAGACTCATCATAGTCTGGATGCTCAAATAGGATTGCAAAGTGTCTTCTGTGTCACTAGCAACCTTTTCCTTTATGCTAATATGCCAAATTAAGACTGAGCCTCGTAGAACGGCTGTCTGCGCACAACAAATCTGAATTCCTCACTTGCAAAGAACAGTGTGGACAGTAAAAGAAGCGATTTCTGATGGTTGTTAGAAACCGATTTGCCTGCAGTCTTAACAAGGTCCGTGTGTACAGGTCCACACCCATCATCGGTAGACTCACTTGAATTTCAGCATCACGGAGGAGGAAACTGGTTCTTTTCGTGTTAACGTGTGCTCTGGGTTCTGTTCTCTGTGTCATGTTAACATGTGGGCTGCCAGACCTTGAAACACCTTTTAGATGGTTAAAAAAAAAGAAAAAAGTCTTGTGGCGCTTCACTCAGTATTTTCACTTGTGGAAGGGTCTGTGCTACCACCTGGTAAATTATTGTTAAGCTCTTACTCCAACCCTCGTAAAAGAAGACTTTACATGCGAGATTACATGATCAGAACCGTAACATTAGCTAACAGATTAAAATCATGGCCCTGCATAGTCTGACTAGGGAAATACATCCAATTTGAATCCTCTCATTCACTGAGTTACCAGGACAACCTTGCAGGCCTCAGTATCCTCAGCCGTTTCCATGGTTACTGCAGCAGTCTCTTCATTGTCAGTGCTGGAAATTAGAGTAGGACTGTGACTGCATCCTGGTACTGCATACAGAGTATATCTATCAGTGTTTGCTGCATTCTAACCACATTTGTACCTTGGCTACGTTTGCAGAACACACTCCACACTCTGAATGTGACGCATGCATTCGAGACCTATGATTGTTCATGCATGTGTTCATGTTTATTATCATGCAATCATAGATGGTTCTCATCACGCTTAGATATTATTTTGGTATGACATTTGACATGTCCTTCCTACATGCTTCATGCAGTCTAACAGTCAATACTTCCTTAACATTTAAACACATTGAAGTATAAATTTTAACCCCCAACGCCTAAATAAGGAACCCGTTGTAAGTCAGAACAAAGTTGCAGGGACACTCCCAACACACTTCCTGCTTAACCGCCTGATAAGAGACACACGTGACATCGTGTTTGACTGCCATTTCCTCAAATTTGAAAATTGTCAATGTTCCAAAGTCAACCGACGTCCAGGTCTTTTTTGAGTGGGCAGAACTACACCGTACTATTCCTACTACTTCAACTACTTCTACGAAAACTCTAAATATTTCTTTATTTCTAAGTATCATTTACAAACTTTTCTTGAGATGAATCAGCAGTATGCGTGTGAAAAAAGATCAACTTTAGACACTAAACTTAGATCAGTCGAGTACACGGGCGAACACAGATTGGTGTGCTGAAACGTTCTGATCGTTCTCCAAAAATGTCCAGTTCATTCCAGTTGATCTATTCCAGGGGGACGTGATGTCGCAAGTTGGGCTGTCATGTACACACATATGAAAATGATGACAAATATGAGTGTAACACAGTTATGGAAATCAAAATTATACTTAATTCCGGACTTCTTCTTTCCTTCCAATGCTTTTGGCTGAAATGCTCCAATGTCAAGTGGATCTAATCTAAAGTAACTGTGCGGTCTCTCAGAGAAGCCCTCTGTTCCTTACTGCGCCGTCCACGGCGATGTGGAAGCGGGCCACCTGGTCACCCTGACCTGCCACAGTGAGAAAGGCAGCCCCAGGCCGAAGTACACCTGGATCAGACTGGATCAGACAAAGACCAGGAGGCCTGTACTGGGACGAAGTGAGTACTGCGAGTGTGTGCTTGAGATATACTTGAGTATTTGTACACACTTTTGTTATCATTGTTTCCTCAGTGACCACAACTGGAATACTGGAGTTCAAAAACATATCGCAGTTTCAGTTTGGGGAGTATCAGTGCAACGCTACCAATGTGGTGGGATTTTCAACCTGCACTGTAGACCTGAGCCCTGGTAGGTTCCCTCTTTTTTTGAGAATATCTGAGTAGACCAAGATGACGATCAAATAACCTTTTTTTTTTTTCCTCAAACCTGTGTGTTTGTGTGTGTAGAAGTAGCAGACGGAGTGATTGCTGCTGCAGTGATCGGGGCTTTGCTGGGATGTGTCCTCATCTTCCTGGTTGTGTGGTTCATCGCTCACACTTTGAAGAGGAAGAAGTACAAAGCAGTCAAAGCGTCCGAAGCCAACGAGATGAAGTGAGATTTGAACTTCTTCATGTTACGTTTCATTCTTTATTGTGTAATTATGGGGTGTATCGTCAACTCTACGTGTATCCACTAGGAGGAGCTCTCCTCAGACTCAGGAGGGAGCAGTCACCATGACAACCACAGCCGGCAATCTCCATGATGAGGAAGATGAGCCACACGCCTAAAAAAGACCCAGTGGAAACGTCACAGTTATGAACAACAAGATGTTCATTTGTAATCAGTCTGATGGAGAACATTGCTCGTTTAAAGTGGCATTTTGATGTTTCAGTTTCTAAAAACGTACACCTATGAGCAATTACACCTCTGAAGCGCTTCTCACGTTCAAGTTAGATTGTAACATGGAATATTTCTATCTTGTTTCTAATGCTGGTATGTTTTTTTTTTAAAGAGGGTTATAATGTGACAGCAGAGATGGAACTTGTTCGCACAATTTATTTCATTTGTGGCCACAAGATAATATCACATAAGACAATACAACTTCCTCCCACATTGATTATTTTGTTTTATACAATCGTGTACGTCGTGGCAACAAATAAATCAAATTGTGTTTCTCCAAGACTTTTCCTCTCTCTCTCTCTCTCTCTCTCTCTCTCTCCATGGCCACTCTGAGGTTCCGTAGAACACTGAAGGTGACAAATGTATCTTTGTTTTTTTTTATAAGGTCAGAAGTCACACATTAAAATTTGAATTACTAAAATCCTACCATTTAATTTTAATAGCTTCTTTGTACATTGTTAAGAAAGGAGGGATGCTGAGTGGAATGCCAGACCGATCAACAGAGGAATGAAATGTAACTGTTTTAGTCAGCAACTTCCTGACCATAATGATAAAATCATGCTGAATAATGATTGAAAATGTTTCATACGGAGTCACTGGACCATGTGACTCCTCCAGTTTGACCATATTCATCTAGGTGGCAGCAGACTTCCTTAGAACCGCAGTCTATGACTCAGGAAATGGACATTTGATAAACCCTTTGTGAGACCACATTCATTCCTCGCGGGGGGACGGCTGGAGACAGAAAACTACGTCAGGGTTTTTATCACGTGTAGCACAAGCAACCCTGTTTTGACTTTGTGCTCCTTCGTTTTTGCCTCAAGCTTGCTTAAGTGGTTCCACGTGAACTCTTCCTGAGCACAAAACCCATCAGGCCTTTTCACTCAAATACTCCTTCAAGATAAGAGCTTCTCTGCTCCAGTCCAAAGTCTCTTTTCATATCAAGAACATACACGTGTTCTTCACTTTACTCCCTTGATCCAGTTCAGTCTAGAACAAAGCGTAAAACGTCACAGATCACTTGATAATCACACACACACACACACACACACACACACTGTACTGTTGGACTTTGGCTTCTCATACTGAAGGTTTTTCTTTTATGACTCCTTTCTTCTCTGAAATCAAAGCTGAACTCTCACAGTTAGTCGCCGATCCAGATCACCGTGAACACAGACAACAGATACTGACTCCGGCTCTCTGCCCCTCACTGAAACCTACCATTTTTAGGACAAATTGAGGTTATGGTTTTTGGTGTGGACGGCTCTCAACTCTGACTCAACGTTAAAAGTTACTCGGGGATTCACACATTGAAACGTTAAAAGGTTTATTCAAAAATTATTTCAGGTGAATTAACATTATACAATAAATAATAAACATTCTATCAATAAACATCAGGTACAAAGTAATAGCTGAGCAAGGTACAAAAATACTGATCAACTAAAACATTAAAAGGACCGAAAGAAAAGCTGAATGATGAGCTCATCAGAAGGCAGCAAGTGAAGAGCAAGTTGTTGAAGCTGATGACAGTGGAATATGGAGCAAACTCTGGGTTGCATGTGGAGAAAGATGAGTTTTTAAAGCGCTGGTGCATTTTTTTTCCCCCACACAGATTAGCATACCTTATATTCAAACCCTCGCCAACCCAGTTGTTGCAATGCCCATAAGCTTATTGCTGCAATGTAAATCTACACTTCACGGTAGATGGACGAAGGATGCAAACTGCATATCCTCAGAGACTGACACCGGTCGAGACGGCCAACTTCACTTTGCCTTCTACTGACTTCATAATCTTTCCCCCAGACTTCCTAATTGTTATCAGACCAGTGGACCGGCACTGACACTCAGGTTATCGGTGCATCAGTCTGGGGTAGGTGAGCGTTCAAAAATTGCGGGACAGTCGAGAGAGAAAAAAAGAGGGAAGCACAGAGGATTGGAGGTAATTAGCGTGTTGTATCTACTGCAGGACAATTAGACTCAAGCTGGCCACCTCTGTAACTAATAAATGACCTGCTGCATTCATCTGTTTGATTCACTGCGAAGGTGTTGACAGGAGTCCTCTTGTAGCGCAGAGTGAGGAGTCAGAGCTGTTTTGGCAGCACCTGTTGATTTGAATGTCGTGGCTGGTTGACGCCTGCGCTGGGAGTGAGATGGTTGATGTGGGTTTCAGACCTTATTAACGGGAGAGCAGATAGAGCATAGGAGTGAAGGGACCTTCCTGTCACGCCTGCAGGCCAAAACCACGCGCAGTGCTGAGAACATCATCTCTGGTCAGGTAGCATCCGCAGAGTTGCCGCAGGCCAGTGAAAGACTCCCTCCCATGCATGACACGCCAGTTGTCAATGAAAATCACCTCATAAAAGACAAGTGAAAGTTCAACTAAAAGAATCTTTAAATGACACAGAATTGTGCTATTACACTTTAGTCACTGATTAAAAATATTTTGTGGCGTTTCCTTTTGAGAGGTGTCTTACTTTTCCTGGAGTCAGTTTCACCCAAAGCTCGTTCTCCAGCCGCCGCAATTCTGTGGTCAATTCTCGATGCGCCGCATACCAGCGCTGAACGACGTCATGCGGGATTGTGTTGATCACGGCTCGGTCATAGTTGTTGTATCTGTTTTATGAATACAAATATTTTTTTTTAAAAAGCAGCCAGTGAACTTTCTAAGTTTCAAACATTTCACTCACGCTGGAGAGCGACATACCGGATCATGTAAACTTCACTATTCCAAGGATAGACGTTGATCAGGGGACCGGTGCCTGTTATGTGGTTTTGGTGGCCGTCAGTGTTTTCGATGTATTCGTGTCTGATGTGTACACGGCTGAGCAGCTCAAAACTCTCTGCTGAGTGCTGCCGTAGTTTATCAGCTGTATAGAACCCATCCACAAGTAGAGTCCTGCCTCCGGTTCCCTCATGCTTGAGGCAGTGGAAAACCTGAATTCTGGGATCATGAAAAACAGTTGCTTGGGTTGCTAGAAGAACATTTGTTGGGTTTGATTACACACACACACACATATACACACGTGTATATACATATACACACATATACACACGTGTATATACATATACACACATATACACACGTGTATATACATATACACACATATACACACGTATATATGTATATATATGTGTGTATATATATGTGTGTATATATATGTGTGTATATATATGTATGTATATATGTGTGTATATATATGTGTGTATATATGTGTATATATATATGTGTGTGTATATATAGGTGTATATATATATGTGTGTGTATATATGTGTGTGTATGTATATGTGTGTGTGTGTATATATGTGTGTGTATGTATATGTGTGTGTGTGTATATATGTGTGTGTATATATATGTGTGTGTGTGTATATATATATGTGTATATATATGTGTGTGTATATATATGTATGTATATATATGTGTATGTATATATATGTATGTATATATATGTGTGTGTATATGTATGTGTGTATATATGTATATATATGTATATATATATGTGTATATATATGTATATATACGTATATATATATGTGTATATATGTATATATACGTATGTATATATATATGTATATATACGTATGTATATATACGTATGTATATATATGTATATATACGTATGTATATATACGTATGTATATATATGTATATATACGTATGTATATATACGTATGTATATATGTATGTATATGTGTATATATGTATGTATATGTATATATATGTATATATGTATATATATGTATATATATGTGTATATATATATGTGTATATATGTGTATATATATATATGTGTATATATATGAATATATATATATAAATATATATAAATATATATATATAAATATATATAAATATATATATATAAATATATAAATATATATAAATATATATATAAATAAATATATATATAAATAAATATATATATAAATAAATATATATATAAATAAATATATATAAATATATATATAAATAAATATATATAAATAAATATATATAAATAAATATATATAAATAAATATATATATGTAAATATATATATATATATATATAAATATATATATAAATAAATATATATATATATGTATATATATATATATATAAATATATATATATATGTAAATATATATATATATAAATATATATATAAATAATATATATATATATAAATATATATATATAAATATATATATATAAATATATATATATAAATATATATATATATATAAATATATATATATATAAATATATATATAAATATATATATATAAATATATATATAAATATATATATATAAATATATATATATAAATATATATATATAAATTATATAAATATATATATAAATTATATATATAAATTATATATATATAAATTATATATATATATATAAATTATATATATATATATAAATTATATATATATATATATATAAATTATATATAAATATATATATATATATATATATATATATATAAATTATATATAAATATATATATATATATATAGCTTAATATAATGACAACAAATGTGGATAGTGCCCGTTATTCAGCTCTTGCTTCTTCACCTACCCGGAGGGTTCCTGAAAGTACGATGTGTCCGTGTGACGGTCTAGGGCCAGCTGGCTGTAGGCACTGTCTCCTCTGGAAAAATCTGATGTTAAGCACCACATTCTTCCATACGTAGTCTCCCTTGTGTACGATTAACACAGAGTAGAAGCAGATGAAGTGTTTGAAGGTTGAGGTTTCACTATAGAATCAAGCAAAAGAAGCCTTTTCTACCTGATGAGACTGACCCTCTGGGTAACCGCCTCTGTGGCCTCCACTGTAACGGGGACGTCTTCTACAAAGGCGATCCCATACAGAAGGTAGTTCTGCAGAAACTTCTTGAGTTCATCATCACAGCTCATGAACTTTTCCCATTTGGCATGAGGTACGTTAGCATTCTTATAGATGTCTGAATTCCAGAGGATACGCGGTTGGATGATGCTTTGCTTCTTTCCTTCATAGCTGTTCTCTGCTAGCCAGCTAAGGGCGTACTTGGATACGTGACCACCAGGCCCTGGGATGCAGAAAAGTAAAAGTTTCTTCCTTGACACAGTGTTTGAAAGGTGCTTTTAAAACTTGGGACCATAAACTTGTTTGGAAAATGTGTTATTTTCTCACAATTTCAGTACGATCTGACTTATTTTTGCAGCCCATGGCCTTAGAAATGAAAGCAGTGCCAAGGCACTAACACACTGACTTCAGCTATACTTCATTTATACAGTCTTCTCTCTAATATTGTGGCTGACATGATTTTGATTTGTCTTACTCATTTGTAAATTAAACATTAATACATGTTTGCTGTCATGTGATTTACAAACCAAGTCTGTATAAGTATAAAGAAAAAAAAACATCAGAATCTGTAATCATCATATTCTTTAAGCCATTCTGTCCAGAACACACAAGATCTGGAGCATTAAATCTGCCCATCTCAACAAAGCTAAAATCCCTCTGTCCTTGAAGTTTTGCCACTAACAGGAGATGGCCTGTATGCCCCCAGGAGTCTCTGCATTATCATCACCTGTCTTGAGGCTAGCGGTCGAGCATTTGTCACTTTATGCAAGGTGCAGTGCTGCTCTGTCGTGTACATTAATCCATTGTGACAGTCCATTCTTTACAGACACTGGAGCCCCGGAGCCTACGGGGAGGCGTCAGTTTTTAGGACAACAGAGGGAGACAGATACCCAGAGAGAGTAAACGCATCGTCATCATCACTGCCAGTGTAAATATTGTGTTTCCTAATTTAAACACAGAATATTCCAGGACTTCAGTTATCCCCCTGCTCATCTCAGAGCTGTTGGAAATGAAACCAAAGGTTGTTATTGGGAAGCAACATTGCAACATCTGTTGCTACTCCGCACCGCTGTGCTCTGGGATTGTTTATTCCTCCTACTCTTAGGGGACAGCACTGAATCCCACATGAATTAGCAAGGTTGCATGTTAGGGCAGGCTGCAATGTGGAGACACAATACAGTCCTTTTAAAACCACCAACAGCAAATATGTTTTTTGGCACCATCTTTATTTGTCAGAGTGTCTTGTGACAGTCTCTTTTACAACAGTCAACAGTCAAGAGTGCTATTTCACTATAGACAACAGAGTGAATCTTCACATTGTAAACCATCATCAGGGAGAACCGACCATACCAGTCACTCGTAGTTACGTCCCTGTGTGCTGTTTCAACATACGTGCTGAGCTAACAATGAATGTCAGCACGCATTCAAATGAATCACATCTTTGTTACAAGTGGGGTTGGTTGATGAATCTCATCTACTCCTAGAGACGAGCCTGACAAGAAAGGTACAAGGTGAGAGCTCAGCTGGCTACTTGGTGTTTAGATTTTGGGATGAAACGATTCCTTGAGTAACTCAAGTAATTCCATGACTAAAATTCCTCGAGTTTAAAAAACTGTGCTTTGATTTGCTCGTCGGGGTGGGCACTGAAATTCGGTATTAAAACGGATGAATTATTTAAAACCAGATTATTGATAAGCTTAAGTTTTGATACAATTTATTATCAAACGGCTGCAGCGTCTCTCCTCTCTGCATCAATGCGGTTCCTACGCGCACATGCAGTATACACGCACACACACACATTATGAGGCCTTTACATTGACCAGGAGAGTCTGTGAGCTCTGAGCTTCTCAGAGCAGAGGGAACAGGTGAGGGAGGAGAGGGGGACAGACTGATCACTCATCCTTCGAGGATGCTGTCATCCTCTCATACACATTAAAAAAAACAAAAATGCCAAAACTGGTCACAAACTATACCAGAGTGTCCACACAAATAAAGTCTGTGTGTGTGAAACACTGCAGAGTGTAACATCAAGCTGTTCACGGACAGTCTGCTGTCATTATAATTCATTATGTCATTATTATTGCAATTTTGGTAAGTTGTACATTTTACAATATAAATGTTAATATTTTATTTATCTTAGTTTTTTTTTGTTTCTTATTTCATTAGCATTTTCTCTCTTTTAATTTATATTATCCTTTCTTCTTCCCTCTGTAAATGCTGCTGAAACTATATCAATTTCCCCTGTGTGGGATTAATAAAGTATTATTATTATTATTATTATTATTATTACTTTGACAGAAAGACAGAGAGGGTCGTGTCTAGAAGGGAACCCTGGACCCATGAAAGATCATGTGAGTTTGATTATTTTAGTAGAAACAACGCTCAAAAATCTCACGAGAGTTGTGCAAATAACGAGTTCCCTTCTGGACAGACCAAGAAAGGTGTGCATCTCTAAAATAGAAAATCATGTCATGGTGCCGGTGTTTGAATGTGGCAGGCCGCCTTAAATAAAACACTGTTTACTGAGCCTCAGAGAGTCACCGACCTGTTGTGATGGAAAAAGTACTCAGATCCTTTACTTAAGTAAAAGCATTAATACCACAATGTAAAAATTACAATTAATAATCTTGCATGTAATTGTTCCCTTTTTTGGAAAAATCAACATTTTGATTGCTTTTGTTGTACTTTAATGTCTCTCTTACTGTTGTTTTTTGATTACGAAATACAGACACGCAAACTCATGAGAGGAGAAAAGGTGGCATGCTGGAAGTTCCTTTAGTACTTCTGCATTAGCATGTCATACTTGTCCATTTACGAGACTCGTCTTTTCTCTTTTGTATAATACCAGTGCTCTTCAATAAAGCAAAGTATCGTAATCGAAAAAATTGCAGTATGTACAATACTTCTTATGTGATTACTCGATTAATCACCAGAATAATCAATATATTACTTCATTAATTGCCAGATCGAGATTACTCCATTAATCACCAGAATAATCAATATATTTCTTGATTAATTGCCAGAATAATCCATAGATTACTCGATTAATCACCAGAATAATCACTATATTACTTAATTGCCAGATCGAGATTACTCGATTAATCACCAGAATAATCAATATATTACTCGATTAATCACCAGAATAATCCATAGATTACTCGATTAATCACCAGAATAATCCATAGATTACTCGATTAATCACCAGAATAATCCAGATTACTCGATTAATCACCAGAACAATCCATAGATTACTTGATTAATTGCCAGAATAATCCATAGATTACTTGATTAATTGCCAGAATAATCCATAGATTACTCGATTAATCACCAGAATAATCAATATATTACTTAATTGCCAGATCGAGATTACTCGATTAATCACCAGAATAATCAATATATTACTCGATTAATCACCAGAATAATCCATAGATTACTCGATTAATCACCAGAATAATCCATAGATTACTCGATTACTAAAAGAATTGATAGCTGCAGCCCTAGTTTAGATCTTCATTGGGTTTGTTTTTTGCACTTTAGTGACTGCTATTTTCAAATGACAGATCAGGTATCATTAGTCTGATATGCATTTCACTTTGTGTGCTCTGAAGTTTAAAACAAGCTGGGATATCTCCAAATAATACAGAGGCCCATACAGATCAGCTGAGGAACCACGCCAACTTTTTAGGAAATATGCATATTGTCCATCCTCCCCAGAGCCAGACAAGAATGTACATACCCTTCTCTCCTCCATGCAGTACGGAACTGAAACCCACTGAGACCAGCTAAGCACAATGAATGGTAGAGGGTGGGAAATGTTAGCATAACTTTGTCAACAAGTCAACAAATCTATAAGGTTCAGGATATTGGTTTATCCAGAAGTAGTTCTCCTCATCCTCTCTTACAACATGAGCCACGATTAGTAGCAGCAGTCCCTCTGCTTAGTAGAAATTCAGTTCACTTGACTTTTGACTAAAGTATGCTAACACTTCCCATCCACTACCATCGATTGCGCTAAGCTGACGAGCGGACCCCGTGAGTCTCAGCTCCCTAACGCACACAGTGGAGTGAATGGGTATCCAGTGTCTTCTCTGGTTCTGGAGAGGACGAACATTGAAAAGAAAAAAACATCTTCACAACACATGGTCAAACACACACACACACACACACACACACAAAACAGAACACAAAAGAAGCATACTACAAACAAGGACCCTGAAGATGTCAGTTCGATTAAGCCTTTTTTATTAGCGTGTGTTCTCAGGGTCACTGTAGAATTGCTAACTAACACAATACACAAATACATAACATATGACTGGATGCAATTAGATCAAATGTAGATCTCTTGTCAGCTGACTTTTTTTGTTACGCGCAAAAGAAGACAAAAACATGTTTTTAGGCACTCTGCCTAGAGCTGTTAGCTTTGTTATTCCACCCACTCATGACAGTTTTGTCACCGATTACTCCAAAGAGGTAATCAGTTCTCAGAGTTGTTTGTTGACTGTCTTTTTGCAGGATTATGCAGAAACTATCAGACCAGTTTTTGCGGCATTGGCTGAAGAAAAATCCATTAAAATATGGTTAACATAGTTACGAATTGATTTTTCTTTTGAAATAAGGTTTAGCTGAATTCACCTTACTGCAGTTATGCCTTGAAAATGCATTTCTTTATCAGCTGATGTTCGGAATTATGTATCGTGCAAACAGCAGACTATGCGTGACAGTTTCATAATGTGACACTGGTACTAGCTAGCATCCTATAGTGGATCGAAGCGAAGTAAAATCTGGTCAACTGGACGTAAGTTTATCTTGAAGACGTTTCACCTCTCATCCGAGAGGCTTCTTCAGTTCTAGTGAAGAGTGTGGAAGCTCCAGCTTATAAACCTATGTGGGAGTGGTCAGTGCTATTGTGGTGGAAACGACCCTCCCGAGACTCACCTGGCCTCCCCAAACGACAGTCGTTGTGAGGTGTGAGGGAGTTTCAGGGGTGGTCGTTAGGGAGTTTCACAGACCACTCAGGTGCTAATGGGCTGTGTTGGCATCAGCCGTTCCACATGGGTCTTTCAGCTAGAACTGAAGAAGCCTCTCGGATGAGAGGTGAAACGTCTTCAAGATAAACTTACGTCCAGTTGACCAGATTTTACTTCGCTTCGACCTACGATGACCTGGATGAATGAGAACCTACACAGACATCCTATAGTGGATTTATACTCCACTGGGACAGGGTTTACTGTTATTGTTATACAGCTTGGAGGCTTTGAGCTTTGAGATCATGAGCACAAATGGACCCACAACCTGAATACAGGGTTAAGCAACAGTACAAATTGCTAAGTAGTGAACCTGGCTGACTGTGTGTCATTGTTTTATGACTGGTATTGTCTTGATCGGACTATTAAGAGCAGGGGCGGGCAATCATGTGCCAAACACTTCAACAGGTGACTCCACTGATTAACACACCTTCAGCCACAGAAGAGTGTTAATCAGTGAAATCACCAGTTAAAGTGTTTGGTTGGAAGGAAAACCTGCATACATACGGCCCTCCATGGCACATGATTGCCCACCCCTGATTTAGAGTCAATGTAGAACTCCGGCCACCACCTGCAACCCACCTTTCTGTTCCCTAAAGCTTTACTTTGGAAGTTTAGTTCAAATAACAGACTTACAAGTGAGGAGGAGATGGTCATCCTCCACCGAGGTGTGATCAGGACGAATGCTGAGGTCAATAGCGCCTGTGTCCAGGTTCCTCTGGTTGGTCTTGGAGTTGTAAGAGGCGGCTGATCGGCAGTGATCCCTCAGCCACACGTAGTTCAAATGCATCCGCGTCCCCTTGTAGTGAACCACTGATGGATTCATATGCAAAACTGAACAATAAGGCTGTTTGTTGTAAGAGACCGCTAAAATGCCATTCAACTCACCAAGACAGTCATCGAGCAAGTGGAGAGCTGCCGGGGGTGCAGCGCTCTGGATCTTGGGTCTCCACGGGATTAGCGTGTGTCTGAATAGCTGTTTCACTGCGGGTCGCAGGTGGGTGTTAAACCTCCGGAACATCTTAAACATGCAAAAAGAATGATAATAATAACGATAAAACAATAATGATGATGATAATTATAAAACAAACTGAATACAGCTAAAAGTTCTTGAAGACCAGGATGCAAAGAGGAGACGTGCGCTTTCTTCTTCCCCTTTTTCACACAGGTGATTCCTTCATCTCAGAGAGAGCGAGAGAGAGAGAGAGATTATACATTACACTTTATAGCTCCGCGGGTTTTTCGAGTTTAATTGTACAACGTCACTATCATGAGCATGTCAGACATCGGCGGAACTATCTGGCTCAAGCGTCGTTTCCTTTACGTGAATACCCGGATGTTGGCACAACACCCGCCCCCCTATCGTCCAGTACTCATTTCATTCACGATCTGACTTCATCAAACCTGGCTGAATACTAATACTAATACTAATGCTCATACTAATGCTAATACTAATACTAATACTAATGCTCATACTAATACTAATACTTGTCAGATGATAAGTGAATATGTTTTCTTAAAGTATATAAAGAAATCAAATCAATTTCAAACCAAATATCTCAATCGCACTTCCAAAGGCAACAACATTTTTTGGTGGGGGGGGGGGGGGGGGATTATCAACTAGCAAATACAATGGAAATGACTGCAATAAGAAGCAAACTGTACAGGACAGATCATGAATGTCAAGGAGTTTATTGAATTAATCTCACTTCAGACCAATTGCTGAGAGACGTAAAGTACAAATTAAGATGAATTTTAAAAAAGGAGTTGTTTAGATTGTTAAGTTTGGCTAATCAGAAGGGTTCTGAGCCTAACCTTGACATGATTGAGAGAAGTGGACTGAGATGAATGTAAGCGTTCTGTAGCTCCATTTTCTTAAAAAAAAAAAAAAAAGAAGCACACCAGGTTGGATTCAAATACCTTTCTTAAGCTTTGTCAGGTGTCTCAGAAGATCTGTATCTGAGTTTTCTAGAAAGTAGAAAGACTTTGAGCCAGAAAGGTGACCTTCTCTCTCTCTGTCTGGGACCTTTCATGGCTGCAGCTGCTGTTTGGGTCAGCTGCCACCACAGCCCCGGAATCTGCTACGTCACCAGCTGATGGCTGCCAGCCCGCAGCGCTGGCAGCCGTCTGTCTGGCAACATGCTTGGAAGAGGCAGTACGAAGACCTGATTATAAATCTTGATCTTTATTAACTCAGCAAACAACTCCACTCCAACGACACCGAGCCCGGTGACGACATCGTTTCTGACTGCATCACAGGAGCGTAGAATCATGCCCCTCAAGCTAAACTTACAGATGTTTAGCAATTTTGTAAATCTGCCTTCATCTGTTTGAAAGCTGTATTTTATGGTGCTGTTTAGCCATGTTGGGTGAAAAGTGTTCCTTATATTTTCTCATCAAAATATTAGGAACACCTCAGTGAACCTTATGAAAGCACTATAAAAATAAATCAATGAAAGCTTTCTAAACCTCATGAAGGGAGGATTTCATGCTGCTACTACTGTATTATCTGTGTTAGATTTACCCGAGTGAATCTAATGCATTGGCAAGCGAGTGAATAATACGAATTGTAAACTGAGATGTATTAGAGTGCCTCAATAAACACTTTATTTTATTTACAGTAGTGCAATCAAGTCTGTAAACCATAAACCTTAGTAATTCAGTAATGTAGTAACACCTCCACTTTTCTTGCTTTATCAGTAAACAAGTTATTTAAGACCTTAAAAGACATTTGACTTGTATGCAAATCTCAGATTTGAACATAAATGTTATAATCAGAATAGAGGCTAAAAATAAACTTCCTCTTGGTGAGAACTTGGTTCTAGCAGATGTGCTACCAACCAGCACACCCAGCTCCCTCTAGAGTCTTTTCCGGGAATTATCAGCTGACCAAAACACCCCCTTAACAGTCTGTGTCGCCATGGTCCTCAAAGAAGAGCGTAGAGTCTCAGCTTCCTTTGTGATTTTAAAGAGATAACGTAAATTATATACGGCAAACATCAGCAAACAGCGGCTTAAATGTCACTACACTCAAGATTTCAAAGCTACAGAAGTGATAAACACTCCGTTTCCGATGACACACACGAATCACGTGTGTTGCCTGTTTCCCGTTTCTGGGATGCCGTACATTTTCCTTCCTTGTTGCCTAATAGCGCAGCCCGCTGCGGTAATGTTGCATTCACACTCATCCGAATTTTGTGGCCTCGTCTTGAGTGTCCTTTTAAGTGCATAAAATGAGAGGGGTGGATGTTTTGTGGTGACATTACATGGGAGGACAGAGGGGGAGAATAAAGAAAACAGTAATAAACCACACGGGCTCACTGATTTAGATCAAGATAGTCATTAGTAATTCAGAAAGAGATTAGAGATAAGAGGATAGCGACGCTGGCAGCAGTTACACCACTTATTAACTTTACACAGGGTTGGAAGATATGAAAAAAGGACTTAAGTGTAGTCAAATGTGACCAATACTATAGAACGAATCTATTTGGATAGTCCACATTTAATATCAAATTAAACTTCCTTATAAAATTGTGTGTAACCGTGTATTGTGCTTACAAATTCCGTTGAGGACCGCTTTAACCAACTGGAGAGAAAGGATTTCTGATATTGCGGAGAGTCCTTGAAGGCAGCATGAGCCTGCCCCTCTGAGCAGCAGTGGCTTGCATGTTTACTTGCTTTGTCAGCGGTGTCCCCGCAGTAGATCTCATGCAGCTCACCTGCTGCTGATCGAACCTTTGGACTTTTATCTCTCACAGATTAGTATTAGATCACCGGGAATCCTTATCTGCTGCCGTGTCTTGGACAGCCTCTTGCGGACCTTGAGCCGGGCTACATCGGGTTCACAGGGTATTTTTTTTTTCCTAACAGGGGAAAGATGACGTTAAAATCTAATAAAAACGAACCCGCAATCATACTGGAGCCTGTCTGCAGCATCCGCACAGCCCTGTCCGATCTCTACCTGGAGCAGCTCCTCCAAAACAAACCAAAGTCTGACAAGGTAGGCTGTCTTTTTGTTTTGTTTTTGGTTTTTTTTTTTGTACATGATTAAAAGCCCCCCTCCCCCGTTTGCTTCCGGGGCACATGACTGTTGTTTGTTCCTCTACGAGACTTCTAAAAATAGACTATATGTGTTTATGTCATAATAATGATCCCTGAAATTAAGAGAAATGGAGTGTAGGCAGACAAATAACCCCAGGCTGTGTTAGTCACCGCTGCGTTATTGCTCAGTCAGCCTCAGCTGGGTCCTGCAGACATTGCGATTGCAAATTTCGCTTCTGCATTCCCCCCTCCCCAAACTACATATGGATATCATATAACAGTTGGGGGGGGGGGGGGCGCAAGTATGTATACATCATATGAGTGATCACAAGACCTGTGAGCTCCTGTTTGAGAGAGGCATTATCAGGCTGCTTTTAGGCCTGGCAGACTGTTTATTACATCCCTCTATCCAGTCTTTACGGGTTTAACACAAGTCATTAAAGACAAATTATACTGCAAACAAGATGAAAGGTTCTGATCAAAAAGGTTGGTTGTTTGGTTTTTTTTGACTCATAGAAGACAATTGCTGTGAATGAAACTTCAATCCTCAGTGACATCTAGGTGTGGATTTGGCAGCAGTATCACTGCAGAATCTGTAAAGTTCTTGACTGAATGTGTAAAGTCAGCAGAGAGCTGCAGACGGACACCGTGAGGGGAGGAAACCCCGCTCCTGACATCAGCACTCTGCTACTCACTGGCCTTGAACTGCGATTTTGCCAACCTGATCGTCTGCTTACTGCTGATCTTTCAAATTCACGTTTTTTCAGTGAGGGCACGAGACCTTCACGGTGGAAGCTGGTGTGTGTCATGATGTCTGTCACAGGTGATTAGATTTACCTCACAGATTCTTTATCTTCACTTTGGTTCTGCTGAAACACTCTTTATTTTTAGGCTTGCTTGCTGCTGTGGTGCACTGCTTAGCCCTCCAGACATAGCTCCCTAATGGCCCTTCATGAACACCTCTCTCTCTCTCTCTCTCTCTCTCTCTCTCTCTCTCTCTCTCTCTCTCTCTCTCTCTCTCTCTCCCCCTCCCTGTGTAGTATTTCAACTCAAACAAAGCCCCATCACCGTCACAGCCTTCTAAACAAATAAAATTCCAAATGCCAAGAGTAGAACAAGTTGAAGCGAGTCAGGTTTCAAGTCGATGTGACTCAGCACCAGTTAGAAACACGAGTTCAGCTCCAGACCCCCCCAAAAATAAGGGTGCCACTATTCCCAGAGGTGGTTGAAGTGCACGCACAGCCCAGTATAAACTGATAAAAACCCACTGGCTATTTATATAATAGCCATAATATATAGAAATACTTCAAATAAATAATGTATAAATCAATTTTCAATGTTTTTGGAACTCTGGAAATCTTCTTGAGACCCCTACTTGGGGAACACCTGAGCTAGCGGCTTGAAGAACATTAACAGTCTCTCGAAACATGAATTATTCTTGTAATCCATTTTTAAAATGTTCACGGGCGGCATGGCCTGGAGGTAGAGTTGTCGTTTGGCAACCGAAGGGTTGCTGGTTTGATCCTCACCTCCCCCGGCGACCACGTCGAAGTATCCTTGAGCAAGATACTGAACCCATGATTGCTCCTGATGAGCCTTGGGTGGCAGCCTCCACCATCAGTGTGTGCGTGTGTGTGAATGAGATGACACTGTGAAGCGCTTTGAGTGACGCTTAGGCAGAGAGGCGCTAGATAAAAATGAGTCCATTTACCAAAAAAAGTTGTCAGATTTGGTATTTTAGGTCTTGTAGAGCTCTCACCCACACCTTTTTATTTATCTAAGAGACAGACCTCCCTACGGGCCAAATATCGATCTCTTACTGTGCCCCTTTAAGAGATCGATACTACTTTTCCCCAAACACTGCTGGATAGGATTAATAATTAATATTTCTTGACTTTATACGAATCTGTTCTGTGGAGAATAGATAAGCAGGAGATAGAGTGCATTATGATGTAATCAGATGTGTGCAGAGTGTTATCTTTCCCTGAGATAGCTCTCTAAAATGCACTGATTTCTATTTGATCTCCTTAATCTACTTTGAAGGGCGAATGTCCCTGTGGATGATGAGAACGTCTTCAGAACAGGAAGTTCTTCGCTTCTTTAATTGAAGGCTTTTTTTGATATGTGGACGGCTCTTTGTTTCCTGTTGTCCACGCCCAACATTCAGACTTCCTGACCTCAGCGACAGTAACGCGAGTCGCTGTGATTGGAACACAGTCGCAAACAGTGATCAACTGGTAATCTCATTACACTCTGTTAGGAAGAGTAACTGAATAACGGAGCCAATAATGCTTATAAGAATCAAGATGGGACACATCGACGCGACAGAAATAAGCCTGTGAACTAGCATTTAAGTGTTAGGTATACTTCCAAACTTGCCACTTGCTGTGCCGAGAACAAGAAAATATCAAATCCTTTCAAACTATTTTATAAGAAAACCCATTTTAATGTTTTTATAAAATATTTTGTAGAGAACCACCAGGATCTGCTATTGCACTCAATTATTTAAGATCCTATACCTGCACACCAATAATAACAACCTATAAAAGATCATTAAAAGACGAGTGAGATACTTCACGTTGTCTCATTCAAATCATTAAACTGGTCGCATTGTCGTTTCAACAGCTTGTTTCTTCTTATACACAATAAATCAAGTTAATGTTATAAGGAGAAGTTGGAGGTGTATAGATTTTGTGATGTAACAAGACAAAGTCTCAGAAAAGTTTCTCATGAAACGGAATATCCAGCTCTAATGAGGAGATATCTCATGTATCCACGGGAAATCATCCGGAAGAGCAGTTTTGAGCAACCGCTGGTTATCACCCTGATAATATTTGACCTTTAGATTTCTCCCTTTCCTTCCTGCTCAGTCCTGCGCTCAGGAAAACTATCCAAGAGTTCTAACGCAGTTCGTTCACGTCGGTCTCGCCTCTTCTCATCACAAAATAGTTCCTCTGAGCCGAGAAAAGCAATGGATGGAATTTGAAACCATTCGGGTATGTTAAGTTTATGTACAGTAGTCAGAAGATCAAAAACAAATGTGATTTACTGTTGCCTTCAAATCAGCTCCGAAATTCTCCTGCTCAGAAGAAATACAAGTCATCATACATTCAAGTCATCCTGGTATATCGGAGAGAAAAATCAACGCGTGCTGTGTCAGGAGAAATGAGGAGATTTTATCTGCAGCAAGATAACCACGCAGATTCCTTTTCTCCAAGGTTGTAATTTCATCTGTTGAACCCTCAGATATTTCCTCCTGAAACTGTCTGGGGAAGTTCTAATAGCCTAAGGCTGGTAAATAAGTGTCATGTTGCGCAGAAAAACATGCCATGATTTCATCTTCCTGTCATCGAGTATAAATAGAAAAATAGAGGGGGCCACCGCTCATGTTCTGAGTTGACAGGTATTATCCCCAGTGTGGCAGAGTTGTGGCGTCAAAAAAGCCCAAATGATTTCCACGCGTAAAGACTATGCTGTGTATTTCAGGACTGAGGAGGAGGATAATGCTACTTTTTTGCTTTATTACAGTGTCAACGCTGCAAAATGGAGAACATCTAGTTTTGCTGATGTGTCGGTTTCATCTCAGAGATTTGTGCTGATGCGGCAAAACGTTGTCTGATTAATAAGCTCTTTTCACAGCGGCCATTTTGACGAGTCATAATGGGGGTTAACACATTTTTCAGCTGATAAAATGAATTACGATCTCCTCCTATTTAGCAGCACAAAGAGTCAGCGCGCACAATAGCAGAACCCTGGCCTGTCGAACTGGAACCATGCCGTGATTAATGTTAGTGATTAAAGCTGTGTTTTCTCTGCAGCCACATGTCAAATGATGCTGTGAAAATGGGCTATTGTTCTATATTATGAGTGATGGTTCTTGGCAGGATGCTGATTCACTCTTGAGAACTATGTTTTATTTTTATACTGCCAGGATACTTTACTCATAGATTATCTCTACTGGTTCAACTGAACCTGGATCCTCCCTGAACCGCGGATCTGGACCGGAGGCCGCTGTGTTGTTGTGGGGATTTGCTTCTCTTAGTCTCTTGGTTTGGATTCATTTAGGTTTAAAAGCAAAGTTCAAGATGCCAGCCTCTTCTTTGATTTCCCAAATTACTCCAAAATTATAATTTACTAAACATAACCAGGACTAATTAGTGGCTTACATTAATAATTTTCTTTGATGACACCGGTGGTCTCCATGACCACATGGATGTGGTTAATGAGGTGTGATAACGCTGGGTTAATTTTCAACCTTGAACATATGTTGAAACTGCAAATGAACCGCAGCTGCTGGCACACGAGCAAAAAGCTTTGACTGTGGGAAATCCCAGCATGGTAATGACGCGACCCGTCCAATTTCTTTCTTTAACGCAGTGCTTTGAAATAGTTTTTATAAATGAAAGCTCTGCTGTGTGATGTCTTTAGATCGCTGTCAGATAAAACAAAGTATTTCTCTCTCTTTTTTTTTCTGCAGGCAGTTATGCAAACCTATGAGAATAAAGGAGCCGAGGTCTACACCAATGGGAGTGCTGGATACATGAATGGCACCGAACTGACAAAGATGAAAGAAGTTGAATTTGAGAAAAACCCTTCAGAACCGCTGGTGCGCCTGATCGTTCCTGCCTCGACACACACCACTTCTCTACTTTCAAAAGAAGTTGAGATTTGCGTTGCTAATTTCCTGCTCATTGATTATTTCGTTTCTCTGTAGGGGGTCACCCTGAAACTGAACGACAAACAAAGGTGCACTGTGGCCAGAATATTGTACGGGGGCATGATACACAGACATGGTAATTCATCATGTATTGATCTGAGTGTTGATGAGGCGTTTACTCGCTGAGCCGGCATGGCTGGAAAGAAAGTTTTAGCAAATCTCCAATAAGGATTTGTATGGGAGGGGTCTAAACCACGTCCTGACCGCATTTAATCATCTCAGTCAGTAGATGAACTTTAGTTGTCATTATCAATCAGTGAAAATCCCATTTTTGTCGTAAGTAGGATTTTAATACGTTCGACAAAACCCTTAAAGCGATAGCAGTGGCAATTGTCCTCAACTTAAAAAATAAAAACTAAAAAAAGATACTTCATCCAAAAAGTGTATTTAAATCATAAGTATGCATCTTGAGAAAGACGTGTTTTCACTGCCGCATCTCTTCTTTGTGATTCCAGAATACAGAAAGAGCCAAACATGTTTATTTAGCTTAAAGCTAAAGCTGGAGACTGACAGCTGATAACAGCTAAAGCAACAGTACAACAGCAAAATTGGCCAAAGTGTCTCTTTGCAAACTCACCATATCATCTGGAATAATCCAACGTGTTTGAGAATTTATAAACTGAATTTGTTGGACAGTTTTAAGGGTTGGTTGTAGTTTGTGGCTTCAGGATCACCTGGCTTCAGTCTAAATATATGTGGTTGGCTCTTTCTGCATCCTGGAGTCTCAAAGAAGGGATGGAGGAGAGAAAAATATCTTTATGAGCTCAAGAAAAATACCCTTTTTGGGTGATATATCTCCATAACTGCTTGTGTTGTTTGTAGCTTATGCTCCAGGACAATAGATATTTCTTCAGCACGTACAATAACTGGAAAAAATTAGTTAGAACACTTCCTTTGCTTTCTAGGGTCCTTGCAAGAAGGGGATGAAATAGCAGAAATCAATGGGAAAAGTGTGACGAACCAAACTGTGGATCAGCTACAAAAAATTCTGGTACGTTAATGCTTTTGTAACTAAAAGTTTAGCATTTGTCTGTTCGGCATCTGAGTTACACTGTGCCATCATTTCTGATACAGAAGGAAACCAATGGAGTCGTCACAATGAAGATCATCCCGAACCAGCAGAGTCGATCCCGATCCTGTGAGGTAATAACACGGCCAGATGAGTTAGATTGTGGCCTTGGTTTTGTCGTGCCTTGTACTGCACCTTGTTCTGTGTGTATTTTTCATTTATGATTTCTCTCCAAATCCCTTTAGAGTGACACTTCACCCAGGATGTTTTTTTTCTTCCTTTCAAGTACTTATAAATAGGTGTTTTGAGGTCACAACGACCTCCCCCATCACTTCTTTTTGATTCCATGATGCAGGAAGTGCCAGCGATGTATATTTAAGTTGAAGCTAATGGCGACTGATTACTAACAACAGCTACAGCAATAAAACCACCCAACAGTTCCAGTTACCTCAGTTTAAAAAAATCTTAAATTTACCATTACTGAGCTTACAGCTGGATAAAACACATTATACCGGATGATGTGTTTGAGTTTGTTAACAGTCATACTCGGGCAGTTTTGTATTCGTTTTGTTGTTGTAACTCTAGTATGCATGGCTGGCCCTTCCTGCATTCTGGTGTTGAAGGAGTGATGCTGTCTTCATGACATAAACACACCTATTTGTGAGAGGGTTTTTGGGTGAAGTGTCCCTCTACGGTTGCAGGAGGACACGAAGAGACTTTAGCTTCAGACTGGATAGCATCCTCTAGCGCTGTAATGTACGAAGATGGCTTTGCTTGCTTTTCCTCCTCCTATTTACTTTTTTTAAAGGGTTTTTTCTTTATCAGGTGAATCTGCTGTTAGTCAATGAAAATCCCAGGTGACTATGAAATTAGTTCAAATTTAAAGAACATGGCTATACAGTAGTTTTGCTAGTTAAGCTTGAAACTGTTAGGTAGTGTGTTTCACTCTGCCATCTACTGGCCACAACACATCACTCTGTCTACCAGCCAGGTATGTTCTCTGTTACGCTCTGAGCATAACGGCAGCTGTTGGCCTGATTGAACCATCACTAATGAAACAATGTGCTTTTAGTGAATGATAAACTGTACATATAAGAAAGCACTGAATTCTAAGATCCCCTCAAAACATGCGATTAAGGTTAACACTTGAAATAATTACTATAATGTTTGTCTGACATCTGTAATGTTACAAATCCTGCCTCTTAAAATCTGATTTTCCCTGAGCACAGAGAAAATTTAGAAAATAGCCTTTCAGGTCTGCATATACATCATTCAAACAGAGACTCACATTTGTAACTGGATCAGGACTTTCATTAAAAAAACAACAACTTTTATTTAGCATACATTTAACACCGCACATTTATCTTCTGCTTGTGTTGTGTCCAGTGATGGTAGTCAGAGCTTGTAGTTCATTATTCTAGAGGCATAGTTAGAACGCATTTCACCAGTCCAAAGAACTTTTGGTGACCCGGACCACTCCAGTGGGTATACCACCACCACCAGAGTGATTCAGGGAAACCAGAAATGTTCAGGTGTTGTTTACTAACCATAACGATAATTTACCCTGAAGAGAACTGTCGCATGAATGATGTGATCTTTGACAGCTAGTATTCCACTTTAGAGAATAGTTTAACATAGTGAGCAGTAGTTCAGTGGGATATTAACTGGACCCTTAATGTTTGGTCATTACATAGTGATCTACTTGGCCCCTGCAGATCATATTTTCACAATGTGAATCGAGCTGCTCAGGATCACGTCGGAACCTTGTATCATCATCGGCTTGTGCTAAATTCCCCAGTTAATGTGTGTAGACTTTAACATGCATACACAATGTTTTCAAAGTCCCAATATGAGTGCTGTTTTTGCTTTTCATCCAGATATATTTGGCTGTTGAAGTCCAGCGTTTGCCGGTGCATAAATAGATTGTTCATAACTTTCAGTTCTTTCCGTTACAGCATTATTGGTTGGTTGAGTCCAGCAGGAAAGACACCAGAGTGATTTCAAATGAGTTTGTATTGGGATTTTGAACATAGATTTACCACATCTTTTACATTTAAGAAAAAATATTTCAGCTCCCAATTCGACTTACTTACTTACTTAGGAGCTTACTTATTACCTTCCTTTGGTAACACATTATGATAGAATGTCAGTGCTGCTCAGCAAACATCTGAAATCGTAGTGCAGCTGTCTCAGAATAGTGGAAGTGATGGTTGGACAGGTCTGCAGAGGAGTGTGTGTGTGCAGTCACAACTACTGTAGTACATAGACATCAGATGCTAGTTTAATAGCTGCTCACTTTCATCTCTTTGAGCTCCACAGTCATCAGGAATGCATTACTTTCAAATACATCGTACGTGCTCTCCACCCTCAGATGTACATGAGGGCCCAGTTTGACTATGATCCCACCAAGGATGACCTCATCCCATGCAAAGAGGCGGGGCTGAAGTTTCAAACTGGTGACGTCATTCAGATCATCAACAAGCAGGATCCAAACTGGTGGCAAGGCAGAGTGGAGAGCAGTGCTGCTGACTTTGCTGGACTAATACCCTCACCAGACCTCCAAGAATGGTGAGCGGCTCATTCTTATAATCTCGCCATCAGTCCTGCAGGATGAAGATAGCATCAGCACAGGCCACCATACGGAACAAAATGTTCCCGGCTGAACTTAAATCTCTTTTTCCACTGCAGGAGGGTGGCGAGTAAAAGCAAGACGAGAGAGGGCAACCAGTCCTGTAGCCCCTTTGGAAAGAAAAAGAAGTGCAAAGACAAATACCTGGCTAAGCACAGCTCGAGTGAGGATATCACTGTTTGCTCCCCGTTGGGTTGTTGTATGGTTTGTCTACAACCTTTAATTCTTTCTGTTGCAGTTTTTGACCAGCTGGATGTGGTCTCTTACGAGGAGGTTGTCCAGCTCCCTGCTTTTAAAAGAAAAACGCTGGTGCTTATTGGTAAGGTTCTCTGTTGTTCTCAGCTGTGTTTTACTATTTAATAATTGTATCAAACTCTGAAAAGGCATAATCATGCATTTTTACTCACATAAGGTGGATGGAAAATCTATATTTTGTTCTTTACACACTATGTCTCTAAGTATAAGTTGTTTTAATATAATGAATCTTGTTAATGACCTATCTCGTGTTTGTACTATAAACTATTGGAACAGAAATGAAGTTCAAAGTACAACATTTCACAACACCGTAGAAATCTTACTCGTTAAGCACAGGTTTTAATGTAACAGTGGTTTAATTATAAGATAAGTTCAGAAACTATTCATCCAGCAGGAAACTCTTATGTACGGCGCAAGAATATATTATAATAAATCCTTACGAGTCCCAATCTTATCTGAGCAGCATATGATTCTGACATCAAGTTTGAAACATCATTTATTTTTGCTGTTTTAGGTGCCCCAGGTGTAGGAAGGAGCCATATCAAAAATGCACTACTGACCAGATACCCTGAGAAATTTTCCTACCCTGCACCTCGTAAGTACATGGTAGAGGGCTGCATTGGGATTGGGTCCCGCCAGGTCCTGCGGGACCGAATGCAAATCTTGCGGGAGCGGGCAGGTTGAACTTTGCCTCGGGCGGGAAGGGTGGGCCCAGGATGTAGCCTATAGCTGCAGGATGTACTCAACAAGTGAAGAAGCTCAAAGGTCTTAACAAGACAAAAACAAAGCATGGCAAGTCTGACATTTGGAGAAGTTTCTCAATTGTTACTGAGAAAGATGGAAAGGAACCGAACTTGGAGAGTTGTGACAAATTCGCAAAAATACCAGTCAACAATGGACACAAATCTGGCACCTCTGAGCTCAGGCGACACACCTGCCCTGTTCTCCCTCGTCAAAGTAATCTCCATTTTGTTTCAGAACTAAATTAAAGCAAAGAAATATGAGCACTATTCTTGACCAGTGCGTCAGTAGACAAATAATCAAACAAGTCCATGCGTCTCTTTATTAATAGCCTACACAGTAAAATAATGTATTTTTCCCTGCAGGATGGAAAAACACAAAATCAATGGATCTCTATTATTGTGTGGGAACATATTGTCCGAATATTTGCGGGTGTGGGCGGAAGTGGACATACACATCGTGGGAGCCGGTGGGAATGTAACACACACATTGCGGGTGCAGGTGGCAATGGTCAGAAATCCAGCGGGAGTGGGCAGGAGCGGGTTGAAGAAAACAGTCCCGCACAGGCTCTAGAACACAGTGTTCTTTTCTCCAGAGTTTAGCTAAATTTGCTCACGAGTGCTTGAACTAAATCTCTTCGTGCCCCACAGACACCACCAGACCCCAGCGTAAGGACGAGGAGAATGGGCAGGAATATTATTTTATCTCCACTGACGCCATGACCAAGTGCATTTCTGCCAATGAGCTACTGGAGTACGGCAGCTTCCAGGGAAATATGTTTGGCACCAAAATTGAAACCATCCAGAAGATCCATGAGCTGGAAAAGATTGCCGTCCTGGATATTGAACCACAGGTTGGGATATATTTTTCAGTTATGTGACTCCCACATTTTTAAAGTCTTGTACCACTGAAACATTAAACGTCTAGCTGTGTACCCCCTCTACCTCCACAGACGGCATGAGCACCATCAGTGGCTACACTAGCTCTGCTAACCCTAATGCTAGCTCTGTCTGACACGCTACTAGAAGCATCAAAGCACATGGTTTCAAAAAGCAGGACTTGGTCTTCACTGTTGTGCTGCACCCACTGCTGCTCCCATAAATGCCCATTATTCCAACCATTTTTCCAGTTTTGCACAAGTTCCAAAGAAGACCCACCCACTGGCCTCCTACCGTGGCCTCTGATTGGCTAGTACTTGGTGCCTAATTTAGGTGTGTGAAGTGAGATGGCTAGATGGAGATGGACCAGGTTAGTGCCGGTCAGAGGAGGAGAAGGAGCGGGTCTTTGAAGAATGTGTTTGGGAAAAACAGTTAAACTTATTAAATTTTAATGGAGGTTTTTGAGATGATACTATAGTTTTTTTGTTTTTTTTTACATAGCCCCTTACAGTATGTAACTGTCCATATAATTAAATCTTTACAGTTGAAAATGTAGTAATGCTGGAGAAAGAGGCAGCATGTAATTTGTCTGTATTCAGTTTTAATGTATTTAATTAAACAAATTCTCTTTGTCTTTCTCTCTTCTTCACTTACAATGCAGACCTTGAAAGTCTTGCGGACTGCTGATTTTGCACCTCTTGTGGTGTTCATCGCACCCACCACCACCGCTCCTCAGGTTCTAAATCTTTGTACACATCATAGAAATATCCACATTTGTAAAGCGAAACTCCTCCATCTTATCTTCTGCGTGTTGTCTCCTAGACTGAAAACCTGCAGATGATCCAGAAAGAGTCTGACGCCATTCTGACCACTTATAGACACTTCTTCGATGTGGTTCTTGTCAACAATAATGTGGATGAAAGTGTAAAAGGTGTGGAGGCAGCCATGGAGCAGGCCTCCTCCGCCCCACAGTGGGTGCCTGTATCTTGGGTGTACTGACAGATGTTCAGCATCAATGTATTACCTTGTGTTTTTTTGAAATGCAGTGCAATATCACTCCTTACACACGACCTCTGAGTTAATGATATCCCAGGTGTACATGGGTCGACTTTGTTAATTGTCATTGAGATTTTTTTTTGTGCACTTGTGCATTAAAAAGCAATATATATATATATATATATATATATATATATATATATATATATATATATATAAAGGTTTATATCAGAGAGTTGACAGCCTCACAAGGGATACTTTATTTGGTTGTTTAGATGTTCATGCTTCAGGTGTTGGAGGTGGCTACGGAATAGTTTTGATGCCATACACCTTTTATGATTGTTGGAAATGTGAGCCAATGCAAAATAGGACCACAACTGTGAAAGAAATCCTACTTTTAAAGGGCAGGATTTTCTAATGTCACTTTTTTTCTTCTTCTTTGGGTTAATAGAATGCACCGTGAAAATGAAATTCTGCAACATTTTAGTCATACATTATGTGTAACGCCACAAATATTGTCGGTTGTCTGCATCCTCAATTGTCTTGTTTCAAATTGTTTACCTCATTAGGTAGTGTAAAGGCACTTTTAAACAGAAAATAAATTTCCCAGCTCTGTTCCAACGGCTGCTCTTGACTATCATTAATGTGGAAACCTATTCCCCAGAGCCCTTTTATGTCAGCATCTCATTCATCAGTGCACAAAATTCTTTCATTAAATTCACACAAGTCAGGGAACCACATTCCAGTGTCATCTCACCAGAGGAGGAGCAGTTTTTGATGTGCTTAAACTGGGGCTGGAACTGACATTTCTGTGTCTTCAGTGCTGTGTTAAATGACTGTTTCAGTTTCCTTGAAGACGTTTGGCCTCTCATCCAAGAGGCTTCAACCCAGAGCTCACCACTGACAAGCCACTCTGTCAGAAGGTCACAACCATGAAGGCTCATAAAAGCCTGCAACTCCCCACTGATGACTTGGATATGAAGAAGCCTCTTGGATGAGAGGCCAAACATCTTCAAGGAAACTGAAACAGTCCAGTTGACTATGACACAGCACCTACGATGTACCATGACCATGACAAATGAGACTCTTCACTGACCTGATATTTCTATGTTTAAATGGAAATTGGATATTATTATTATTACATTTCTTTGGCCGTCACTAGATTTAATTGCAGGTTTGCTGTATGCGTGTGGTTTATCGTGTCATCATGTAACTGTTCTTGAAAACTTCCCACCCAGGAATGAATCCAGCATTCATATTCACATTTTAGATATGGAAAAGTTGAGCAGAGGTTTTCTTAGGGCAAGAGGTTCTTGTTTGCCTCTATTTTTCAAGAGGTCCGGGCTCCAGACTTTGATCAGTTATCTAAACCTGCATGTCTGAGCTGTACAAGATGTCCCAGAGTCATCCGCATTACAATTCCTCCCTCATCTACGCTGTGGCTGAAATACTTACAGCTTGTACATGGCAATGAATTGGTTCTCAGCTGCCATTCCAAACAGCTACTCCTAGTTTCCTATTTGCGTTGTGGGAATTATCCACTTAATCCAATGAAACCTAATCATTCTAGATCAGAAATACTGTTGCTTTGGATCCGTGAACGCCCACCACGTTTTGCAAATGCCAAAATAATTAATTTGCCATGTAATTAAAAAAGCAAGCATGTAAAATACAACAAAACAGACACATGGAGGACAGGAAAGGAAAAAATGCTAATAATGTATGTAGGACAAAATCTTGCACTAACAGCAAACAAGGATGCAGTGCATGATAAGCATTCTCCCTTACATAAATGTTTTTCTTTTTTATGCCTCTGTGCCAGCAACAGCAATTCCTGCATGGCATTATATTTACAGATCATCTGTATACGTATACATTGTGTCTGTCCCACTCTTGTAAGTGTTCATTTGATGATATTTTAGGGGTCAAAGGTAAAGGCCACTGTCACAACAAACAAAGCCACTTTTCAACCCTATGAAATTGAAATCTCAGCAAAGCCTTGAGGAAATAATGATGAATTTCATTTTGCCAGACAAAGATTTTTCGAATTTTTCATTAAACTCCTTAAAAGTCTTCACTAGAAATATGGATGTGAATGTCAACTGGGCACAATTGACAATTGCACAAGGCGATAATTTCCAGTTTTCCTTGTATCTAGGAAATGAGAGAGACTGAAAGGAAAGTACACATTAGCAGTTAAGGAAAATATGAGTAAAATGAACTGATGTTTATCAGTAAAATGTATAAACGTGTTGTAAAAATGAAGTAAAGGGATTTCAAAATCTGATAAAATAAAAGGTTTGTACTACATGAAGTTTTATGTACAGGGACTATGTATATATTTGTTAAATAGATCTGAATGTATTAGTCACAAAACATTGTCATGGCAACTGAGGGGAGCAACATCCACAGAAGGGGTGATGGTGGTGATACCAGGCTGTCCTGTGGCACCACCATGTGTTTGAACCTGCACAGCCTCTATTCAAGATAAAATTTTCATGTCCTGCCTTCAGTACGCAAACATCTCATACATATGGATCCTGTTTTTGAGAACGGCTGATCATATTTGTTTTGCATGGGTTCATTTTCGAATAGCTCATTTATAATTTGACACAACTTCATTTTAGTCCTATAAAAGAAATTGAAAATAACATTGACAAATGACCTCTTAGTCATTTTAACAAATTGCCAGTACTTTTAGTGCATAAAGCTTCATGGAGGCATTCACATCATCACAACCTCTATGATTCTATGATTCACTGCTGATATAAGGGTTTTAGAGAACTCTGTGTTTGGTGTTAAGTGTCTGATGATCCTGTTATTCCTCTGTGTAAACAACACTCCACCAGAAATACACACACACACACACACACACACACACACACACACACACACACACACACACACACACACGTGCGTTCTGTGATTTTTTTGTTTTATCATCGCTCTTGCTCTTCTCTTGCCAGAACAACCTTCCTGACAGTCACCTCATACATCCACTTGGCACTTCGTTTCAAATGAAGCTGCGTAATTTAATATTTTCATTTAAAAAAAAAACTGCATGGAAATTCATGACAACATATATTCACATATGACCTGGTTTTGTGCTTGTGGGTGTTCATACATACACTAAAATGGAAAGACATTTTGTTTTCCATTAAGGATGAAACATTTCCCAGACACAACTAAAATGGATCTGCTGCAAGATTTAAGTGTTGATGTAAGATTAATAATCTCACATGAGATTTTCTTATTTACAGAGAGCAGAGTCAAGTGTATTTACATGAAATCAGACACAAATGCTGAGGCCTGGATGTGCGCAGTTGCTGGGCTCCTGTAGAGGATTTATTGAGAAGTGTGACTCATAAAACATCCCTCATATTTCCCAACAATGTCTCTTTAGATTAAAGGAAGGAGTGACGACGAGTGACCCTCGTGGGTAAAAGTAAAATATCCAGTTATTCACTACAATGAATGAAATTATTGTATGATACAATATTTCTTTATTAGTGGGGGATGAAAAGATTTGATATCATGGCCAACTTGTGCATGATATTCAGATCTAATCAAATATTCAACTCTATAATGCCAGCATTCATAGGATACACAGGGATGTGCCGATATATCGACTGATATTTGCCTTCATAATTCTCCATTTCAAATATGATTCATCCAAAGATGGCAATGTTTCTGTGTTGATGTTGAAATAAGTTTTTTTCTTCTCCTGAGGAGATGAAGACCGATAAACAAACAAGCAAAAAAAAAAAAACCCAAAACATAAATTTGTCAAAAAAACACAAACAAAAATCTGTCTATCTGGGCTATAGCTGATGCTCTAAGTAGCTCTGAAGCACAACAGTAAATGCTTTAGACTCAGAATTTAACAATGTGCATCCTTAAAATGGATGCAAAATGTTTTCTCAGACACATTACACACAAAAGACATAATTCCCTCATCTGACTATTTTGCAATGATTTATTTGTTTTCAGTTCCTTGAGAAATGGGAGCATCTGCCCTTAAAATCCCTGATTATATACAACCGCAGTGACATGATGAAGATTTAATTCCATCCTCGTAATAATCATAACAAAAAGTTGTTAAATTACGTTGGTGGGCTTTGCTCCTCTTCGTGTCTCACCGTTTTAGTATGACAGATAGACGCCTACTGCGAGGCTCGCCACACCCCCACTCCAGGAACGCCATTTTGTTGACACACAGACTTGCAATCAAATTAAGCGCCTTTACTGGAGCTTTACGCCCAAGCATGACCCTGACATGTCTTAAATACAAAGCAGACACGACTACACACCTAATATCGTCATCTACGGCTAAAACGTAGCTACCTGAAGTCATTAAAGTGAGTGTTTGAACTGCACTACCACCCATTTCAACATGAAACTCGCCGCGGTTGACGTCACCGAGCCATCTTTGTCCAGCTAATCCAAACTGTTTATTACACCTTCATTACCGCTCGGACACTCGCCGCGCTTGTAGCACGCCGGTACCGCATTACCCTGGAAATAAAGGAGCTAGGAATAAAAGGCTTTGATAGCGAGGGGACCCATCTGAGTGGCGGATCCAAGCCAGTGCTCCTCCTAGGCTATATAGGCAGGGAAACGCCACAATAACCATCCAAAGGGTGCCAGAGGGTAGAGAGGAGCGCAGAAGGCAATCCACATCCATCTGCCAGCCACTTAGGACGCGCTAACGTTTCCAGCCCGGGTTTCAGCGCCGCTCTCTCGTCAACACTACCAGGAACATGTAAGTACAGCGTCATTTTAATTTTATGTGATTCTTCTATTTTGGTACAGTGTCCTCACGACTGATGTCGGCAGGCTTGTCGCTGCTTGACGGGTGTTTTTTTTTATTTATTTATTCATTAATCTGTACTACCGAGTCTTGCTCTCGTTATTAGTAATATTTGCTGTTCATTTTGCGGATGAATTGAATTTAACAGCTCCATTTAACGGACATTCTGAGCGAACCGTATGGGAAAGCTAACGTCGGCCTAACCTTGGGACAGACTATCGTCGGGTTTAAATGTCAGTGAAGACATTTTTCATGCTTATTTTGTGACCGGACACGTCAATCACACTCCGCGAGCATCGCCTGTCGCTTTTATTTTAACGTCTGAGGCGTTTCACCTTAGCAGGCACGCACGCATTTTCTTTTTCCAGTTTGGACTGGTTTGATTTGGAAAGGACACCGTCTGTGTCATCACTAACTGGCAAATTAAAACGACACGAAGAGAAACACAACTATCAATAATGTCTATTTTATGTTTATTGAGTGTTCGAGGGGCTCATTTTTTGACGTCTTTTCAAAGCGCAGGTGGCGACGTAGCTAATTCAGCAAGGACATCATGTTGGATGAGCCATATTAGCTGTTTCACACACACTATTTAGCCTGTTGGACGTTTAAGCCTCGACATTCTTTGACGAATATGCAATAGACTTAGTGATATTATTAGCTGTGAATGAGGCTCGGGCCTAGTTTAGGAGCTATTTGCAACCTACAGCGGGGGGTGGGGATAGCCTAGCCTCCTGGTGTATGTCGTCGATTGTCGTGCGAGGGCGGACAGCTGTATATCTCACCATATTCCAGGCTATTCACGTCTTTAGCACAAATAAAACCAGTAAAGAAAAACAAAAAATTAAACCTCACTGTTTTATTTACCCCCTTTCCAATGTGTGTAAACGAAATAAATAACAGGGTGGGCACACAAAAGAGAGCCGTGCCCAATCTCGTCTGTCAGTTTTTGCTTAGCAGGCACTTGAAACGCTAAAATAGCCTTGTGCTAACATACATGTCATTGAACTGTGACGACCCGTGTTAGCATCCCCTTTGTTAGCAGCAAAATTATTAGTAGTACCTAAAATCCGCCACCCTCCAGTGTATTTACAGGCCCGGAAACGTGATGTTGTATACGGTATCATGTGGGTCGGGTGTGTGTGGCTATACATGAAGGGATGAGTCTGGGAGTCCCAGTTGTGCACCATCAAAGAGGCTGGGACAGCTAACTGGGATCAGACGGTTTCCCGTCTGAGCTGCTGTGGCGCTGTCCGGTGCTGAAATATCGCTGTCCAGTGTAGAAAACCAGATAGAGGATGCTTCCTCATGACATCTCTCTCTCTCTCTCTCTCTCTCTCTCTCTCTCTCTCTCTCTCTCTCTATATATATATATATAAATCTGTCTTGATCTGTAACATTGAAGAATGTGTCACTAACCAAATGTCCACTGTGCCATAATGAAGGGAGGATTCAATCAATTTAATGCATCACCTTCGATTAAAAAGAAATGATGATCGCGCGCCAGTGACTCACATCCACACACCTGCTTGTGCAGTAAGGCTGGGCCATATGACTTCTAATCAATAGCACCATTACTTCACGACAACTTTTATCTCCATCACGATTAAAGATTGGTTATTTTATACATTTGTTTTAGTACACTGTCCTAATATTTCCCTGATGGACTGATGTACTGTTAAGTGTGCTGAACTATTAAATTAACCAAATGTTTGTTTCCATTTAATGGTTCTAAATGTCAGTATTAGTGAACCATTTTTAGAAAAAATATGTAATTGTAATTGTTTTGAGTGATAAGTAATGTGTAAGTAAGATAAGTATGTGATCCAAAAATGGGAAACACTTCCTTTCAACAATGGCCAAATTGTTCAGCCCTGTCTCAGTTCCAAGTATCTCTGTTAATACATATGATCAATTACTCAGCTGTGGACCTTCTGGGTCAACCCTCGATAGATATTTTGTTCAGAAAGTGGAAAAGAAATAGGTTTTGCCATGGATGCACTGGTTGTAACATTCTGTGCCATTTAGATGATCAAAAAATAATAATTTGGGTGCTCGCTAATGCAGATGATTTTGTGTTGCTCTTTTTTTTTACTGAGGAAGCAAAAGAATCGATCCTACACATTTCAGAAACATCTTTAACTCTCACGCAAACATTTTCCACTGCCATATGTTCATGCCGTCTCATTTGCCGATAGGCTGGTGGTAGCCAACATGGTGGATATCGGCTGATATATTGGAGCTTCCCTACGTGTTGCTGCAGTAGTAGCTCATGTTGGTTGGCATGTCAGTCTAGATGGGATGATAGATATGATGGTACAGTAATATTAAGGAGGTACTGTTTTTCTTTTTACAAGCGCCGACGTATTCAAGCTGATATGTTGATGATGAACGAAAGGACATGATGTGTGTTTACTCGAGTGTCAAGAGAGGAGATGATTTCAGTTTTCTTGACATAAATCTCAACTTGATATTACTAGTGGACCGCGTTTGACACTAACAGTTTGTGTTTGGTGCTGTTTGGCAGCTAATAGGGACCACCGGGCCAACTATGCAATAGGATTTGTTGTTGTTGGATTAGTGATGTGTGTACGTGTAAAGGTGACCTTTATACACACTGGTAGAGTAGCTTAGTCACAACTAAATAGGCCTGGGCAATAGTACAACGGCAATGTTAGCAGAGTTTGTGTCATTAATAAGAACATGTTTAATGGAGTATGAATGATTTCAATTAAATGAATAAATCTAAAACTACCATGAAAGCACATCATAAAGAAGGTCAGCTGTATGTACAGATCCCAAGCACGCTCCTTCCTGGTCACCAACAGCCTATTACATCGCTCGATAATTCTATGTGTGACACACAAACAGCCAATCGTGTTGCAGGTGGGCAGTTTGGTTGTACTACCGTTAGCTACACAAATGAGAAAAGGAGTGCAGACGGTGGTAAGTATTGATAAAACAAATGATGAAACAGGAAATTATAAATGATTATAAATTGTTGATTTAGATGAAACATTTCATTGCGTATTATCAGTTTTTCAGCATCAATCTTCCAGGCTAAAAACATTAAAGTTGAATTTTATCAAATAGTACAGAATGATACATTCAATGCACTTTACTTTAACAAGATTTAGGAATACTATTTGCTTGTCTTATCTATTTTTACTTCATAAAAGGTACAGATTTTATGTAATGATGATTTAATGTGAAGACATAAACAGATCCTTCCCTCCTGTACGCAGGCGGCAACCTTCTGTTGTTATCAAACAGATATCAATAGGTGATTACTCCTAAATCCTTAGAGGCTAGCGTGTTCATGTTATATCTGCTAGTAAGGCAGTGTTTGTACCTGTTATGAGTGGTATTAATACTTTCTACTCTGCATTTGGGTGATAGGCAGCTGTATATTTTCACTTTAGTCGAGCCTGTTGTCATAATGTATGTTTGATATTGATGTCTGTGAAGATTGTGGAGTAGCTGTCTCATTAGGACACTGTCGAATATGATTTGGATGAGTTTTGGATCACTACTAATTTGGCATCATGAGATAAACCCTAAGCTGTCACTCAGCACAAAAGAGATACATCCATACAATCAGCAACAATGGGTTGGTGGTACAAGATTAGCATTCATTGTGATATATATATATATATATATATATATATATATATATATATCCCATGTTACTGTGCATGTTTAAAGTGCTTCTAATGTGTGTGTTTCTCCTGTTGTGAAGAGCGCAGTTACTAGGGAATGTTACTACAAAGTCAAATCAACTTGACTTTTACCAAATCTAGCTGATTCTGTTTGTGATAAAAGGCAATTTTCTTAATCTTTCAGTTCTAAAAAGTGCCATTGTTCATTTTCCTAAAACTTCCAAATCCTGCAAATTCTCCAAATTAGATTCCAATTTGAGTATTCTTCCACCATTTTATACTCAAAAGTTGTGTGTTTATTATATTGCCAGTATTCTTATCATGGTAGTTTTAAATGAATCAATAAATTAATATATAGAGAAAAGAAGTCATCTCTGCGTGTGAATTAGGCCTCATGTCTCAACTGAGGGCACCTGAAATATTTAACCCCCCCAACAAAATGTAGTCTAATATATGAGCAGTTATGCTGCATGTCTGACGTCTGACTGATCTTCCTGGTACCAAAAGAATGATTTATTTTACCCTGATCTGAAATAATGACAATCTTTTAAATGTAATACCAAACATCCCTATTCCTTTTCTTTGTGCCCGAAGGGTTTTTTCTAAACAAACGACGAACAGAATGGTGATTGTTCTTGCAAATAGGAAGCATTATTCTCTTCTCACTGTTCAAATTCATGATGCATTCAATATGTTAATTTTATTGTGTCATTTATTTAACAAGCCTTTGGCCTGAACCTTTTTCGGTTGTTTACAGAATTGTAGTAACATCAGTCTTACGTTGTCAAGGCTTTCTAAGTGTTTTCTCTGAGGTTATGTTTTACATAAGGGCTGAGTATTGGTATTCTGCTTCATCATTAGGTCTGCCCCAGCTGCTGGAGCTCCTGCACCGGAGGGAGGGAATCAGCCCCCTCCCAACCTCACCAGCAACCGCCGTCTGCAGCAGACACAGGCACAGGTGGACGAGGTGAGTACCAGTCATGTTATTCAGCTTCACTACAGGCATCCAGGGTTTCAACTATGTGCGAATAAATAAAAATTTTCATTTATTCCCATCAATACATATCCATGTACGCATCATTCCAGCTGATTAGTAGCTATTTGACTATGCTACAGTGCACTGCTATGCATCTTTCCTCAGGTGGTGGATATTATGCGTGTAAACGTGGATAAGGTTCTGGAGCGTGATCAGAAGCTGTCAGAACTGGACGACAGGGCTGACGCCCTGCAGGCTGGAGCCTCTCAGTTTGAGACCAGTGCTGCAAAACTGAAGAATAAATACTGGTGGAAGAATGCCAAGGTGAGGACATGCAGATGAGCTTATTCAAACAAACAATATATGAGTATGAAGGAAATCTTGCAATGTTTTCTACCATTCATAGGAAGATGTACCAGTACTTGGATCCCACATGTTATGGTCCAGTCGTAGCTGTTGATCTCTAATAGTCTTCGTCCCCAGCCATTCTTGGACATCAATATCACAGTGGTGTTGTGGTTGCTCAGGTGTAGAAATTATAGTTGTCCATCTAGTATATTCTGCTATCCACTTAAATGCTAAGCAACAATGTTAAAGCAACTTCATGTGGCATTTTTAGATTAAACAAACAGTTTGAACATTGATGGTACACTGATGTGTGATAAGCTGAATTATCTTTCTATCACTATGAAAGAGGCACAGAACTCCCCTTAGCACGTAGTACAGCTTTCAGGTAATAGAAGGCAGCACTGACATAAAGACAAAAGGGAAATAAACACAACATTTATGGATCAGAATAACAAGACCTACCTACTGCCAGTCACTCAGTCAGCTTAATACTCGCTGAAAGCATCCTTTTTACCGCATGAAACATAATCTTCTCTTTCCTAGTCTTGTCATCCAAATGAGTTATTTCACTTCATGAAATGTTAAAACAGTTGGGTCCTCTGCTAATTCTCAATACAATGGAATATTCCTCTCTGCTGCCCAGCAAATCCATGTTATGCTGCTGTAAATAAAGAAGCGTAGCAGCTAGTAAAACTTTTTGGTGTATTGAACCGTGAGCTGTGACGAAAGAACACATATCCACAACATGTAAGCATGCGGTGCAGAATTAATATTCATCAGAAATGTATTTTTGGCTACTTAAAACATTTTAATATCACAAAATTGACTGTCTTTGTCTCTTTTTTTCCCCTAAATCTGCTGACCCCAGATGATGATTATCCTGGGTGTGATATGCGTGATTGTGCTCATCGTCATTATTGGTAAGAATCCCTCAACATATCTGTTATCTGCTCATCTTGTTTCACATTGGTACCAAGGGAGTGAATCAATAGTTTTGTTTTTTTTTTTTTTTAAAGTAACTTTTCCTTTACACATTAAATGAACAGCCACATTTACGATTCCCCTCTTCTCTCTTTCCACAGTGTACTTCAGCACCTAAGAAGAGTTGCTCCTACCCCAGTCTGAGCCCTTGCTGCAGAAAAACCCTCAAATTGATGACAAAATGAATCATAGATAATTAATTTCTGATATATCCCCAACCCCCCCCCCCCCCCCCCCGATTAGCCTTGATATAACACCCCTAAACCCTTCAGGGCCCCATGGCTCCCTCACTTCCACCACCTCGCCTCTGGACCCCTGTCAATATTTGTCCTGTGAGTGTGTGGCGCTGTCTCCTTTCTGGGTACTCCTGGCTTTTCTAACCTGCCATACTGAGAACCAAACACCTGTGATGATGCAACAACAGAAAAGGAAACAACGATTGGCGATTATTGTTACATAACTGATATATATAGTTATTTGTAGAGTTTTATTCTGATATATATATACTGTTTTGTAGGTGTGTGTGTGTGTGTGTGTGTGTGCATTTTGTATTTTTTAATTTTTGTATTAATTTTACGTATGCTTCAGCGTTAACTACTGCCTAATAATCAAAGTGTGTATCTTGCATGTTATCATCTGTCTGTCCCCTGCTTACTCTCCTTTCAGTGTATTTCTGCACAGTGGAGTTTGCCTACATTTAACGAAGCAAATATTGACTGATTTTTGTGTGACTTATAAGCCAGAGAACTCAAAATATCATCACGTTCAAAAAAAAAAAAACCCAAAACCTCTGGAGCAATTCCATCAACTAAACTGCCCTTAAAATTCCCCTTGTTATTCCCATCAGTCAGAAATTCAAATCCGAGCTCCATTGCTGGGTTTTCTGAGAGAGGTATTGTTCATTGATATTGATCAACCACAAAATAATGCATGAATTGTCCCTAACAATCATTCCCCGCCCTTTCCATCTGACCCTCGCATCATGTGAGCGTCATTTCTCTTCCCACATTCCTCTCTTTTAATATCTGTTGTGTCTTCAGCGCTTCTTCTATCTTGCGGCATGCTTGAACACCTCGATTTCCTCTGATGATTTCAAAACTGCCATAGTACAGTTGGACCAATGTCTGTAGGTGTTTCTTTTTTTTTATTATTTAATATTACGTAGTGTCTTATTTCGAAAACATTCCTTCATTGCAATCTAGTGCAAATGCTCTTACTACTACTGTAGCACATGTAAGTATCTTAAAAAAAAAAACATGCGATGAAAGCATCCGTCATACAAAGTATAGGATAAAATAATTAAAAATAAAAGAGATAAGGGTAATTTTGTGGTAGACAGGATTAAAATCTGTCAATATTATTTTCCGCTGCGATATTAGTGACGTTATCTTAACATTGCAACTGTGGAAGTGGGCTTGAAAATGATACCAATTCTAGGGGGATAAAATGGCACCATTCCATATACTGATTAAACTTAGTTACATAGGTGGACACTGAAAAGCCTTAGTCACTCCTCTTAGTTACCGTAGGTCAAAGGAAGAAATCTGTTAAATGCACAAACAACCTTGTTTTTGATGGCGCCGTCAGGCTGGTCAGTCGGCTGGCCGGAGGAGACACTCTCGGAGCAAAACCTCTCCACATGAAGAGCACATAAAAAAAGAGACAATACAGCCTTATTTGCAAAACCAGGAACAGAGACAGAAAATGAGGAATATGCAGGTTCAGCAATTCACAGTCAAAGGTTGGTGACATGACAATTGTTAAAAAAATAGTAGCATTCTTAGCCAGTGTTTTGCCAGCGCAGTGGTTCTGTCTCAGTGTTTCTCCCTCTAGTTAAGGCCTTTTTTTTTCTTTTTTAAATATAATAGATTATATTTTTTATTATAGTATATTTTTGTGTGGAACAGACAGGCAAAGAGGAAGTTTGCAATCAGCTCCTCTTTACCTCTGTCTGGTGTGTTTTTTGTAATTCAGCTCTATTGTTAGACACTGCCAAGCAACAAGAGAGAGGAGTTTGTTATCGCAGTTATTTCTTTCATTGGTGTGCTCGCTGGTTTGGTCTGAAACAATTCTCTTAGGTTGTTTTCACCATCTGCTGCTGTACATTCTGACCCTTTGGCTACTTTGGGAGCAGCAGAGCGATATGATACGATGCTAAGGCCTTGCACCACACACCTAAAATTCCTCTTCGAAAAAGGAAATTCAAGCTCTGGAATCGTTGCAGTTCAGTTACTGAACCCGTTTCATGATACAGAGGATTTTAAAGTATGCAGGAAGTCACCAACAGGATCGTGAGCAAAGGTCACATTCAGTTTCTTCATCTTTGACTGAAGTCCCTGGAAAGCTTTCGATCCCGTCTGCAACTTTTCAAAACAGTTGTGTGTATGTGTGTGTGTGTGTGTGTGTGTGTGTGCGTATACTGCCTTAGTAGCTTTGTCTCTTTTCAACGTGACCTTTTATCTCCACCAGATGAGTGTACCAAACCGCCCACCCTCCCTTTGCTCAATTCACTGATTCAGAATCATACAGTGTGTGTGTGTGTGTGTGTGTGTGTGTGTGTGTGGGTTTGTTTGTCTGCATGCATGCTCAGAGAGTAGCTCTGTCTTGGGAATATCCCCGCTTTATCCTGACAGATTAGGCCACTTAAATCTCAAGAGTGAGGGAACGCTGTTTCCTTGAACACTGAAGTACACAAGCAGAGAGGTCACAGATCTACCAGTGACATTAGGAAGAACCCCAACCCGAACAAAGCCCCCTCCTCCCCTCGCTTTCCCTACATGTTTTCCTCCTAAAGAGAACAAAAGTAAATGACCAAAGACCAGACCTCCATGCTAATGCTGCCAATTTGCCATCAAAAACAAGAGGAGAGAAACAGGTTGTCCAAATTATTCCAGACCGTTTTCATATACTCTTCCCCAGTCTATCCATGATTACAGGACCTTTTAACTATTACACACTAGAGGGTGTGTCCCTTAGGCTTGTGAGTGTGCCATTCTAACTTATGCAAGTAAAACCAAACCAAAACATAAGGACCGCATGCTTCAAATCTCAATTAGTGTCCCCTGCCATGTGTATCCAGGTCTGAAGAGAGCTTCTTTAATCTGTAACAAGTTTTTAGACACATGATCCTGTAACTAATAATAGCACAACTCTTCTGTTTCTGTGTCTCCATAGTGCTGCCAACTTTTAAAATAACATGTTAACTAACTACCCATTAGAACATTAACCATGATAATGTTATAAAAATAAATCTGCATTGTTTGGTGGTGTAATATGGGGGTGTTTTGGGGTGTAGGGGGTCCTATATCCTCAGGTTTAAGATATTAGCAATCTACCAAAATATATATGAGGAAAAACTATATCAGAAAACTGTAAAATCGGGTTTTTGGCAATAGACAGTCAGTCTGGGGTTACTAATGTGGTCCTTTTAGCCATCCTGCAGGAGTGAACCACACGGTGGACCCAAGTGATATAACACTACTGATTGGGGTAGGACGTCTGTGTCATCCATCCATTCTACTGTCCTGTGAGTGCTCAACAAAATTAGTCACACCAGTGAAAATTAAGCGAGCGCTCTCTATTTCTGTTGCTTTACTGTCTGTATGAAAAGAAGTGCACATATGTTTTAACACCGTGGCACTTTTTTCTGTTGTGTTTTCATCGATTTGATGGGACGGGGATTTTGTGGGAAAATATTGTCTTATGCCATCTGCAGGAATCGTTCAGGGATCTCGATTTAAAAACTGCATTCGGGTCATTTGGAGGTGTTCTGAAATGCCAGTGGCCAGCAAGGTTGCTGGGGTCACACCCTCTTCCAGGTTTGATTTACAACTTGTGAACTTGCAGTTAAACTTGGAAGGGAACAAACAGAAAGATCAACAGAGGTCAGTGAATTGATCCAATCCTCTAAGCCAGTGTGTCATGTACAGATGGGGAATGTTGCCCCCAAATGGGATGAATGCAGCAACAGGAGGGAACCTTTTTTTTTTTGGGTCTCTGAATGTTCTCAGGATGGTTATAAATCGACAATATTCTACTCGATATATGTTTTCTTTTCTAACCGGATATTGTGTTTTCTTCTGCATCGTTTAGTAATAACTCCCAATGTCACTGAGTTGTAAGTGTATAAGCACTGATGGGTAAAGATAAAGAAATGGAAGCTAATGGGTGGAAAAAAGTATTTTTACCTTCAATTGTCCAGAATGATTCGAATGATTCTACCGTTTACATCAGAATACCGTTTGTATCTCCAAGATACTGTATATTTTTTTTGTTTAAATATTTATTTTTAAGTAAAGATTTTGGTTTCTCTTGGGGACTGGGGATTCTGGGATGAAGGTCCACATTGCCCCTGTTGGTTTGGCCTTACAGGAGGGAACGAGACTGGACCATCATCGGCAATGTGCTTAGTCTTATTTATTTCATTTCCTTCCTTTTGCTTTTATTTATTGATAGATTTCTTGTGCTGTCATTTGGTATGGGATTAGAAACTAAACAAGGTTGACTCAACGTAAAGGAGAGGAAACTGAATGAAAAACTAAAGTACATAAAATAATTGTAGTGTAAATCTATCAATGTCTTATTATATTGATGAACATCATGAAATATATGTATATTGGAAAAACAGTATCTATGCCAAGTGGTACTTTTTGTGTGTGCTTTGTGTTTTGTGCGTGTGCAACAATGGGCAGATGCAATTTTGACTGCAATTCTGGGACCTTATCTGACCTGTGTGAATAAGCATAAATTTATTATCAATACAAATCCATATCTGCTCTCTTAATTTATGAATTTATCCTATATACTCCAGAATTTGAGAAACCCAGAGCTTTAAATGTCCACATGATTGTACGTGTTCACAGTCAGTTAAAAGTAACACACACACACTAGTACATACACACACACGCGCGCGCACTTGCATGCAAATTGGACTCTAACCTGTTAGAGAATGCAGCCATTATGAATTTATTATCTCGAAAAGAAGGGAACCTATAGAGTTATAACTTTCATATCAGCTCTAATTGCTCTCTCTCTCTCACACACACACACACACACACACACACACACACACACACACGCACAATTCACTTAAATTAAATTCAGCCAACAGTAAAATTAGCATTTATTACCATTATTAGTAGTATGAACTTTAAGGGAACATCTCATTCAATAGATTGAGGTCAAATTGCTTCGCCGCCGCCGCCCCCCCCCCCCCCCCCCCCAAAAAACCCCGAAACCCATTTCATTACACAGTGGCAAGTCGAAAACACCAGTTAGAAATATGCATAGCAAGAGAACTGTGGGGCAAAAATAATGTTAATTAATAGTTGGTTAAATCTTTTCAATTAATTTGTTTTCAAATCCTAGTCTCCATACCATATTTTTAAGAAAAGTTTAATTTTTTGTTGAGCAAACACAGTGAGTCGAGGATTTAAGAGAAGGATTATAAAATGTCACAATCTGCTCTAATCCCATAGAAGCCTTTTCAATTTAAATGTACCCTAAAGGACACTGGGAGCAAGTATAGTACGACACCCTCTCCTTGTGACACCAGTGTCAGAGCGATGCCTCTCCTCCTCCTCCTCCTCCTCCTCCTCTTCCTCAGACTGCTGCTGAGACACTCACCAGTGTGAGCTACACCAGGCAACTGTTCATATCTCAGAGAAGCCTCTTTCCGTCCGTCCACCTGGTGGCTAGACAGGTATACCTGTTCGTGTCTGCGGCTGTGGGCCGCTAGATTAACAGTCGTGTAAAGCATGAAACTGACAGCAGCACAGGGTGCAGTTTTATAACTCTGCCACCAGGTGTCAGCGCAGCAGCAGTGGGTTGTAGGTAATTGATTGCAGTAGGAGCGTGTGACTGTTGGCAGAGGTGGAGGTTGACTGATCTCCATTGATGTGTATCACGGGTTAGCTGCTTCAAGTGAGCTCCTGTACACGTAGACGTTTCTTTTTTTAGATTAAATAAGTATTTTGAAAGGTTAAAAAAAAAAATTATAAGTGAGGGAAAATTTATGATAATCTGTTTGTGCAATTCACAATTATCTAAACCACTGACATAGATAGTCATTAAATTGCTGTTTGTTTTTGTGAGATATATATATATATATATATATATATATATATATATATATATGTCAAAAACAACACACACACACTATGAAGAGACTGTGTAAGTGTGTGTATTTGCTGAAAATGGTCTTTTGCCATTCTTGTCTTTTTTTTACCGATGCCCAACCACCAGAAGGTTTGTAATAACAACTTTTCAAGTATGCACTCACATATTTCAGTATAACTGCTGACATACAGACGTACTTTATTGTTGTTTACACCATGAGAGGAATGACTTTCCCAGCTCTTGCAGGATGCCTTCATCCCAGTGCTCGGACTCATTTGGAAAAGGATGTTGTGAAATTACCGCGAAAAGTAAAGGAAGTTGCTCTGCCTTTTTTTTCCCTTTCTTTTCTTTGCTGCTGTTAGATAAACATATGCAAGCGCAGTGTGTCATCTTAATGTTCATTCCAGATGATGACGATGTGTGTGTTATGAGCTTCTTAGCACATTCAGTGAACACCCAAAATAGTAGTTGGAGTGAGTCCAGGAAAAAGCGGTATGTCTTCCCTCTCTTAATTTTGAAGCAAGTCAGATATTATTTGAAACTGATGACAGTTTGATATTTTACTCATGATAAATAAAGCATTGCTAATGTCCTAAACAGCCAATTCAGCAGTTCCCATCTGCTTCCTGTCTCAGTCGGCTCTCTCTGATAGATTAAAGCTTCATTGTTAGTTAGATCTTGATCCGTGTGCACATGTTTCCACTTATGTCTGAGATCGTGTGGATTTTGGTCTACTGTACTACATTTTTAAACAAGGGGGGAGTGAATTTGACAGGAACCACAATCACAGAGACCAGCTAGGTGGTTATAAAGTCATCAGTTTCACCCCCTCACACAAATACACACATTCAGTCCTCCTCCTCTCCTGCTCTTTGTGTGTGTCAGTGTTGAAGAAACCAGAGGGCATGTGAGGTATGGAACGACCTAAACATCAACTCTGACTGACTCACCGTCAGATCATTTGTTTTCCGTTTTTTTTCTGATCTTTCCAAACTTTTCCTCCCCCTCGCCAGCCTGACACTCCCTCAAACCAGTCTGAAGGGTCCATCAGAAGTTATTGCGGAGCCCCTTGGCTTGAATTCCCGTTAAGTGTAAAGGTCATTATTCCTCCCACATGGATTGGCCGTGGCAGTGCACTCTCAGACGCCGTCCGCCCACCGCCCCCCCCCCAAGCAGACACTGCACGTCATTGCATTCCTGCCTCTGCTCCCTCTTATCTGGACTCAACACAAACACCCAGCACAGCAGGGCCGAGGGAGAGTTTTGTCTGTAGCTCACCGCGAGCCCCCAGAGCTGTCAGTGTTCTGACATCTTTACCTCTGGCAGCAAAATGACTTCAAGCAGGTTGTAAAGTGAGAATAATTGAAATCTCAGGGTGAAACTTAAATCGGCATAAGTCATAAGCCACATGTGACTGGAACTTGTTTTTATTGGCTGTCCATGCTGCTCATGCTTGACTTTGATCAAGGTGTTGAAGCTCAGTGTTAAAAGGGTCGGACTTTACCGGATTGTTGAAACAACATTCCCACTAGACCTCAGCAATGTGGGCCAGGGAGCTGGCTCATCAGCTAACCTCAACTGAGAGAGCGAGAGCACCCTCCCACATCAGAGTGTTATTGTTGCCTCGGTGCATTGTGGGGGCATATAGACACTCTGGTTCAGATGACGGAACCAAAGGAGACCCTGGGGCTTGGGGCAATACGGTAAGAGGAAAGACGTCATTAGTTTTATGTCTCGTGCCTTCTGGTGGTCCTGTAAAGCTGCTGGCAGCAAAGGTTTTTCTTTTTCTTTTTAAAAAAAATCCAGTTAGAAATGTGATTCTCTCCAGTAATTTAAAGGTCTCACATCTGAACCGCTGAGGAATGTAAAGATTTATGACTACGCTTGTTGAGAGCTATACAGCCTGGGGCTCGGCCTCCACCTGTGCATCCTGCATAATGATCAGCTAGACGGGGAGGGAGCCAATCAAGGTAAAAGCTACATTCTTTTCCTGAAAAGGCTCCTTGTTGTCCTTCTTCCCTTCTTCCTTCATTCCTAGATGTCTCCTCTGTTATATTTAAACCAGGCTTATTATGAAGGGAACATCTGGTTCTAATTAAAGTCCTCTCCTCCCTCCCTCACCCACGTCACCCCCCCCTCACTGCCGCTGTCCTCTCAGCATCTCTGTCCTTCTCCTTGTGCATTCCCGAACTTTCCCCCTACAATTCCTCCCCAATCATCCATTCTCTCCGCCCATCCTGAAAAAGAGCGACCTCCTCCTCCTCCCCTGCGCTGCCATTCACCTCTTGCCTCCTGCTGTAACATCTCCCTTCTCTGCAAGAGTCTTTCTGTGTGTGAATCATGACACATGTAGGCTGCATCTTCTTATTCCTGTCCTTGACAATAGGATGGACGAAGGCCCAGCAGAGCAACTTCACCAGGTGAGAGTTCTTGAATGAGTTACAGCCTGTAATCCCACCGCTCTGATATTTTAGCTGAGAAAACTTCCGTAGTTTCAACCAAAGTCAACTTGCTGAGGTTGCATGTGTGTGCAACTTAAGGTCTGAATTCTTTCCTTTCTGTGTAAGTAAATTCTTTCCAGCTCTCTGATCAGGCACAGTTGTGAAGCATACCAAGTCTGCTGCAGTGGCTGAGCTGCTACAGATGTTTTTGGCTCTGCCTGTGGGGTCGAATCCGAGCAGTTTGGCTCTCCTTCTGGACATCTTGGCTCTCATCAGCAGGCGTCTGGCTTCGCAGGGGTTCTGATGTCTGCATTTTTATTTTGCGCAAAAGTATTTTGCTTTCGAACGGTTGTCCTGATGGTAGTTGTGTATTTGTTTTTCTTACAGGAAGATGTTGCCTTCACCAAACCCCCCCCCCCCTCCCCCCTTAATAAAAGGGGATATTCTTCTTGGCTCAGAAAGATACAAATACGTATGAGGGAATAGGAAATGTTCCCCCCTGTGGAACACTCCCCCATCAGTGTTTGTGACACAGCAACTATCATGTTGAAATAGTTCGTCAGGGAGGTCAGAAACACTGACTTCTTTGACATTCTTTTATGACTCAAGTTTTGGGATGCATCAAGAGGATTCAGGCCAGTAGACACATGTGGCTTTTTTTTTTCTTTTCTTTTTTTTTTTTTTCATATAGTTTTTCTGTCTGATTGCAAGTCAAAGCAAGATTAGGAACAGAATCTTCGTGATAATTTTGAGATTTTAATATGAGAGCAGAAGTGTGATCGACAACGTTTTTGAGTTTGGCTCCTCTCCAAAAAACAACAACAACAACAACAACAACAAAAAACTTGAATCATAAAATCTATACCCTATGAATCTACAAAGATTCCGTCACTCTCGTACAGTAGCAGCTGAAATTGATGCATGATTGCGTTGTTGTATTGTTACTTCATAAAAAAAAAACACTAGCAGCACTTTTCAAATTAAAATAGATTTGTGGCCATATTGACTTCATTGCTGGAATAATGACATAACGTGAGTTTGTGTTCATAAATCGTTCTCCTATTACCGTGTTGCTCTGACAGTGCGGAACTGCAAAAAAATGATGAAGGTGGTTTTGTTCTGGCTTGCCTCATCTAACTTTTATCATGCTATTAAATGCATGAATAAATTTAACAACAACAACATCAACACTCTGTAGATGCCAATAACTTGTTGTTTGATGGTTGCTTGACACCAATTCTTGCTGTCTTACAGTATTCTGTTTTTCTGGCGCAAAAGCCACGGATGGCCAAAGTTTAGGACAACCTCTTAAATGAAATGGCTCAGTGGGGAGGTTTTATCTCAGTGGACATTTGTCTCACTGATGTTGCCAGAAGTCTCCACTCACTGGTGTCGACCTCCCCTCCTTCATCCCAGGCCTGTGTTCTACTGCGGGGGAAATCTGGTTGCAGACTCAGGCTTTGTCGGAAGTGAAGGTTTCCCAAGTTTCTACAAACCAAACAGCAAATGCACCTGGCGCATCACGGTGAGTCACTCACCCTGCAACATGTCCAAACACTGACTCCCTCCTGGCTCATTCGTACTCACAGGATCTCTGTGGTTTCCAGGTTCCAGAGGGAAATGTGGTCATGCTCTCCTTCCGCATTTTCGACCTGGAGGCCGACTCACAATGTCGCTATGATTATCTGGATGTTTATAATGGACAATCCAATTTGGTGCAAAAGCTGGGACGCTTCTGTGGAACTTTCCGTCCAGGAGCTCTTATTTCCACTTCCAACACCATGATGCTGGAGATGGTGACCGACGCAGAGACGCAGGGCAGAGGGTTCGTGGCCTACTTCAGTGGGGCCAAGCCATACGTAGATGGTACGTCGCCCCATTCTACAATGACCGTGACAAGATTTGCTGCTTTTTTTTCTCCATATTTTTCTAACATGAATTAGAAATGTGTGTTGGATGTCATAGCAGCTTGTAACACAATTGAGAGCAGTGACAGATTGACGATCAGTCCCGTTTCTCCACTGGAGCTCCAAACTCAGTGAAGCTGTTGACATGAAAAGACTTTTTCAGGCTGTTGTCAATCTTTTCAATTAACAGTTTTCCCTCTTATTGTGGAGTTTTACAGTACTGAATGATAATGTTCCCCCACATCAAACTGCTTGCACCATTTTATTTTCTTTATGAGCACTTTTCAGTCAGTCAGTCAGTCATAAAATTAAATTGCGTAAAAAAGCTCCTTGACTTTTGGAAGCCTGATTTAAGATGCTCTCACCGACAGAGGATCTAAGGCAGATTTTCAAAAGGGAAAAAAAAGGGGGGTAAAAGGAGCAAATGAAAGCAAACATTTGCACGGTCCTTAACAAAATCTGTTTTTGTCTCCATCCATGATCCTCATGGGAAATTATGATTTATGCAGACCAACAGTTCTGTGGGGGTAAGATAACAAAATCCCAGGGAGAGATCAAGACGCCCAACTGGCCTGACAAGAAGTATCCACCAGGAACCAGCTGCTCCTGGCTTATTACCGTGGAGCCTGATATGGTCTGCAGCACACTCACCATCACCATGCAAACATTTTCAGTTCTCTGCGTTGTTTCAGTTTTATCTCATAGTTCGGTTTTGTTTTTGTTTGTTTTTTTGGATACCAGGTAATCCAGGTCAACTTTGACAAGTTTGCCGTGGAGGCTGACACCTATTGTCGGTTTGACTACGTGGCGTTCTTTAATGGCGGGGAGAAAGACGATTCACGCCTGATTGGAAAATATTGTGGCGATCAAGCCCCGCAGTAAGCAGCAAGTATTGTTGCTCAGAGTGATTAACAACGTCCAAACATTCCTCCTAATCTCTTATCTGTTTCCTGTGCAGACCAATTATTACCAGTGGGAATGTGATGCTGGTCCAGTTTGTATCTGACCTTAGTGTGACATCTGATGGGTTCCTGGCTCAATATACAAGCGTCCCGCGTGGAACTCAAGTACCAATAGTCCACTCGGGAGCTGGTAGGAGGTTCATTCCCTCAAAACCTGCTGTCAAACCTGAAATCCCTGCCCCTGCCTCCACACCCAAATATGTGCCACCTCCTGCACCTAAGCCATCAGAGGAACCCAAACCAGTCAGACCGACAAGGGGTCGCGGAACAGGCACCACGGGCCAAAACGGGAGGGTGGGGGTCTCGAGGCCCAATGGGAAGAGGCCAGGTGGGTGAAGTTAAATATGTTCTGTTTTTCTATCAGAGAAGGTTTAGACCAGTAACACGATTCATCCCATATAGTGGCTGTTAACCCGCTGTGTGCCAGAGCCTGTAAAAGAGATGGGACCATTAAGACCAGTTTCTGTGCCAGTGAATTTGGTAAGTTTCCTCCTGTTCACACACACAACAATCGAAAACTGAAGGGTTCTGACCGCGCCTCCCTTTTCCCAGTGATAACAGGAAAGGTGACCTCTCTGGCCGGCGGGCCCCGTGGCACTCTTCTCGTTAGCGTCTCCATCATTAAGACCTACAAAGCAGGTCGACTCACCATCACGCAGGTCGGAGAGACCATGTCAGTTAAGCTGGTGTCACAGTGTAAGAAGTGCCCAGTGCTCCGCAGAGGTATGGACTTCTACCGCCACGCACTCAGGTCAGCCGCAGATTAAAACCCACCCATCATTCTGATCTGTCATTTTATTGGTCTCCCACAGGTGCCAACTACATTATCATGGGTCAAGTGGATCAAGATGGACGTGGGACCCTGGAACCTGGTGCATTCACAGCTCCATACAAAGCTCCACATCACAAATTATTAGCAAATATTAACAACCAACCATGTTAAATGAATCCAGGCCAGAACATTCACACACACACACACACACACACACACACACACACACACACACACACACACACACACACACACACACACGCACACAAACAAACACATGCAGACATTTCAATGTGAAATATAGATCTATGAAATCTAAACCTGTCACCTAGCAACACCTTTATTCCTCACATTAAACGAATATGCTAACACCTGCCAAACCTTATGTTTGTAATTTATATATGAATAAAGGTTTTATATCTCTGTCATGTGGCGTCATCTTGTCCTCTCTCTCTGTTCATCTCTTAGAATGACTTTTGATTCCACCTAGTGGATTTGAAGGGTAACGACACGCAAATATATCATCACAAGCCTTTTTTTTTTTTAAGTGATAGGAATTTCTAATTTTGTGACATGAGTTAATTTGTGAGCTGTTATGTCATAAATGGAGATTAATCTTAATCAACTGTAGAATATTGCTTGAGTTTTTCAATGTGGTTTCAAAATTTTAAAAAAGGGAGAGAAAAAAAAAAGTTTTAAAAAAATCGAATTATTCCTGACACAGAAAAGATACAGCATTTAAAAAAAAAAAAAAAAAAGCGAAACACTGTGTCTTCCAAAACTGCTTCTTATTGGATATTAGGAATTACACAGCTGCGATGATATCATAACAACTGAAGGCAAATTTGGATCTCAATCAAAAAAAGAGGGATCAGTTACAAACACTGTAATAAATGTATTTTTATTGTACCGGCTGTTGTTAATGATAAAACGTCTTGATATTTCTAATGAATTTACTTCTCCAATTTCTCTTCACTTTACCCAAACAGATAAACAACAGAACTGAAATAGCTCAGTGAATTAAAAAGTGTATCATTTGGTAAAAGCCTTTTTTTTTTTTTTTTTTTTTTAAGTAATGATGGATTTTTTTGGTGGAGAAACAAAAAGTTCTCATCATAGTCTGGAGGAGATGTTGGCAGAAATGCTCAGAGCGAAATCTTTAAAAGAACTAGTGATGTGGACCGATACTAAAATATGTCTTTCGAATGAACGACCTTTTGCAGTAAGAAATGAAATATCAAAGAAACCAGGAAAAACTGAGCGTGATGTGATATCTTTTCTAATTCCTACTGTAAAACTGTTAAAGGGCGACGTAAGAGGATGGTCATCTATGACAGCACATCATGATGAGGTGGGTTATTTCCACGGAATATCATTAAAAAGATACACTGGCAATAACTTGGAAGTGGCCTGGTGTTCATCAGTGTGTATTTGACTGTGTATGGGTGGACGATTCCTATTTTTCCCCCCACTAATTTAGCTTCTGTACGAATTTGAATTTCACCTCCTTCTTGTTTCGCAGTCTGCAGTTTGCAGGGTTGTGCATAAAAAAGTGTAAAAAAAATAAATAAATAAACAAAGTGTAGCTATCAAGGGACACTTTATTGTAAAAAAACAACAACAAATCCTTAAAAAAATACACTGAAATAGTTCAAATTACAAAAATCACTGACTTCTACTCAAAAATAATGGTGGATTTGATCTACACTGACTTCAGACAGAGAAATACAGTGATAATTATCAAAAGAAAGATTCATAAAGCAGGGATACATATCACAAACACAGGCATCACTCCTCTCCTCTCCTCCCCTACACCCATACACTACCCTTCCCCTTCCTCTCTGAGGCTTCCGGCTGGCCACAGCAGCCCGTGGTCCCAGGCCCCCTGCGGTGCGTGGCAGGCAGGTTCTTGTAAACGGCGCGACTGTAGGGGACGAAGCACATGCCAAGCTGGAGGTGTCGAGCCAGGCGACAGAAGGCTGCCAACGCCAGGACCAGCAGAGGGGTGAGGAGCAGAAAGCCCACAACCAGCAGAGCCACACAGCCTGCGTCATCCATCACGTCTGAACAATACACAGATGTCCCGTGGGGCTGCACCTGGAAAGAGCAGAGGAGGAGGAGGAGGATGAATGGATGAAAAGATGAAGAAATGCGTCCCAGCTCCAGTCTTGTGTGTAATAGCACAATAATGACACACGCATTGTTAAAACCTTACACCCTTTTCTAAAAAATCACATTTTCAAAGTACATGAACAACACCTCAGGCTCTTCACCTCACAGCAGTTTAATCTGTTTTCCAAACCCACCATGTTTCCAGATCATACACTCATCATTCATTACTCACTAGATTCTCTATTTTCAGGGCTTGTAGCTCCAGAAAAAAAAGGCTTATCGTTGACGTAAATGCATTTCGCATAAAAAAAAACAATTCTGTGTATTCAGGACTAACATACAGTAAAATAAAGTCCTGGAAATCTGTACTCTGAATTATAGTTTTGTGCTTACAGCTTTGACAAAAGGGTGGAGGGTTTTAAAAAAAAAGCGTGCGACTATAAAAAGCCTGTAAATGAGAAGCAGATCGCACAACCACATTGTAAATGTTCAGCTGCAGCAGATGCTTTCTGTCCGTTGATGTGACCCTTCAGCATCTTGTGTTGAAATGTTGCTTCGCATCATTGTGTCACAAATGCATCATGATGCTAAATGTGCTTTAACGAAAGAGGACGTGTTTCCAATCGGAGTCACTGAGGTCCGTAACTTGTGCTTGATAGGTGAGAAGTGTTTATACTTTTGCCAGTAAAGCGATCCATTCTCTACATGGATTCGGGCTGCTGATAATTTGGTTCAAAGACTGGATCGTAGTATTCGAACAATTCAAATTAACTGTAAAGCTGCTGGGTTGTTTTTTTTTTCAGTGTCCTACAATGCATTGCATAAAGGAACTAGAGCTGCAGCTGCCCACACCTGCAAAAAATTAAAGTCAGGCTCCAGGAAGACTTTTGAAAACAGTATCAAATCTCTATGAAAGCATTTTTCTCACGCTGTGTGCAATTGAATTAGCGGAAGAATTCCAAAATCCATTTGATTGACAGTTGTCCGCAACTTGGACATCATCTCACGCGAGTGTAAGAGACAAAACAACAGTGTTTGTTTGTGTATCAACTTCAGAACCAGTCTATACAACAACTATACATGCTGTTAAATGTGTTTATTCAATCCCAACACTTTTTAAATTGGGAAAAAAAAGGCAAATATGGCCAAAGACTCACGGTCGAGTGGCAGAGGAAACCGAATAAAATCATGACAAGAGCGGGGGTGAGGATGATAGCAAACATGATGATGGCCAGCAAACCGTTGATCAGTGCGACCACCATATTCTGAGCCGTCACCAGCACTGAGCATGCCCAGCAGTCCAGAAAGCCCCTCAACTCCAGAGAAGTGTCAGGGGCGTCGTTGCCACCAAGGGAGTAGGGCGGCGGCACCACCCCCGTCGACCCCGCTCTGGAGGGGGAGCCCGCCTCTGTTGCTGACTTCTCCATCGTGCCGTTCCGAGATAGACTCATCTTGCTGCTGCTGCTGGTGCTGCTGGGAGGCATGCAAACAGTTATTCCTTTGCACAACCATCCATCACATTTATTCCTATTGAAAGTAAAAAAAAAAAAAAAAGCTGAAGATTTCAAGATAAAGCATGTGCAATGACTTCATGCTGGTTTAAAATCATGTGGTGAAAGGTATGCCAAGTCAACACAGATAACTACACGGCTCTAAGTGCAAGGAAATGGGTTCTACTGACCCCACCCACCCCCGAACTCCAGGATAAAACCAGGAGCCAGAACAATGAGCCGAGCAGCAGCAGAAAAACCCAACTAATCACTGATCCGAGTGACAGGACAATGTTGTGACTGTGACACCGAGGGAGTTTTGAACACATCATTGTTTGACACCGTTTCCCTCTCTGATCTGGAGCAGTACCTGTCCTGCCAAGCACCATGTGAGCGGGTTTTTGTTTTGTTTCTCATGTAATCAGCTTTTACAATTAAACACAGTTCAGCGTCTCTCTCTCTCCTCCCCATCAGCACCTTGCATGCGAGGCTCCAAGAAGTGAAAACCTATTCTGAACGCATCGAGTCGATGGTGGGTTTTGAATTTACGGATTTACGTAGAAATAAGAAGAAAACGTTTCTCCCTCTGTTCAGGACTACAGATGGGAATTAACTGTCTGCTGGATTGAGAGCACACATCTTGTTATTCCCCGTGAATAATTAAGGTTTAATTACACCATCCATTTTCCAAAATTAATTAAATAAACTCAAAAACCTCTATCTGAGATTTTGCATTCTCTGGCAGGTTCAGTGTGTATGCTATCTTATCTACTGCAGAGCGAGTCCAACTCCCTCTGATGACATCATCAACACAGCGTTCTTATTCTAATCTCAGACACAGAATTAATGAGAGCGCTCGTGTTTCATTCGTATTCAGCAGTGTGTAAACAGAACTGTTTCTTTATCAGTTACTTCTTATTCTTGTTCAATTATCAATTTTGACAAAGGCGATACTCACCGAGGGGTGAAGCAGACGATCCGTCCTCCAGCAGTCACAACTGGTGGGAGAGAAAGACCTGAGGAGCGGCGAGAATTTCAAGAGAGAATCTCAAGAATTTCCTCCTGATGTATGTCTTCTCTATATATTAAAATCCAGGACTCTCCTCGAGAAAATTGAGTCTCTTCTACTCATGAAAATCCACAATTCTCCTCCTGTTTTGGCCTACTTTTACCCCCCCCAAAAAAAGAAAGTCACTAGATATTTTCTCAATGTCATGAACCTGTAGATGTCTCCACCAGACCCCTGGGTCAGAGAAAAAGAACTTCAGGCAAAATCTGCGTTCCCACTGGCTTCAGCGCTTCCTTCCCTGACATTCTGTTTCCTCACACTGACTCCAGTTGGAGATATGATTGAGTGTACCAGTAGTGCTGTGTGTGTGTGTGTGTGTGTGTGTGTGTGTGTGTGTGTGCGTGTGTGTGTGTGTGTGTGTGCGTGTGTGTGTATCCTGTGCGCCCGTAGTATGAACGCTGGGCTGTCTGAGCGGTGGAGGGTTTCTGTGATAACCCACCAGTCCAGCTGTGGAACCAGAGGGAGGGAGGGAAGGAGGGAGAGTGTTTATTTGGACAGATTAGAGCTGTTGGGTTAATGCTGCCCAATTACACCCTGGCTGAGTACTTTCACCGACACACTTCTTATAACCCACATTTTGCAATTAAAAAAACACCCCAGCTGATTTAGTTTTGATGCCTGAAAAACTGGAGCGCTGTACTGTAGATGATGAGGGCGTGAGAGCTAAATGCAGCGCTTCTGGAGAACTCTGAAACAAAGGTAAGGAAGCTGGAACTGCTGAAGCTTTCTCGGGATAACGGACTGACCCTTGACCTTCTGATGGGAAACAGAGCCTGCCTTTAGAAAACACGAGGAAATGAGGATGAGGGGACGCCGACTAATTTGGTGGGGAAAGAGGCTATCGTGGGACTGATAAGAAGCCAGAGGGGCTCAGTTCAAAGGGTGAAATTAGTATTTTGATATGAAGTCTCATTTTTCGCATTCCAATCTTGGCATCTTTGTTTATGTACTTTTTTCACAGGGCAGATATATTCGCTCCCTGTGAGAATTCTGGCATTTGAACTGTTGACAAAAATGATCAAAGAGTCTGTGGCATTCATGGGCGGGGAAACAAAAAAAAAGAAAAAAAAAAAACGTCAGGACAACGGGGTGGTTTTGCTATTAACAATGCCACTGTTAGTGCTGTTTTTAATATGTGTTCATGTGTGTATGTCAGTGTGTGGGGAAGTTGGTAAAGGAAGAGCAGCCTTCCTGTCCTTGGAACCAGGATATCCTCTGCTACGTCCACCGTGTACGACAACGTGTCTCTGCATCAGTTTAAGTCGACGGCTGTCCTTTGACCTTGGTGGTTTAAATGTTCAGATGAAAATAGAAACGAAAATCAGGAGAGAAAGCATGTGGCTGTTGTACAGTCTTCCAGTTCAAAGTCCTGATGGGAAAAAAAAGATGGGCAGGAGTAATGTGTACATGCTGAATCTGTCAGAGGGTGTAGTTTTATATAAACTGTGCCTGACCTTCTTTACCACAACGTAAATCACCCAGAACTCTCAAGCAGAAGCAGTTCAGTAGTTTAATAGATGTATCCTTCACTTTGTGTTGCATTTGGATTACTTTTGCTTCTAAATGAGCTGCAGCTGCTACAGCCAGCAGCTTTGACAAGATGCTATCATGAAAAACTGAATAAGTCACGTTCTCCCCTCTTAAACGTAGCCTGTAGTGAACGGGTCCAGTGGGGGGGTCCAGTAGAGCTCTGTGGAGCCTTTCACGCAGCTCCAAGGTTTACTGAATAAAAACGGTTTATTTAGTCAGTAAATGTTGCGTGGAAATGTTAGGATTCAACACAAACAAACACACAAACAAAACATAGACAATAAACACACAGCATGTGTGTGCGTGTGTGTGTGTGTGTGTGTGTGTGTGTGTGGGGGGGGGGGTCATTGTGGGGCCGCCCCGCCTGTCCCCTGATGAACTAGTTTACGACTGGGGGGCAGGGGTCAGGCCTTCTACTCGCCCTGCCGTAATCTTGGTTTGCTCTCTCACCATCACACTTGTCTAACAAGCAGAATCTTTAATATTTGGTTTATTGTCATCAGGTAACTTTTCTTGTGTCTATTCTTCTGTGAACATGTCACTCTCTTTCATCTCGTCATCGTTATTACTGCCATACTTGGTCTTTTACCTCTTATTACCAGTGCAGTTCACACCATTTGAGCAGGGCTGCCAGGGGTTGGGTGATGTTATTACAAAGCAGCGTCCAGAATCGTGGCTATCAATCAAAATACTGGCTGTCAATCCAAATGCTGACTGTCAATCATGCCGTCATCTCACAAAGAGAAAAAAAAAATCCACTTTTGACAAACGGCAACACACTTTTCATCCAAACTCCTAAAAACTTGACACTGCGGGACCAGCGGGATGAGCGATTGAGGAGATAACGGACAGATGCAGACATCCGTCCGTCACATAGATTATATTACATCCCACCGTACACTCACAGACACGAGCCTCAGTCTGCCCTAAACAACATAATCCAAGTCTAAGCTCCAGCGTGACAGAGCGTCTCAGGGGAAACATTCAAAAAAACAACAACACGCAAGCTCGATTTGTGCAGCAAACATTTTTAACAAGAAACTAAAAGAATAGGAGGTTTCTCTCATCCAGCGAGTTGTTTTGACCACATGAGCAGAACAAGCAGAATAAAGAGGCAGAGTGAGACGACAGGGAGCGAATCGTCATTGAATAATTTATCAAAACATTTTATTTTCTTGAACAACAATACAATATGTCACAGAAAAATCACAGAGGGATTTAAGACAGGTCTGGCTCAGGTTTTTCTTCTATGTGAGTTCTTTTTGAAACAATAAGTGCAGCATAAATCAAACGAGTCAAGAGGGGGAGGGGAAAAAAATGAACAGAAAAAAACAAAAAAAAACCCAAAACAAACATCATTACATCCTTCAAATAATACCAAGAATGAGGACGAGACAGAAAACAAAAACAGGTCACGTCCCTAAAAGTCTCTGCAAAAGTGTCAAGAGTTACAACTACTAATGCTAATGCTCATAAAACCACTAATGCCTCACAAGATTATGAGTTTCGTACAATGGAAAAAAGTTAAAAAAGATTTCGTATTCATCTGTTCGATACAGTACAAAGACATCATTCCGTTTCTGGTATCAGTAAACTGTGTTGAAATGTTTTTAAGCACCAACCGGCTGGTTTGTGTTGCGTCACGGTTTATTTCCACACATCGTAATATGCTGTTTAATGAATGATCGGGGCATTGAGGCAAGGAGGGGTCTAGCACCATGAAAATTCAACTGCCCCCCTGATTGCACTTCCCCTATCCACATATTATGACCACACTACAGTTTTAAAATACCTTGTAGCCCCTTATCAAGTGAAGAACCATTTGATATGCAATAAATATATAAGAAAACAACCATGTACAGTATAAATAATGTCACCATTTACAATTTCTCATTTTTCTCTGTAATCCAAAAAGCAAAAACTGACAACAAAAAAAGAGGTATAAAAGAGGGAGGAAGTTCCCATTGCAGTAATTAAATCTAGAGTGATACAGGATATTTTTAGGGTGTATAATAATTATCATTATTATATAGCAACAACAGAAACAAATGACTGACCGCCTTCTATAAACCGAGAACATAGATTATGTACATGATACGGTGTGCACAGACTGATGAGAGCAGGAGGAAGAATGGGGGTTGGTACTGTTATTATTATTATTATTATTATTATTATTATTATTGTTATTATCTTTATTATTATTATTATGGCCTGGTATCAGCAACTGATCATCACATTTATAAAGGAATCGATGAGTTTAACCGGAAAGTGATATTTTTACACATTTTCAGATCAAATATCAAAATAATTAAATGCAAAATGAACAAAGCTTGAGCTTAAAAAAAATATGATACCGTTTACACACTTAAACTAGAAATGTATTAAGTTAAAGTGCTGCAGGATTGGGCCAAAAACTATTTTCTCACGAAGCTAAATCATGACGACGAGATGCCGCATCGTGCGGTGGTGGTGGTGACGAACGTGTGTTGACCACAGGGCCAAATTAAAAATAAACTTGGATCCTTTTTACACGGAGACACACGTTCGAGTCCCAGTTCTAGCGCTGCTCTTTTACGACTTAAACCGTACTGAGATATCATCAAGTACTTTTTTGTTAATTACTTGTTCGCTTTATCCTGTATGATGAAATTTCTGTGGGAATATTAGGCAAAAACATATTTCTATTTTCAGTGCAATGGTTTCAGTTGCAGATTTGCATATAATAACGAGCAAGCAATTGGCACATCACCAACACTAACAAAAATAGCCCCCCCCCCTCCATGTCTATGCACACCACTTTATATCCCATAAATTCATTAACAATTTACAATTATTTATTTTCTTTGTCATCTAGAAACGAGAACATAGCAACAAAAGGAGGTATAAAAGTGGGATGGCTTCCCCGTAAAACAACAACAAAAAAATAACACAAATAAAAGCAACACCACATCTGTTCTGTGTTTTGGGTGTATCGTCAAAACCACACCAGTGACACCAACAGAACAAAAACAGTTCCATCTACATTTCTGATTTCCAACTAAGAGTGAAACCATATTAGTCCTCCAGTAAACCCGTATTTAAGAGAAACTGATAAAATTTTTGATTCACTTTTTTTTTTTTTTTTTTTTGATACTTACATAAAACCTTATTTGCGTGTGTTTTATACTCTAATTACATCTCCTCTAAATACAGTTCACAAGGCCAATGTGGTGTACTTCTAGGCTGGTAAAACACTTGAATTATCTAGCGAGAATAAATTAGATAGGAATAGCACCTCAAAAAGTTTACAGACAGGAATTACAAATGTCAAAGTTTACCTGAATATCAAACAAAAACAGGGACTGATGCAATTCCAAACGACAATCAGCTACTTCTCCTGTGAAGCGATTCCCCTGCTGGTAATATAGAATCACAGCAAATTCATGGACACATAGAATAACTAGATTGGTGTAAAAAAGTTCTGAATTTGCATAAAAGTACCTGAATTCATACACAAAACCGGCTACTTGACGCTTTTGAATCACAGCAGTGTCCGTTGAACATAGAACCTGATTTTTCAGTGCTAGCAGTGTAGCAGTGCTCACATCTTTCTTTCTTTTTTTTGTGTGTGTGTGTGTGTTTATGTGTTTGTGTACACGTGTGAAATGCTCTCCGCAAGAAATACCATTCTAGTCATTCTATATCAAAGATCAAGTCCAATCAGCAGCTGGTCTGGGGAAGACAGTGGGCTATCATCTGATTGGCTGCGTAGCCGTACCTTATTGTGTGATGTAAACAATGCAGAGTAAACGTGATTGGCTGATTCCGAGAGTGTTCGCAGGTATAGATTGCCTCCAGGACAACAGTTGTGCTGCTGTTGGTTTTGGTTATGGGTGAAAGACGCTGGTCCTCACTTGGAGATGGGCAACGGAGCCTAAAGGGGAGAGACAGAAATCAGCTGACCGCCAAACAACACAATATCCATCAAAGAAAACATAAATATGAAATATGCACACAAATAAAGTCATGGGGCCACTAACTTTTGGTACATCCACGATTTTTAATGCGGGTACTAATTTTAAAATGTGTGTCAACACTCCGTTTAAAAAAACATTTGTGTAAGAGGGGCATCCTTGTTAAAGTATGAAACTGATTGATTGATTGATTGATTGATTGATTGATTGATTGATTGATTGATTGATTGATTGATTGATTGATTGATTGATTGATTGATTGATTGATTGATTGATTGATCGATCGATTGATTGATTGAAGCAAAGCACACATCCTGGTTACATGCATGTTTTCACTTTTCCCTCATGATGATAATCAAGAAAACACATTTAAAGCAGTCGTGCACACTCGCTTCATCACATCCACAGATCACATCGCATCCATCGCAACTGGGAACCAACCAGCAGAAAGAGACGTTATCGTCCAAACGAGAATGTTGCACTTTAATCAGAAGTGTCACTGTTGCCGAGCAAACTGTCAGAGTGAAGTAGAGCGCCGCAACCACACCACCTTCTCTCAGCAGTTAATCTCTATTGCCTCACTACTCAAAAACCTGCCCCACATTACTCTTCTCTATCAGTCAAAGGAACAGTGTGTGTGTGTGTGTGTGTGTGTGTGTGTGTGTGTGTGCGTGCGTGTGTGTGTGTGTGTGTGTGTGTGTGTGTATACTTGGTTTTTGTTATCTTTTGGAGACCTTTTCTGGTATAAACACTAAGCTTATCAGGACCCCTAGTCCTCATGGGGACCAAAGACCGGTCCTGATGCGGCGGAACTTCATTTGTGAACACCTGGTCAAAGTTAGAGTGAAGGTGTAAACTGCAGTTAGCTTGAGGTTGAGGTTAGGCATCAATTGGTTAGGGTTAGGGTTTGGATTCGGGCTTGGGTTTGGATATTCACATGAATGGAAGTCAGTGGAATGTTGGAATAAGGAGAGCTACACAAACCTGTGTGTGTGTGTGTGTGTGTCTGTGTGCACGCGCGCGTGCGTTTTGGATGAGTTACAGTTTTCGATGATGAAAACAAATACCTGAGTTGATTTCTCAAGGTCCTGCTCTGACATGAAGTTTTTGATTTTTTTTAATGTAATAATAATATAATAATTGGTAATAAGAGGATGTTGTAACAGCCTCAATCTGACCAATGATATTTAGATCATCGTCAATAACTTGGCCAAGATTTCTGACCCGAGTTTTAGTTTTCGAGTAGCGGGATTCAAGATGGTCACATAGTTTTTCTCTCTCCTCTTTGGCACTGAACACCATCATTTCTATTTTTTCTGTCTAATCCAGTCGCTGATGTCATCAAAATTCTTAATAAGGGAGTCGAGAGTAATCATCAGTTGACAGAGCAACACAGAGGTGGCTGTCATCTGCACTTGCTAATCTTAACTGAACTGCAGTGAAACCCTTGAGTCATTAGTAGTGATTAGTTATTGATCCTGTAAAGGCACCAACACGTAAAACATGCAGCAACAGTATAAAGCAATAATGATGCCAACTGAGACATCAAATAAATACATTTAAATATTCATTGCACTGGATCACATATTGAATTTCCTCCAATTCCATATTGTTCTAATGACCCAAAACATGCAGAGTCAGTCTTTAAGTTGCTTATCTTATCGATGGAATCATGATTTGAAGGTTTGTTTGTTTGTTTTTTTCATTACTGCAGTGTAGGAGAATGACAGCATGATGGATGAATCGATCTGGCATCCAGGGTGTAAACCATCTACCCTCCAGGGCAGCACAATTAATCGAAATAAGATCACAATCTGGAATCAAGCCTCCGCTTGATCTCAGTTTCACGTGGCAACAGTTCTACCCTGTATAACCGAGATGATCAACCTCAGAAAATTAAGGTGCTTGACAAATGTGCGCTGCTCCATGTGAATACAGAGGAAGAAGAGGCAGGATGTGACGTATGCGAGGGCCATGCGAGCGACGCAGGAAGCGGCGGTGGAGAAAAAAAAATCGCATATTCATTATGAAAGATTTGTGCTGTCGGCTGAGAGGAGCCTCATTCAAAGACGATGGTGACTGTAGAAAAAAAATGGCTGAAGTTCAACACTTATTTGTTATGATATAATATTATTAGTGTTATCCTGGCTCTGATTCTTTCAAAGAGAGAAAATGTCATGTAATAGAAGCACTCAAAAATGTATTATTTATTAAAATCGTGTACGAAGAAAATGCGGTCGTCAGTTGTTTTTCGACTATGCGATAGCTTATGTCACATCTAATTAAGGAAAATTAGGTTCTTAACACCAGTTTGCATTTTAACCAAACGCGTTGTGTTTGGTTAAAACCACTAAAATTCTGCTTCTGGTCCTCCGCAGGAAAAAAATTGGAGCATCCCTGGTATAGTCTGACTCCAAGACTGTACATATATTTGCGTTGAAAAAATAGAGAAAACCACACGGACTTTTTAAACATATTTGTGTTTTGACCAAAATGATGCGGCTTCGGAACCTTTGTGAAACACACTGGGCCTCATTCGTGAAATGTTCTTACACGTGCAGATTTTTTTTAACCAATTTTCCTTAATTTCATTTTCTAAGCAGGAAGCGAGGCCTGAGAACACATTCGTGAATTGGAACATTTCAGGAGTGATGCCTGATGTCCTCCATGTTAGGGTTAGAACATGAGGAAGGCAGACTGACCAGCGCGAAGCTGTCGTAGGTTCTCATCAGCTCCTCTATGCGATACTGTTCTAGCACCACCACTCCTGCCAGCAACGGGCTCTTGGCTCGGGCGCAGTCCTCACAATGCACCACGTAGGTCTTCTTACTGCTATTCTCGCTGGTCACAAACAGCATGTCGAACACCTCCACCTGCGCAAAGACAGTCACGCTTCATAAAAGCAGTTACAGTCAATGTACAGTGCAGGAGGAGGGACTCACATCACACTCGTTGCAGTAGTAGGCCGGCTCGTCCTTCACACGACCCTGGTAACAGATCTTCTTCCCTGCAACTACCAGCTGGTCTCTCAGAATCTGGATGTGCTTGATGGACTGCATCAGGCAGTGTCTGGAAGAGATAGAGGCCTGGATAGTGGAGGATGTAAACACTAAAAAACACAAAAAATATGCAGATAAGCGTCAGCACGCATCTCACTTAATCATCTTGAAAGTTTCCTGGTCGTTGATCTTGATGGTTCGAGCCACATTCCAGGATACGTGGATCATGGGAACGATCGACTTAACTTTCTTCACCTCGTTCCACTCAAAACGCTCCAGGGCGAGTTGATACTGGTACGCTGGGAGAGCGAAAAAACACAAACCGTGGTGAGGTTATTAAACATATTTCTTCAGTAATCTGACACGTAGAAGCACAGACTATTAATTCTCTTAATACGTACAGTTAAGAGGTCCCACATTCCAGGCAATGTTGTTGCACCAGCCCACAGCCTGGACCCAGTGAACCGTCCCGGCATTGATCCACACCAGGTCACCTGGCCTCTGAATGAAGCGGTACACAGGAATGTTGGAGCTGTACAGGTCCTCCAGAACTGGCCACCAGGATCCTGTAAGGTAGTCTACACCATGCCTGAGGAAATAGTTTGCTAATTATTCACCACAAACACAAACAAACAAACACACACACACACACACGCAAACACACACACTCATACAGTTGTTAAATAGTGCGAGGCTCCTCACTCACTTCTCACAGAATTTGTTGATAGCTTCCCAGTAGTGCTCGTGGACAGCGAACCACTCACAGTCGCCCGGCCCAATATTGATGTTGACTGAGCAGAAATTGTTGTTTTCTTGGTGACCTGAAGAGAAAACACATTTGAAACCCTTAAAAACTCAAATCGATTGATTACCAATGGAGGTGGGGATGTCCGAAAGCACTCTGACCTGGCGTGCGGCTGCCTGGCACCTTCATGTAGAGCTGGACAGTGTTCATGCCCAGGATTGTATGACCCACATGACTGAGCATGTTGTTGCTGGACTCCACACGCATGAACGCCGGCAGCTTCAGCAGCTCCTGCAGCTGAGGCTTCCACCTTTTAGGGTCTGAGAGATCGATGTTGGTCCCAAATTTGATGATCTTTCCGACAGTTTTCTGCTCTGAGCTGTGGAGGTTTTAAAGTCTGAGGTGAGAATTTGAATCAGAAGATGTGACATGTACTTCTTTAGATGACAGTTTTCTACTAACCCCGGTGTGCTGGGGGTGGAGTTGAGAGAGGAACTGGTCTGAATGGTATTTGAGGCGGGACTGCCTTTACTGTTGGATAACGTCAAACAGGATGCATCTGAGGACTTGGTTTGCTCTTCATCATCTTCTTCTTCTCCTTCTTCTTCTTCATTTTCACTCTCTTTCTCTTCCTGTAACACAGCTACACATGAGCTTAGCTGACAGGGTGTCCAACAGCTAAACATGGATCCATCATTACACCTCAGGATCAATGAAACACGCCTTTACTTATGCATCACATCATCTCAAACAACTTGACAGACCCTAATTATCACATCATTAATCATATTTTCACACCAGTAAAAGTAATTATGGCTACTTTGCTTTTCTAGGTCACGTATTTCCTTATTTTTTTCAAAAACAACTCCGAGACCTCACACACCAGAGATGAGCTGAACTTTTATATTCAGCTAAAAACTTGCCCACTTTGGCCAACAAAGAAATAAATGGTGTAAAGTCCGTCAGTCACTCATATGCCAGTGTCTCTGAAGTAATCAGCTATTAATAGTATCTGAGGGCAATGGCCAAGTCCCTTCCAGTGTAGCCAGCGGATATCCTTGGCAAAACTTCCTCTTCCATTTACCGGTTTTAGTTTAAAAACTTGAAAAATAAGAATGGAATTTGAACTGCGAGATGACGTGTACAACTGGACTCTTTCTCAAATAATGAGTAATATAATCCTCATATCGTAGCGATTAAAAATGTTACTAAAAACAAACTGTGGTAAACCAGTGTAAAGGTGGTAAATGTGTGTGTCAGCCACAAGGGAGGAAGTCTACCTGCAGGCTCTCCTGGAAGCTGGAGGCCTGGTACTGGGCGTATTTGGCTATAGTGGTGTGTGAGCGGCTGCTCTCACAGGGCCACGTCTGTGCCGAGCCACTGGGATCCCAGTTTTCATCAGCAGGCTGTTGAACCTGAGTCCTTACTTCCACTGCATGGTCCGAGTTTGCCTCCACCAGAGACTTGGTGGAGAACAGCCCAAGATCTGACGCAGGAGGGAGAAAAATGACAGAAGAGCAAATGAGATCATGATCAGGTAACAACACCTCTGTCTTTCTCAGGCTCTTTCTACTTTCTATGTATTTGGATTTGGATTTCGTTTTCAAATTTAAGACATCGGAAAATGTTATTTATACACTGAACAACAAAGCATGACGCAGAGTAAAAAAAGACGTGGGAGTAGAAATAAAGATGATTGTTAAATCGACACACGTTAAGATACGCAAATGTCTTCAAAGCAGCGATCCCGGATCGATGTAAAGCCTCCCAGTGTTCTCGCCATCATGTCATGCTTGCGCTGACATGACCTGCATTCAGCTACGGATGATAAAGACTCAAGCGTGATGTGAGTGTCACTATGGGGTGCAGCACGCTGTCCCACGAGCGCACGAGTGAGAAGGCACCTCTGTCTAGGATCTCTGAGAGTTTACTTGTTTGGAAAATCTCAGCAAGTAATTAAAATGAACCAAAACATTTGGTCTTTGTATTAAGAACGCTATAAATGTATTTACGCGTATAGAAGGGGAAGTGAAATCACATGCACAATAAATCAGCAGAGAAAGAGTTGCGTTAACTCACTAAGGCGGAGGGAGCCGGCGAGGCCTCTGATCACAGTAACAGCATTTTTGGGATCCGTGCAGAACTGAAGCAGAACCGGGGAGAAGGCGTCCCTTTTGCTCTCCAACTGCAGACACGACAAAAAACATAATAAAGAATCTTTTTTTTTTTTAAAACAAAGAATCTTTATCTGCAAGCGCAAATGCAAAATACAGAAAGCAGGTTGGAAATTCTTGAAATAATACAGTTATCCACAAAGCCTTGTTGGCCAAGGAGTCTCCTCCAAATATAATACAATCCCCCGTGATCTCACCCAAACCATCTCCTGGAGTTTAATACTTGTTTCTCAAAGTAACGAAAATATGCTGAGATTTGTCAGAAATATTGACCATTATATCAAATATAGGCCTTACAAGCTCAAAATCTGTCAGAAATAGCGTTCGCGTCTATCTGTATACGTACTGCTAATGGCCTCCAACAGCCTGCAGCATCGACACTTTCAATCAGATCATCTCCAGTTGATACTTGGAGTACAATTTATCTTCACACCAAATCTCACTGACATACTTCATCACCTTTGGGGCAGTTAAAAAGAAAAGAGTTGTTTTTGTTGTTTGTTTTTTTTTTAAGTAGCCAAATGTTATATGTTGTACAAACACAGCGTATCTGCTGCACTTCATGAGTGCTGCTATTGAGAAAAACAATCAAAGGAAGGATAAAAATCAACTTTAACTGATTTATCATGGCCGCTTCTCTCTCATGCTACTGTCACGTACTGAGTCGGGTCATTTTAGCGGAACTCACATAGATGCTCGGCGTAGGAGGGTTTAACTTCTCTCGTGGAATCGGTGTATCAATGGAAAAATTAGGTTTGACAGACAAGGCGGGAAGCAAGTACGACTCCTTAAATTTCCCTTTCACCTTTAACCCCCTGGGAGAGAGAGAAAACAGAGAGAAGACGGGGTGCGTTAAACTCTGATCTTTACAGACAAGAGTGATTTGGTTGGGGAACTTACTTGCAAGCTCTGATCACTTGAGCGGCTGTGTTATCGATGCTGATCTTGGAGAGTGGGATTCTTTGCTCTTCCACCTCTGATATGTTGAATGTTTGTCTCCCAGCACTCTCCACTTTGATCAGGAGGATCCTCAGCTCCTTCGTAAAGCCCATTGACAATGCTTTGAGTTTCAGGGGGTCGACTGGAGCTAATGAGCAGGGCGCTTTGGATGTATTGATTGCTATAGCTGACGCTGAGGTCTTGGTCTCTGAGTTTCCAGTAGCTGAGGATGTTTTATGTTTCACTGCTCCTTTATTCTGTGATTCTCTCTTTACCTTCGTGTTCCCACGGTTCCTTTTCTTTCTCCGAACATCTTTGCCGTGTGCAGTTTGATCTTTGGGAGGTCTGGGAGAATTTCTAGAGAGCATCGCGGATGAAACGGATGTTTTATATGCACCTCTTTCTTCCAACCCCTTTATTTTATTTGCTTTGTTTTTAAGACACACGCTTTCTTCTTTCTTTATCTTAATCTTGATCACCCTTTCACCTCCTACATCTTTAGCCTTTTGTTTTCTCTTTCTGTCTGTAACTCTGTGTTCTGCCTCGTCCCTGTTGACCCTCTCTTCCTTGGTGCAGACAGTGAGGAGGCTGGTTAAAGAGGTCGTGTGTGTGGTGGTCAGCCTCAACTCTGCACTGAGGGACTCGTCCAAGAGAGACGACTCTGCTCCCTCAGGGAGGAGCTCTGATGCTTTCATGTCTTCTCTCTCTTCTAGATCATTCTCTGTGTCGTCCTGCTTCTTCTGGGCCGGTGAGACCGGCTCATACAGATCTGTCAGGCTGGGGGATTTTGAGAGGAGATCTGAGGTAGTGTGAACTGGTGACTGATTACTGGATTTGGAGGATGATGTAGGGTCTGACTTGATATCCTGATGCTCCTGGCAGTGGATTTCTGGTCCCAGTGCGAGAGATGACGCAAACTTAACCCCTTTTGTGGAGCTAGAAGGAGGCCCCCCAAATGGACCGCCTCGACATGTGACTCTCTGGCCTCCGAGGAAGGTTGCAAGGCTCTTGAAGACATCATCCAACCCAGATTTGTGGTGAAGCTCATGAAGAAGAGAGCCAGATGTTTCCCTCTCCAGCTCCTGTTCTCCCTCATCATCTTCTTTCGTTAGACAAGGTCGATCACAGAGTTTAGACTTGTGGTAATAATCATCCAGTGTACTTTCACAAGACACGTCATTGATGCTCTCACCATCTACGGGAGGGGGAGAGAAGCATTGAGTCGGGCTGGGCTGCAGGACCGGTCTACTGATCACCCCTTTCTCCAACTCCTCCTCATCTTCTCCCAGGATGGACACCGGTGAGCCCTGCCAGCTGAGTACAGGAGGGGTGTTTGCAAGATTGTCTCCTATTTCCCTCAAACTTCCCATCACACCCACAGGCTGCAGGTCAGGTGCGTGGAGGACCCCTCCTGGGCCATCTTCTTTGCCACGGGCGGCCTTCTCTATACTAACAGAACACGCTGTACTTAGAGGTTCCAAGGCTTTAAATAAAAGTGAGGGGAGAGTATCGTCATAATTTGCTTTTGGTCCATGTGCTGACTGGGACGGGGTGGACTTGTTTCTTCTCCGGGAAGCGCTGGTGTTCAGGCATTTTAATTCCTCCTTGGCTGGGAGTTTTAGGGTACTGTGTTTCTTTTGCTGACTTTTGGGATTTTCTGACTTTGTGGATGGTTGAGGTGATGTGCAGGCGGGAGGAGGAACTCCTTCAGGCGTGGAGGGATTCTCTCCCAAAGAGTTGGTCACAGCAATGGAAGTCAGCACTTCTTTATCTCTGATTTTAGTTTTGGAGACTAATTTTTGTTCCTTTCTTAATGCTTTATCTCTTTTCTTCTTTCTTTCTCCTAACTTCTTGTCCTCTTTTTTCTTCCTCCTTTTTCTTTCTTTGCCATTTCTGTTTGTCTTTTGAGCTTCATCCTTTTTCTCTTTTCTCACCACCTTATCTTTTTGCTTGCCCTCGCCTTTTATCTGCACCTCCATCTCCTTGTCAGGCTTGTTTGCCCTGGACCTGCTGTGGGGGGACTGCCGCGAGCTGAGAGGCTGCGAGCTTTTTCTGTGTTTAACATGTGTAAACCTGGATTTTGCACCAGCTTGAGGAGGGAGAGATGTGGTAAATGCCGGTCTAGCTTTGTGAGTGGGGCTTCCTTGGACTTTAGGCAGTCCTATGAGGTCAGGACTACACTGACGAATGATGGATGGATCTTTTCTGCCACTGGCCACCATGTATGAAGGAGGACTGGAGGGAGTACGAGGAATGCTGGCAGTATCTTTAGCACCACAGAGAATGGATGAATAGGGAGGAGAGTCTGCGCCAGAAGACCTGAAGACGGCTGGATCTCTTGAAATGCTCCTTAGATGAGTACGCTGAGGTTCCTGCAGAGGTAACGATGTGAAACACACATAAACAGCTTTTGAAGATAAAAATATAATTTGACTTTTCATTCACTACATATATTCAAACGGTTTAGTTCTCACTGTGCTTTGTTTGTGCAGATGACTCCGTGAGACCTTTTCCTCCAGAGGGTGCAGCAGGGGTTTGTGCTGCAGGGCTCTGAGGTGGCCTGTGTGCCGTTGATAGTGATAATGATGGTTTTGGTGGCTGTAAGGCACACGGGTGTGTTCTGCTGGTGAAGACGTCATTTTCCGGTAAATCTTCCCTCTGTTTCCAAGATGCGGTGCTCTACTGCCACAAGTCTGATTTTGAACTGCCGGGTTACTGCTGCAGAAGCCTCCAGCATGCAGTTTAGAGGTTTCCTGCAGAGAAATCAACCACGATGATCATGTTGAGTAAGTTAACATTTTTAGTTGTCGTTCATTCATATAAACAAGCTCACGTGTTGCTGTGCCGTTGAGGTCCTGTGGTCAGAGTGGTGGCATGGACCTGCCCTGTCGTGAAGATGTTTCCACTCATCTTTGTTGCAGCGGTGGTGGCGAGGTGGTGACGGGGCATGCGCCAGTAAAGGTAAGTGCCTCGATCCGGGATGAGATGACTGATGAGAGAAGCAGACACGGACTGTCACACGACAGTGGCGGGGATTTGACCGATGGTGGTGCTATTGCACAAAAATAGAAGTACCTGCATGGACATTGCTTTTCTTCCTTAACTGGACTCGGGAGCAAAGGTTCAGTGTCTTGCTGGGAACTTGGACATTTGTGCTTTATTCGGTGCAGTTTACCTGATCAGGGCCAGAGTCCCTGCTCCTCTTGGCTGGACACTCTTCCCTTGGGGATAAGGGATGCTGTGGAGATGGACTGTGCTGGTGCAGTTGGTCTCGCCGCTGGTGGGGGGCTGGTCGTTTCCAGGGTCCCGGTCTGTTGTTTATCATTTGACCTGGAAAGCTCCTGCGACAGTTTGAAGGAGCCCATCTCTCTGGTGGGGCCTGGAGGTCTCTGTTGTTGCGATGCAGCCGAGGATTCCCCTGTTCAGAGACAATAAAGGATAGTCAGAATCAGAAAGTCCTGCTGAATTAGCAGCATAAACTTTCAAAATGCTGCTGGCCTCACCAGAGGGTTGCTGACATTGTCCCAGTGTGTGTAGCGCTCTCCTGGTCCTGTTAGATAACCGCTGTTGGTCCCAGCTCGATGGTGGAATGAGCGCATGGAGTTGTAATGCCAGTTCTGGGCCTGAAATGGCTGGTCCTTACTATCCCAAAGACGTAATGGCTGCCTGTGCCCCTTGGACATACCCTTGTCCTGAACATGGTTGACTGTTCTCTCCCCCCTACGCACAAGACAGACGGAGCAGAATAACAATCACAGAGCTGAAAGGATTCAAGACACAGAGAGAAAACTCCTATCCATCAGCTGTTCTGCTGCTATAAGGGCAAAGAAACATCCAAAAAGAGTCTCTCCGTTCATCCGAGAGAAACAAACATCAATTCAGAAAGATCTATCATGATACTATGGGAAAGCTGCAAACCCATACATTCACATTGCGGTGTTCAACTCACCTGCTATAAAGACGACTTGATGGTGGATGGTGTGACTGATTGCGACCTCCTTGGCATCTGCAGTGGCAACATTGTAACTTTTATTACAAAGAACACAGAAATCTACCATGTCCCAATGTAATAACGTAGCTGACAGCTGGAAGTGTACAGCTCACGAAAATGTGGTGAATCCGGAGCTCGTAATGAATCAAGTTCAGTTGTACAAACATTCTTGTTTATCTCAGTTAATTAAGTCAGATATCATTTCTGAAAGCTACTTCTCTCATGGTAGCCATTCAAGTAATTCTCAAAAGTGAGATGTTACTTCAGGAACTTTTACTGTAGAGACTGTGGTGAACCTTGGCTAATAATACTGGGATAAAATGTTCAGGACCATTTCTTTGACCTCACTGAATATGGAGACAATTTTGTCTAAGGCTACTTGAACATTTTTTGAAGAATACCCATGGTCCATCCTCCCCAGAGCTGGACAAGAGGATGGATCCCATTCTGTCCTCTGAGTGTACATTAGGAAGCTGAGACCAGCTGACTGCTAGTTAGCTTAGCACAACCAGCGGAAGTGGACGGGCAGGTTAGCATACCTCTCTCAGAAGATGTCAAATACACTTTTCTTCAAAATGATTCTTCAAAACCAGGGTTGTATACAACACTGGTTATGAAATAATGGGAAATGAGGAGACAACATTTAGAATCAGCCAGCAACATTAGACCAACAAAACAAAACAGTTTGTGATGATAAGAAGAATGGCTTTGTAAGAGAGGATGAGGTTGATCATTTCCAGACAATCCATGATCCTTGACCCAATCTAGTTGACGACTTTTGACAATGTATGCTAACCTTCACTATCCATTAATATGCATTGTGCTGTGCAAACTAGCAGTTTTTCAGGGTCTCAGCTCCCCAATGCACACACAGAGGAGAAAAGAGTTTCTATCTTGTCTTGAAAATAAGTCTATATCCACCCTGATGTACCCACAATAACAAGCAGATCCATCCATCCATAGTCTCCCGCTTATTCCTGTTAAGGGTTGCGGGGGGGCTGGAGCCTATCCCAGCAGCTACGGGCGAGAGGCGGGGTTCACCCTGGACAGGTCGCCAGTCCATCACAGGGCCAACACATAGAGACAGACAACCATTCACACTCACAGTCACACCTACAGTCAATTTAGAGTATCAATCAGCCTCGTCCTCTCTTGATGTCTTTGGACTGTGGGAGGAAGCTGGAGTACCAGAGAGAACCCACACAGGAACAGGGAGAACATGCAGACTCCACACAGAAAGATCCTGTGCCTGAGCCTTCTTGCTGTGAGGTGACAGTGCTGACCACTGCACCACCGTGCTGCCTAACAAGCAGATAGGTCATAAAAAAAGTGGTGAAAATATCCTATAACCTATTCGGGTGTAAGTTATATACGCCATTTAGCGGCCATACTAGTAATGATCCCACCAGTACAGTAGATGCCCTGCAAAAGGATATTTTCTCTTCATCTGACCAGCTGCAAGTGATGACTTCCTGTTTCCATCAATTGGAACACAAACCCAAACCGGGAAACCACAGCCCCTCTGGCTTGGTGCTACAGTGAACATAGACAAGTGCTGGTAACTTAGCAGCTGGATAGACGGTGAAAATAAATGTTTAAACTGGATAACTGAGCGTCCGGCCAGATAAAGAAGATGTAGATTATCCTGGATGTTGTGCTTGAGAGTTTGTCAACTGTTTTTTGTATACCTAAATATTCCTAGCTGGCTCTGTCTGCACTCTGGGCTCACAAAGATGTGATGCAACAATGACAAAAACTCTTAAGACACCTATTGGTAAATATTTTAAAGGTAAAACACACACTTTTAGGGTTGAAGTACTGCTTTAAAATAACTCACTGTTAGTTTGAAACCAACTCACTGCTGCCACAACTTGTAACCAGAGAGATAGAGTGATGCTGAGATAGACAGGCATCCCCAGCTGCAGCTGGAGACGCTGTGCTTGCATCCACATGCTCCCATCTGCAGCTTTAGCCCAACAGTACTCTGTTACAGCCAAAGCAATGAGGTTGTTGTTTTATCAGATTGTATGAGACGTCTCAGCTGGTGTTAACAACCAGAGATCATAATGCCTGATCAGTAAAGACATGGAAAACACACTCGCATTGTTGACAAACAGTGTGAGTGTTGTCATGCTGCTGACCTCTGGGTGTGGCTCCAAGGCCGACTGTTTACAGGAGCCCATTGTCCTCTATTAGGTCCTCCAGCTTGGTAGGAGTCCCATGTGTTACGGCCAGAGTACAGCTCTGCTGGGTGATACATGCAGCCTGAAACACACACGGTATTTAATGTGCATGCAGTTGAAATTTGGAATAAACCAAAATGACATGTAATTCAACGAGTATCACTGAATAAAGCACAATGTAGAAGCAAGCCTGTCATATGAGCTTATTGTACAGAAGCACATCTTATGATATAGTGGAATCATTTTAACTTTGAAGTTCTTAAATCTCTTCAGTGCAAGACTAACAAAGGCCTGCTTCAGTTTCTTGATGCTGATTCAGAAAACTGTCCCATTCACTGATCGATCAGAGATCAAGAGCTGCTGATCAAGTTCAGGATAATCCAAGAACAGCAGAAGGGTACCTTTAAATACCTCCGAAATATACTAATCGCTGAAAACACACCACATGCGAACACGCAGATTACAAAACAGTCTTGGAGTTATCTTAAGCCAATCGCTCTGCACGGTTTCAGTAATATTTATAATACAGGTTTGAAATTAAATGTCCACACACACAAAGCAAAGAGACAGGAGCAAATGTTACCAGTCTTGGTCTGTGTATGGGAGGCCCTCCACGTCACACCTGAGAGCAAATAGACGAACCTGAAGAGAGAGGGAGACGCACAGTGCAGTTTATACAGACTTTATCTCTCTACTAACGTCTACACAGTTTGTTTTCTGACTAAACTGTGTTGGATTTCTCTTTTGTATTTGTGGCTTTTGTGATTTACACAGACTCCAAAGTAACGCTTTCGTGCATCTCTCGAAGATTTGATTTCCTCCTGCTGTACTGTGTCTGTTCGGTGGTCATATCATCAGTCAAGCAGAGCTTCATTGTGCATTCAGCCTCTCTCTAATCACTGCAACCCAGCAGTCACTGGTCGCCCAGTAATAGAAAACACATGGCACTAAGATGAAGGAGAGGATATGGGCAAACTCACTTTAAGACCAAAGAAAAGAGGAAAAAAAAAACGACATACAGTGGGCTGCTGTTGAATTTTTCTCACCCTACAGGCCATGAGTCTAATTCTCTGACAGCGCTGCTGAAATCTGCAGCAGCCATCTTGTCCTGGGCCCCATCCCATCTCAGCTCACTCCCCACATCGATGCTGGTTCTTTACATGCATGTCAAGAAGAGCAACTGCCACTAGAGCAGATCAGCTGCTGGACTTCACTTTCTTTACTGGAAGTAGTCGCAGGGTCAGAAAATGTCTCACCATCTTTATTGTTGCTGTTGTGAGTTTGACTTTGAAAGCTTCTCTGCTGTACGCTACAGGTGATAGGCTGCACCTGTGGGTGCTCATTTCACATCAACTCCTAATAAATCGTATGATGAACATGTAACCAATTCCTCTGTGTTCCTTTGGCTTTTTTTTTTTCTTTTTTACGTTTTTTTCCATTCAGGATTGTCAGTGTTGCAGCACCACTGTTAATATTCTTACTATGAGTGCTGAATGTGAGAGTCCAACTGGTTGCTACAGCAACTGAAAGCCAGACAGTTTCTAGTGCTTTGGCTTTAGGCTATTTAAAGTCAATTGCATTTCGATTCATTTTAAAAGAGATGTGGATGGGGGGGGGGGGGGTACAAAAAGGCCTTTGACTCTGTGGTAGATCATGTTACCATGCACACATATAATAGTAGCATTCTCCTCCTATCACCTCCTGCTCCACTACTATCTAAGTTCTAGCATCGGTACAAAAATCTTTGCTTGCCTTGCTTGAAACGTGTGTCCCAAAAATAACAGTTCATGTTCATATCTCTGTAAATGCAGATTTCTGCTAAAGAAAAGGTAAACTGTCTTGCACATTTTTACACAGTCTCTTTCCCGTTGATTTTCTGCTTCTACAATCAGAAAAAAAAAGCTTTCTAACAGCGCGTCTAACTCAAAGCTTGCTAGGATTTGAGCGGCAGCCATCTGTTTTGTTTTGGACCCTCCCTGTCGCGCTGCAGAGAACACAGTTTGGTCGGAGTGGCTGTGCGAGAGCTGTCAGTCAGTCAGCAGCAGCAGCAGCTTCAATTTAACTCAACACAACAATGACTTTGTGCTCCATGTATTAAACACATCTGTGCAGGGTTAACTGGAGACATCTGGCATTTAGCTCCAAGGCCAAATGATGTCATGAGCAGAAGGGGTTTCGCTGCTGTCGGAGGAATCTCTTCGCTTCGCTGTAGAAAAACCTCCAGTAAATCATGTACTGTACATACTGCATGTGAGAGTTAAATGTTGACTGTTTGCTAAAATTAGTAACAGTAGAATTGTGGTTTTGTTTTGTGAGATATCTGTGCACTAACCAGGCTTTACTACTAAACTGCTGATGCTGCTGTGTTATGAGTTGACACAATTAGAAGTTAAAGCTTCTGTCTGAACCATTAAATCTCCTCTCAAAGCTCCTCCCTCTCTCTCTCATCACCAAGGAAACCCCGGTCATCTCTCTGTCACCGCAGGGGGATAGCCATGCATCCATTCATGTCTCTGCTGAAACTACGAACACTTTCGCCACACTAATGGGAGAATACGTATTTGAAACCTAATGTTGTGTGTGTGTGTGTTCCTGTATTTGCTACATATTGAGGACTAGAATAGGTATTTAACCAACAGAGTGAGGATATTTTTGGAAAGTGAGGACATTTTAGCCGGTCCTCACATCTTCAAAAGGCCGTTTGAAGGGCAAGACTTGGTTTTAGGGTCCTGGTTAGAATCAGGTTCTGGTTAGGCTTAGGGTCAAGGTTAGGGTCAGGCAGTCAGTTGAGATGGTTAGGTTTAGGGTGAGGGGCTAGGGAATGTATTACATCAACAAAAGTCCTCACAAAGACATTAGTACAAGGATGTGTGTGTGTGTGTTTGTGTGGGTGTGTGTGTGTGTGTGTTCATCCCTTTAACCTACCAATGAGAATGAGAAAGAGGAGACAGGCTCTCTGATCCAAATTTGACGACGATGCTCAGTCAGAAATAGCAAGACGGTGGACCTGTGCGGTCTCAGATCCCTTTAAATAGACATGCTCGCTCTCCACTATCTGGCAAACACACAAAGACACACATAGTAGAGAGAGTGGGGAAATACCATTGTCAGTTGGTGCACAGAAATACAAGACAGGAAGGTTTTATTGTTTCAAATAATGTACTGTATTTTTGGCAGATCCCTCAGGTAATCCTGACTCTTCCTTTCTAAAGACAAACATTCACTCTGCCACTATTCTGACCCTCTTTAAGCACAGACAGAGAGGAAGGATGGGGCAGTGACCTTTGACCGGTCAGCTTTGTTTTCTCCAGCCTTTCCTACTCATTGCTATCTTCACCAACTTGTTTGAAAAAGGCTCATTTTCTCTCTTGATACCTAATATCCAACCCCTTCCTTTTCTCTTTCAGGCTATGACTATGCCTCGCCCTCCCTTTTCTCTGCACGCTGTGTCCTTGTATCCCTGGCAACCGATGATATCATTTAGCCCAGAGCTGAGAGCAAGGCCTCAAGCGAGGAGGGGAGTGTGTGATTTTTGACAGAGAGCGAGAGAGAGAGGAGGGGGGTCTCATTTGGACGGAAGAGCAGTCTGTCACATTATTGCATACTGTCTTGCTTGCTAACTGCAGCGAACCACTGCAGACGTGCATCTCAGGCTAGGACTTTGTGTGCGCGTGTGTGGGTGTGTGTGTGTGTAGGAAGGATAGTGATCCTATACCATAAAAGGAAGGGCTGGTGGGCTGCACCAGACTAGTCTCTGGCTTCGAGACTAGCTTACACTCGAGCCGACATGAAGAGAACAGATGGAGTGAAAGCGAGAGGCGGTCGCACTGACATTGACTGGACAGACAACCCGTCCCACATATTTGCACATATATGATTTTATTGGATGCAGGACAGAAATAGAATTACAATCACAGAGAGAGTGAGAATGTACAGTATGAGGCGAAATCAGTCCCATTTCTAAAAATAACATCCCCACAGCTCTATCCCCCTTCTCCGTCTGTGTAACAGCGGCTTCTCCCGGTGTATGCTCCATAAAACACATCCCTCTGAGGGCTACTGGAATGTACCAAGGAAGGTCAAGCATAAGAAAGAGGGGCGTCTTTGGCAAACATTGTAAAATGTGCAGCATTTTGTGAACAAAGAGAGTGAGGCAGGTTAAAGGGTTCAAAGACGTTACTGGATGCACATGCATGTGTGTGTGCCGTAGAGACGGCTTGTGTGGGCGATGGTAGCCTAGAATCGCATGTCCAGGTAGTTGGAAACAGTCACAGGGTTTGTATTGTATATCTGTGCCAGTAAACATTTAAGTTCTTTATTGATTCCGTTTTAGTTGCTATCTGATCAAACATTTCAGCAACTAAACAAACTAAGCTGAACTTTCAACAGAGCCGGCTCCCGTTTGTGACACAGTTTTTATTCTAAATAAAGATTAGTGATTACTCTTGGTCACCAGAGCTTTTTACAACTCCACTCCTGCCGGACACACACACACACACACACACACACACACACACACACACACACACACACACACACACACACACACACACACACTCTCAGAAGCCGATATTCAACAGTTACGGTCTTAACCACAACAGTTCCCCTTCACCACATTCATCCATTTCACATTTCTCTTCCTGCACGTGAGAACTGCATGTGTGCACGTGCATGTGTGTGTGTGTGTGTGTGTGTGTGTGTATGTGGGTGTGTGTGCTTTATGCATGCATGAGTGTGCAGCACAGTCTGCAGACACACACTGCAGCAGTGTGATCAGCCGAGAGAAATCTTTTAAAACAATGAATTAAAATGCACACAAGATATGTGGGAAAAATAAGACAGGAGGGAAAATTAAGAGAAATGAACACACTCTCTTTCTCTCTCTCTCTCTCTCTCTCTCTGCCTGCCTCTCACACACACACATATACTGCACAATGCATGCAGTATATTTCCATTCAGCTGCAGGCACACAGCACATCAAGCTGCTTGCCTGCACTCCTCTGTTACCTCTTTATTTTGCCTTCTTTCTCTTTGGTCCACTCGCCCCTCTGCTCCCCTTTTCCTCCCTTTCTCTCCTCGCCACCTTGTCTCACCCGATCCTCTCCTCTGTCTCCTTTCTTCCCCTCTATTCCTCTTCCTGTTTCCACTCCACTCTCTGATGCTGGGGCTCTCACAGCACACCGACGGGGGAAGGCCAACCAGCTGTCATTCAAGAGAAGTGGGCCAATGAGAGGAGAGAGTCTCTTATCTATCACATTTTGCAGTGGAGGAGGCGGGAGGAAGAGGAAGAGGAGGAGGAGGGGAAAATATCACATAGAGGCATGGAGGGGCTCTCTATATTTCTCTCTCTACCTCTGTGTGTGTGTGTGTGTGTGTGTGTGTATAAACAGTACATAAGCAGTGCAGCAGAGATTTTTAAAATCTCTCAGCTGCAAAAGAAACATCTTGAGTGGACACACACATGTTTTGCAATAGATATGTTGCTCTACATGAAGACACTTTTCTGTCTGTTGCCTAATTTTTCCTTTTTAATGATGTTATTATAGAGAACAAATGTAGACTTTCTGCCAAATAACTTTTTAAAGTGGTGACGCTTTGAATGACACGTTTATTCCTCCCCTTCTTGTTGACAGTAGTGGAGCTGATATTTAGGATGTGAGGCAGGTTAAAAATAATCTATACCATTAATATGAATCGTTTCCTGTTGATGGCTCCGAAACTGCTTCAAATCCCCGCTGGAAAAACAAAACAAAACAGGGAAGAGGTGTCGTACATGGGAAAGGTCTGGTGGGGCTTTGGCTCAGGGCCACTCAGTAGGGTTGATGGAGGAATCCTGGTTTAAGTTCAAGAAATGGACAGAAGTCTCCCGCAGTTACGTCCGGTGTTGTGTTGACCCATCCAACAACGTCCCCCTCCTCACAAATCTGCTCTGCTCCCACTACCACAGACTATCTGTAGGTGTGGATCTTCTTAGGGGGCCAATCTCCACAGATGAGCTGCGAGTGTTGCCTGAGCTCAAGTGACAGGAAAAGCATGGGAGGTGGGGCTGAAGCTGCTGGTTGATGAGGGAGGGTCTAAGTCTTTGTGGCAAACACAATACAAAACCATCCCTCCACTCATTTCACCCACCGCTGGCACAGCAGGCAGAGCCCCGGAGAGATGAGAGCGGGGAGGAGAAGACCAAGAGCCAAACGCCAGCAAGCGAGTGTAAGAGTGAAATGGTGGAAACAGACTGCTGACAGATTTTTTTTCTTTGCCTCTGAAGTGCCATAGCAACAGCCCCTCATAAGCCCGAATCTCTATTGGTTGATGCTCAGGGCCATGTGAGGGTTTGAACCAATCAGCAGCTTTGGTGTAGAACGAAGAGAGAGGAAACCTTCACAAGCCAGAATATCTGCAAAATGATGCCCCCTGCTGGCACAGTGCAAGCCTCGAAGCTGTTTCTGCTATCAGCTCTGTCTCAGTCTCCGTTTGCCTCAAGTGGAATTGTTGGAATACAGTACTGTATTCCAACAAAGTGCTTGATTATACAGTTATAATGCAGCAAATGTGTCACAATATCAGCGTCAAAAAACTCGATAGAAAGATGACGTTAGCAGGACTTTATGATTAGGTGTGTTGTTGAAGTTTGAAATCCACAAATGCAAGATAATCATTTCCACTCAACTAACATCCTTGTAACACATAAACAAAGGCATGATCATGAGGTCTCCTGAGTGATACGGGAGAATAAAGTAACCACTGGATGAAATAAATACATCAGATTCATCGTTAAGACAAAATACAGGCTAGAAAACGCCACAAAATTCAGTTTTTTGAACAAGGAGACTATCATGATTAATTACTAGGGACAAGAATTTGTGTTATTCCGTTGTTTGTAGTGTTATTGGCGGTGAAAAAAAGTTTCGTTTGCATTTACTGTATGTTTGCAGAGCAGACAGCAGACAACGAACAAGCCTGCAGCGCCTCCAGGTGGACAAAGTCTATTACCGCAGGATGACGTGCTGGATTGGAGACTAGAACATGAAGTGGCTGGAAAAATATTGGCCTTGTCCAGTGTGTGTGTGTGTGTGTGTGTGTGCGCGCGCGCGCGCGCGCAGTGAAGTACAGCATGAGCTTAGATTAACTTTATTGTCCCACAAGGTAATAAATTGGAGTCTGAGGGGTTTCAGAGATATATAGTATTCAAAAGAAAAGAAGAAGAAGAAGAAGAAGAAGAAGAAGAACAACAACAACAACAACTGGAGTCCAATGATAAATTGGAGTCTGGGATAACATTCAACATTATAATAATAATCTATAATCAATAATAATCAAATATAACAAAGTGTAAAAAGGTTTTAATAAACAATTTCCAGAAAATTCTAAAAGAAATACTTAAATTGCTAAAAAAAAACAAAAAAACAACAACAACCCACAAATGTAAAACTATAACAAATCAACATGCAGTGCCTCTCCTTGATGATCTGCTACTGTTAAAAGCTTTGATGCAGACTCAGGGATGAATGGATTTTAAATCTGTGCCGTCTCCAGTGAGGAAGTAGGAAGCTACCGGGCAGCAGCTCTGTGGGGGACTTGAGAAGGGATGATGCTCTGTAAGGTCGAGAAAACTCAAATACACCAGACTTTAAAGTGTTGAGTAATGACAAAAAGGGTTTGTTGTTTTTCATCTTCTTCTTGTTTTCTATCAAATACTATTTAACTCTAAAATTGACCTTTGAAATTTTGTCATTATTTTGTCGGTTATGGCCAAAAACATGCCCACAGTGACCTTAAAGGTTGACCTTTGACCACCAAATTCTAATCCGTTCATCCTTGAATCCACAGAGGAGTGTAATGAACGTAATAAATATAATGGTCTGGAGATATCCTGCTCAAACAGACAAACAACTCCTGTTGCTGGCGCAGTGGCATAAAAAATATAGATTTCATTAAATTGTCAGATTGTTTTTATAATAAATTTCGAAGATAACCTCATATAGAGAAAGTATAATAAATTTAAATTAATTAAATCTTTCAACAGCCAAGCACAGTCTTGCTTTATCCTCTCTCCATCGGTCATGTCATGACGCGTCCTCTGTGACTGGCCACATTTCAACGACCGTCGGGGGAAACGGAACTGAAGAGGAATGACTGATAGTTTGAGATTTTCCTGAAATCAATCCTGGATGATATAATCATCTTCCCAACAGAGACGCTTGCCCCGAAGGAGCCGCAGATGATCACATGATCACCACAGGTGTGCTCGTGAAGGATTGCCACCACAGCTGCTGAAGTCCAAAGAGATTCACCTGGTGGTGATGAGTTCACAGTCCCGAGCATGGTGGGAACTTGCAAGTTAGAGTTTAATAAGACGATGTGAAGTCATTTTGGCTAAATGAAGATCCCTGACCATAATTCAGCTGGCTTGATTACCCATCAATCATATCTAAAAGAAAAACATTTGACTTTTGTAGCGATACCTGTTTATAGTCAACCGACAAACAGTTTCTTCAGCCGACAAAGACATTGTTTCTCACTGGTCTCAACAAACTTGAGAGTATGGAATTTGACGTTTTGCTTCAGTTTTACCGTTGTTTGAAGATGCTGCACCCATGGGTGACCATTAGCTTCAAGCTAAGTACACGTGGCTGGCTCTTCTGGAGTCACAATGAAGTTGTGCAATGGTGAAAAAAAAAAAAAAAGACTTTATAGGCTCAAGAGTCCTATTGGTGAGTACTTGAATTATAAAAAAAAAACACAAAAAAACACAACAACAACAGTAACAAATACATTTTTGGGTGTATACAGAGGATTATTCTATCTCATGTTTAAGACTAGGTGATGTTACACTCAATCTCACGGATAACAGCTTATTTTACACTGACACATTTATATGTTTTAGGTGAATATTTTGTCATTTTCCTCTGCAGGAGTGATAACTGTGCAGCAGTAAAATGTTCCCCCTCTTTTAATGAAGCTGAAGCAGCAGAGGGCAGCCGAGCCGAGTCTGCTGACTGAATATTGCATAATTCTAATTGGTAAAAATGCTGACGGATGAAAAATGCCTGTTCACATAACTGCATCATCCAGCTCAGCTCCACAAGTTATGATTGTCATAAGTCAAGATTAGATCAGAGAGGCGAGCCGGTCCCTGGATGAATAACAACGCTCAGTCACTCCAATTGACTTATTAGGCCACTGAGGGATTGTTGCTGCAACTAATCTGACAACCAGTTTACATTTGCATGGGCAGACTTGAGCTGCTGCAGCACATTCCATTCCCATTATGTTGATATTATAATGTGATGCATGTGTGATGAGATCTGTGGACGTGTTGACACGTTACCAGCCCATCGTGGTGATGCACGCGCGTGTGGTCCTGTCATCAGTACGCGGTGCCAGCACGCTGCTGTTTATACACAAAAACAACCTTTGGAAAACAAGAAGAGAATTTCTAAAAGCCTTAAAATCAAATTCAAGTAACCTTTGTCTGGATTAAAGCATGACGTCCCTCCCTATGACTCGAAAACGCCTCGCTGATCTCTGTTTTTGCCCGTTTGATGACACCGCGGCTCCTCACAACAACACCTGTCGTTGTGGGCTCTTTGTTCTCTGACAGATTGGACATTTTAGCCTGACACCAATAGCAAGAAGTCCAATATCCTGTTCCCATTTTCTGTGTTTCATCATCACACTCCGCAATCTACGAGTGTGAATTCCAGTTACTACCACGCTTTATTCTCTCTGCAGGGAGGATCTAATATGCTGCTTGGGTCAGTGGAGAGAGAAGGATGGTTGGAAAGTCAAAGTTCTTTCAGCAGGTAATTGTAAGCAGCAAAAACATCCACGACTGCTCTAAGAAAGAATATAAATACTTCTGGGATGTCGATGTTGGACCGGAAGGAAAAGATGAGTTCAGTGGTAATCAGGTTCTCCAGCAGAATCTGGAGAACTCCATTTAGTGATGGATATTTTTTAAAATAACTGGACCATCGCTGTCAGCCGATGTACTTTAGGACTCAAAGAGCCTCAATGGATACATGTCCTCATGATACTGAGGCCACTCGGCCTGGTAACATGGACTCATTCGTTCATTCTTCCTTGTGGAATTTCAAACAAAGAGGAATGTCTTTTGTCACCAAACTCTTCTTTTATGAACATTTTGTGGGTGTTTTCCAAATCAAACTCAGTCTTACAAACACACTCTGAATTCTATCTTTCAAATGGCTGCATTTTTCAACCAAATATCAACTGAGTTCGTCTTTTTTTTTTTTTTAACTTGCCCAACAAAGGCCCACCCTGTCCCCCAAACGACTGAAAACTTGACCACACTGAATTGAACCTGGAAAATCTACATGTTTCAGATGTGACTGATACAGTCAGATACTGCAGGTAGAAAACCGCTCAGAGCACAAATTCATGATTATGACCTGGAGTGGGTTTCGTGTTCCCACCTTGGAATTTCCCCAAAGCCGGTGTGTATCTGCAGTAACTAGAGGAGTAGTCACAGTTGCTGTTGAATCTACTGTCGCCAGAGCCTTGGTTACTGCCTCACTGGTTCCACGTCCTCCATTGGTTGATCTCCCCTAGTAGACCCATTTCCCGCTCTCACCTGCCACTCTTAATGTTGGAGTATTTCCTCTCCAGGCACATCTTGACACAAGCTGCTTCTTTCAATATGATGAAGATGAAACCCCTCCTCACCACGGGATCTTTCTGTGTGGAGTCTCCATGTTCTCCCTGTTCCTGTGTGGGTTCTCTCTGGTGCTCCAGCTTCCTCCCACAGTCCAAAGACATCAAGAGGGGACGAGGCTGATTGATACTCTAAATTGACTGTAGGTGTGACTGTGAGTGTGAATGGTTGTTTGTCTCTATGTGTTGGTCCTGTGATGGACTGGTGACCTGTCCAGGGTGAACCCCGCCTCTCGCTCAATGGCTGCAGGGATAGGCTCCAGCCCCCCCCCCCTCCCCCCCCTCCGTGACCCCTAACAGGATAGGTGGGAGAAAATGGATGGATATATAGACGCTTCAACATTATGACAATTGTTCTCAGGTCCTCTTGATTAACCGGTGTTCCAGTCCTTTCCCTGACCCAGGTCTTCTCTACTCGCATCACAGTGGAGGAACATTTTACCAGCATCCTCCTCTCCTTTGCTGGTGTCAGTCTGGCCTCCGTCTGTGCCATCAGCTCCTGCTGGGCTCTTTCCCTGCGGTCCGTACCGTCATCACTGTAGTGACTGTCGCATATTTTCTAACTGTAAACAGTTAGTACTTTCTATCTTGATGCTTTTTTTTCAGGAATATAAACAAAGGGCTACCATGTTTTGTGTGATGCTACAAAGAAATTCCAGTTTCTTTGTCAATTGCTTCAGAAAAGGAAGAAGAAATTTCCATTTGCTGAAAAGGAAAGCTGCTGTCTGAGCTGTTGAAGCATCATCAGTCAGCAATTACAGTGATTTTCTGATGCAGCAGAATGATTTGTCTGCAGATCCATGTTGCACACTGCCATCTAGTGAGCGAGGAGAGGTATTTTCTGTGCATACGGGGACCCCAGACCTCTATTATGTACAGAGGTAACTGGGTTAAGAAAAAAAAAGGACATTACCGTGCGCCACAGCCTCCTCTATTTACGTGAATCTACTGCAGTAATGACAGGGATGATGACGACTAAAGTGCTCATCAATCATACATTAAGAGTTATTAGATCCTGTGGGCACTAAATTAAGTTCTTATTACAGCAATATATCAAGACAGGAATTTAGAATTCTAGAATTAAAAAAAATGACAGCAGTTTAAAATACTTCATCTGTGCAAATACTGATCTCCCTTAAGTTGCGGCTTTTCTCTCTTTTAGATGATTTATCATCTATTCATCCAAGAAGCTGGAGGACATGCAGGTGCCAAAATGAGTCAGCTGTTAACAAAGGTAGTTATCATGTCTTTCCCTTATATTTCTAATAAAAATGGTGTCATTGGCTTTGTTCTCAGAACACAACTCTGGAGAGGAGAAAGTAAGTAAAATATGGTCTGACGGGGCTTTGTCGTTCATGGTAATACAAAAAAAAATGTAGCGTTACTTGAAGGAACGGTTTCGCATTGCAGAAGTACTTGTACCAAGATAAGCGCATCAGCATGTTGCAGTATATTTGCTGAAATATTGATTTATTGTGCACAACAGCTGAGTAAACACAGATCAGAGGACAGTCGTCCTCATGAAACAAGAGCTGCCAACCAAGTTGTTTTAGGCTTGGAAAGGAAAATCCTTTAAATAAAAACAAAGACCTCATGAAAAAAAAAGTCACAGCTCAGTTTGTGTGGCCGTGATCAAGAAAACACAGGCTGGTTAGCAACGGGCGGAACAATTCAGAACAACCGTCCCGGAACAATGAGCCCACTTGTGGGCCGTTTGGTTCCCGATAAACCATTCACTTTGCAGTTCTGACAGGGTTTGAGTGACATACAATACTTACACAATAAAAATATAAACTTTATGAATAAGGCAAGAATATTTTATTATAGTATCCTTAAATATATATCTTGATCAAAAGTTTAGATACAAGCCAAGTGTACTTCAGTATAACTCTGGTAAGTACATAAAAAGTAAAATGATATCCTCTCTGTTCTTCTTTTCTTTTCTTTTTTTTTTTTACAAAAGTATAATGATTGCACACTAAAAACAAAGTTATTTGTTCCCTCTTTTCTGAAAAAAATTAAAAGACAATCAAAACAACGTCATAATTTCCTTTCGGGGTCAAATAACGTCAATGGGGTGTGGTAGATTAGCAGTGAATTATTACTATCGGAACCGCAGACTTTGTTAGCAGCTCTACATTTGAACGTATCCCATAAAATAACTACGTGGTCCTTCATTAACCTGGTTCATGCCAACATCAACAAATCCCCCCCCCAGTTAGCACTTTGCTAGCTGGAGCTAATTTTGAAGGTTAAAAGGTAGGTTACCTACCTTTTAACAGGCTGCTCAAATTAAGCTACAGCTAGCTTAGCATTCTACTCGCAATTATGCGCACTGCGGCCTATTTTGAGTGACCCACCTTGATATGTGCCGGCTACTCAAATTTAGCTACAGCTAGCTTCTTATTCAACTCGTTACTTTGACATTCAACACGTGTTAAACTACCTGTGGCTAACTTTGAGTAACCTGCCTATATATGTGTATATATATATATATATATATATATATATATATATATATATATATATATATATATATATATATATATATATATATATATATATATATATATATATATATAAAGATCATTCACATTTAGCTGCAGCTAGCTTAAAGTAAGGTGAAAAGAACAGAAAGAGAGAAAGCACTTAGAGATGCTTTAGTGTTCAACAGGTGGCCAGAAACGCAAAACACATTTCAGAGCTGCTTTCGCTCCATTCATGCGAGTTACATATGCAGTTCCCTGCTAACAACAAGTCATATCAGGGTGTTCGGATGCCTGCCTGCAGAAACAAGGACAATAATGGCAGTGCAACTTTGATTTCACTCCTGACCATGAAAAAAAAGACACCAAAGAATTTGTTTAAGAATGTTTATAATGTTTTCCAGTTCAGATACACAACATACAGTGTGTAATAGCCTCTATTTGAAATAGAAATGTTAACTTGAATTATTTCAACCCTTGTCTGGTCATTTTGCTCTCTCACAGTATCTTGAGCTTCAAGCAGGTTACTGAATCAGACTAAATGAAACAGACAAACAGGTGCAAGCCTCCACTCTACCAGTCCAGTAATAAATGTTGTTGGCTAAGAAGAAGATATGTGAATCCTTCCGATGCTCCTTGTTCTCCTCACCTTGAGCCAACATCACGACTGTAGTGTAAACATGTAAACTTGGTGAATGTGCTTCCAGTTTCTGTTGGCTGTCCTGAAACCTTGTAAATAATTGTCTTTGTAGAGTCGTTTTTGGAAGCGTGGCAACTTAAAACTCACGTCAATCCGATGGTTTAATAATCCCATGAACGTTTGTGCGGACAAAATTGCAAAACAATCACCATGAGTAGAGCATGAAATAAGACCAAAAGTGTACAAAGGATTTCACAACCTCCCAATCACAGGTTACACTTGTATGACAATGCTCAAGACAACGTGAGACACGAACAATTAAATCCAACAGCATCACAAGTAGAATTCCTTGACTTATGGTTTGTTTAGAGCACATGTTAACCATCCATTTGTTTTTCTGTCTCATTTCCTCCATGTGTTGTCTGCAGCTGTTCTTTGGCTTTATAACCAATGAAATTGACTCATTTCATTCCATAGGCGCCGTCATGATCGATGGGATACTGCAAGGTGTATATTATCCATAAGACAGCCATAAATGCAGTAGGAGCACTTGTATTACCACAATGTCAAGGCTAACCTGAGCCATGAGCATCCTTAACCACCGCCACCATGCTTCTTTTTTTAATTAATTTTTTTTTAACCATGTATAATAGATGTATTCATGTGCCCATAATCTATGGGGATTTGTTCTTGAGATATAGAAAATCAAAGACAAATCAAACATACGCATGAGTGCTAAAATCATGTAAATCATCTAAACTTGCACCTGTTGTCACAAAAAATAAAGTAAAAATAATAAAATTTGAAAAAAAAAATTAAAAGACCCAGCCAATCACTCAAACCAAAACACAACATAATATTTACAAATTCCAGTTTTGTTTCTCTTACATTTAAAAAAATGTACAGTTTTTTGTAGTTTTTTTTTTTTTTTGTTTGTTTTTTTTCACGTGTTGGTTTCTTTTTGTCCTGGCAGCTCACTCAAGTCCAGTGTGAGGGATGGCAGTCTGGCTCCAGCGGATCCTGCGACCAGAGGGACGGAATCCCACTCGCCTCGCTCTCGTGGTATATGGGTAATGTCACTGAAGATTTTTCTCTTTTTTTTTTTTTTACTCAGGTTTTTAGAACGCATCGTCTGTGCATTAATGGATGGTTTCACCACTGAATCAGCGTGGCCATTAGTCCAGTGTCGTCCAAATGTCACTGGGTTTATCCGTAACTGTCCCGACAGGTCTCTGTGTTCAATTGTGCGAAAAAATGTGACGTACAAGGCTTTCTCACCTTTGTGACCCTCGTAAATATGTCTCATTCTCCCACTTTGTAGAGGAGAAGCTTGAAACAACAAAAGACCAGATGAAAAGAGAACTGTCAGGCAGTCTTCAAACACTTGAAGCGTGTAGTTAATGTCCGTCACAGACAAGAACCTTATTTAGACTATTCATGTGAAGTAGTCTTTTCTCCCCCCCCCCCCCCGTAACATAAAAAGTGCTATCTTCAGGTGAGATTGAGAGACAGTGGCTGTGCAAACTTCACAGTTGCAAAAGAGAAGAAGAGAAACAGAGCGAAAGAAGGGAGGAAAGGCTTTTGTCAGTCTTTCTGGTAGTTTTGTGGCACAGCCTTGGTGTTAGGAAATGAAAGAAAAAAAAAATAAAGAGGAAATATTTACTCTCTTTGTTATAGTTTTACACAATATTCATCTTTTAATACTTTAATACGGTTCAAAGTACCACAAAGTGCAGCTGATAGTAAAATAGGAGGAAAATGACTCTCCAAAAAAAAAAAAAAAAAAAAAAAAATGAAGGCAAATCATCAAAATGACAAACAAACGTTTCTGTCCACACTCTTCAGGGAAAAAAAAAAAGAAAAAAACATGCAAATATCCCAGACAGCAAAGTAGTTAATAAAATGTTATATTCTTTTTTTGTTTGTTTTAAAAGGAGGATATACTGAATCTGATTTCCCTTTAAAGAAGAGACCAGCCACAGTGCAACATTGAGTGTGATTCTTTAAAAAAAAAAAAGTGTGTGGATCAAAAAGAAAGATGAAGGGGTTGGCACTTTTTATGATGGTAATTCCTTTAGTACGATACAGTCAAGATGGACCTCTCCAGGCTGTCCACTGGACGCCAGCGATAGAGGAACTTTATCACAGTACTTGGCACCAAGAATGCTGGTAAAAATGAGATATCAGAATATCTTTTTTTTTTTCATTCATATCCTTACAATTTATTAATAATACATCATTTACATTTGTGTTTTTGTATAAAAGACTCCAAAAGGAAAAGAGAGTCTAGAAGTGATTGTGTGAAAGAGGAGAGAGGATGAAGACGGATGAATAAAAAGAGCTACGAGGGCGGATGCGGAGGGGCGGCGGAGGGAGAGTTGAATGGGCTGAGATGACACAGACGGAAATAATGAGTGAGAAACAAACAAACGAGTGGATGGATATGATTAGAGCCTGTGTGGACGAGATGCAGCAAGTTCTAATGGGCAGCCTGGATTCCAGGTTGCATCCCACAGACTGATGATGATGGTGATGATGATGATGATGATGATGATGATGGCGATGACAGTTATGATTTACTTCTTTCTTGTACCATCCAACAGTTGAAGCGCCAATCTGGAAAAGACTGGTGGTATTCTTACTTGATACAGGAATATTTGAAACTCTAGATTAAAAACTATTGAAACCTCACCCCTCGCCGTCTCAGCCTTGTCGACATCAGAGGGACTCAACAGTGGCGCCACGTTTCATTTCCAGATTGGGCTTTTAAAGCTGCAATTTGTAAGTTTCAAGGAATCACCACCGCATGACAGCTTGTTTGGGCATATGTTGCCTCACACAAATCTGCTTGCTACTGTATCATCTTTTACCTAAATGAATGAGAATGAATATTATAGTTCTACACTGACACGACAACACATGCGCAAAACAACCAAGCTACACATAAGATGCCTGACTGACTGAGATGAGCTCCACGCCTTTCTGAGAGAGAGCAACAAGCTTAAAGCTGCATTTTTGGTGGCTCACCAAAAGGGCATTAACGTTGCAAAGCAATGTGGACCTATAATGACGGGCATCGGGCGAAACCACCCTCGACTTTTAATTCATGATTACGTCTTCGAGGTATTTCACTGGTTCAAATCTTGCAAACTGCAGCTTTATTTGAGGGCTTAATGAGAAACGATGAAGATAAAGAGGAAGAGATGGAGGTGGAGTGAAGTTTTGATGGAGCAGTTTGTGTGGTGCGTCTCTGTGAGCCCCCCCCACGGGGGGGGAGAGGTTGTGCCTGGTCCTATACGCGAGTGGTGGAGTGTTGGTGTGGCAGGGCATTGTTGCTGTGGCTGGGGACGGGTGTCGTAGACGGGGCCGGGACGGGGGGATACGTGTTGAAGGGGTGGAGGGGCTGCATGCTGCTGATGGTGCTGGGGATCATGGTAATGGTATTGGCTGTCATCAGTGGCACATCCTCCGGTGCTCGCCGCAGGGCTAGCGTGTAGTCAGGTGGGCACACAGGAGGGCGCAGGGGTTCCAGGTCGCCATGGACGCCACGGGAAGGGAGGGGTGTGCCGTGCTCCAGCTCCACTCTTTGCTGCTTCATCTGCAGCGACATTAGCTCCTCTTCCTGGCTCAGAGCCAGGTCATTGTGCGGTGGGGCGCCAACCACTCCCATGCCAACACCCATGCCCATGGTTGTACCACGTTGAGGAGAGAGTCGGCGGTGGCGTCTCTGCATGAGTTCATGCCGCTTGTCCCGTTTGTAGTAAAGCGCGGCGAAGGCCAGCACATTCAGGAAAAGGAGTGAAGCTCCTACAGCTACTGTCACGCTCAGCTCAGTGGAGTAGTCCCTCGTCTCGCTGGGGAAGGGCGGAGAGCGGGGTCTCTCTGAACCGTCAGGATCAGGATCAGGTGGGTAGGTGGAGATAACAGGGTGTCGTGTGGAAAGGGGGCTCGGGATGTGAGTGCCCTTCTTGTGGTTGTTGCCTCGAGGCGGCTGTCGAGTTGTAATGGAGCTGATGATGTCCTTGTGGAGGCTGTGGAGGTGAGGCACCAGCTCCAGCCAGAAGGCCACCTTGTTGGCCCTGTAGTTGTCTCTGACACGAGGCTTCAGGCCGATATGCAGGTACTGCTTGTCTTTGGAGCTGAACTTGGTCCAGATGACTTCTTCAAAGCGGTTTGGCTTGGTGTGTATGAACGTGGTGTCCTGAGGAACTGGTAGATTAGGATCCCTGGAAAGAAGAAATAGTAGAATGATTATTTATATTTTTAGAACTTACCTGTGTTACTAATGTAGTATTTCTAAATATCAGACGTTCATCTGCAGTTTGGATGAGACCCTGGCAATCAGTTTTCAAATTTAGATCTCTCCTGTATTTATGACTTAAAACGGGTAAAAAAAACAACAACAAAAAAAGCTTTACAGCTTTACAGGTGATCTTTGGCTAGCACTTTTTAAATTATTTCTTATTTTATAATTTTTGCTAGGAAAATATGTAAGACTTCATGGTTGGAGTCAGTTTGTTGAATCAGCTTTCCAAAAAAAAAAACAAAAAAAAACCTGACAAAAAAATGATTTTGCATCTGTTTCACAAATAAAAATCTTAGAAAACCTATCCAGGTTAAACTTTTTCCCCCCTTGCAAATTATTTTCGAGAAATTCTCCAAGCAATACGGGGTATGAAAAAATAAAATAAAATAAAATGAAGGAACTAAGCAAGAGTATCCTGGCAAAATCCCTTTTAAACAATTTTAATTCATATATGAGGGGAACCAATTTAAATCACAAGCAGAGACAACTGATCGCTCCTGAGCTTCCGTAGCGTTCGACATTGGCATCATCGCAAACTGGATGGAGAAACATTAGGTGGTGCTCTGTGTCTCACTGTGCTGCTCCCTTCTAACTCCCACACAACACGTTCACTAAAGCTATTCTGTCAACCCAAAGACTCCTTAAACAGAAATCCAGAGGATTAATTTGCTAAAATCTCCCTCAAATGCTGAATTCACTCTCAGGGAAGCGTGTGATTATTTCACACTCTTCTACTAACCCAGTCTTAGCAAAGTTGGTCCAGTATGTCATGACCACGGCACTGAGCATGACATCGTTCTTGGAGAAGTTGCAGGGGAACAAGTCAGTGGCCCCCACCATGGGAATCCCAAACACGTAGGGGATCTCATCTCCATGGGCTGCGTCTGCCCAGTCTGGCCGTGCTTCGGTCTGACAGTGGTGGTGGAAGGTATAGAAGAAGACAGGCGACTGGAACTCAGCGTGCAATTTGGCAGTAGCGACAGCCGGGGCCACCCACTGATGGTCCGTGAACAGAGCCAGGAGGGTCTTCCTACGCATGTCACCGTTGTCCCTGTCAGCCCAGTCCGTGTACATGAACTTTATTGTTTCCCTCAGGATATCTTTACCTAGGACCACACAAAAACACAAGTAACTAGACATCTGCAACACTGGCTGACACATGTTTTAGAATGTCTCTTTTTATTCAAATTTTAGGAAATGTAAGCCATCTTTAATTTTCTTTGGACCGTCTACGTCCTGCTGTTCAGCCACATCAGTCGTGCTCGTGAAGTTAGACCAGACCAAAGCACAGAGGTTTGACAACACAATGCATCTCAAAATCTGGGTTATCCTAGATTAGCCTACTTTAGAGTCTCATATCACCCCGGCAAATAGAAGAGTACCTTTTTTGAATTTTTGTTGTTGTTATATTTTTTGACAATGTTTCAGGTAATGCTCTGCATATTCGCTGTAATTTGACTGTTATTATGATACTTTGAAGTGGCACGGAGGCCGACAGCACGTGAAAGCTTCTAATGAATATAACAGTAGCGCCATGGTCTGTTATTATTGGGCAGATCTGTTGTTCCTCAGACTGTTAAATCAGATCTAATTAGGCCTCGGTGCACCTTGGTGTCATCGTGAGAGATGAAATTGATAGCACTGCAGCTGTTTACTCATAAGGTCAAATCTGACATATGTTTGCAGTACTTGTTTAGTTATGGTTAAATGCCGAATTTATTTCTGGAAAATAAAATTGCAAAATCAAGTAAAATAATAATGACTATTAGTGTTGGATGTTAGTTCAGCACAGAGCGAGCATTGTGACTTGCCTCACACTAGTCACAGTTTATTTTGAGCATTTTAAAGTGTTCCCTAACTACTGCTGTCAACCTTCACAGGCAGTGCGTATTGTTCAGTCCTTTGTTTTTTAAAAGGGATTTGTCTCAGGGAATTCAAAAGATGAGCTATTTACATGCCTGAACACCAAAGCTGGGAGCGACACAGATACCCGTTCACACCTTCGTACCGCCAGCATCAAATCAGTAAAACTACCTGTAGAAATACTAAGGTGAGGTTGAAAAGAACAACTTGCTGCTTCTGTTCTTGCGTCTGTTATTTTCCAATCGTTCATCCGTACTGTCTAACAAGGCAGGCTGTGGGCTCTAATTACTAGCTAACAGAATTTAACAATAAGAAAATATAAATATTCAAGTGTACAGGGGAGTGTTAGGGCCGGGGAAGAGGTAAAAATCAGAGCAGAAACATTTGGTTTTCGTTGTGCTCGAGAAAAAAGTCGAAATATTGAAAATAAAGGTGAAGTGCTGATATGATCGTATATCCTAAAATGATATGAACACAAGTGTCTCAGGTTGACAACAGTGTGTGTGTGTGTGTGTGTGTTTGCATTGCACACAGAACTTTAAGCATTTGCTCTTCCATCTTTCAATCAGTGGCAGTGAAATCAGCGGTGAAGTTGAGTCAGATATGAGCGCGGAACTCAGGTATTCTTCTCTGCTGTCTTTATTTGTGAGTTAGCAAATGCCAAAAACAGCTAGAATCAAGCAAAATTCAAAGCCACTGAGAATATATCAACCATTGTGTAACTTAGTCAATTCATTTCATCAAGCAACAGATGACGCAACTGTGAAAACATTTGTGAATATTTGTGACGCGGTAGGACAGATGCAGTGGAGGTTCACGGCCAGATGCTGGTGTCAAAATCCTGGGGGGCTAAAGTGAGATCACCCCACACACGGCTGTGAATCTTCTGTGGTGGACGCATCAATAAAACCACCACACCTCACTATTTCACAGCTGAACACTTATTTTTTTGCCTCCAATTCTGCCAGGTCTATGACTGTGCCTGACTATTTATTTTAAACTAATTTATTCATGTAATCCAGAGCTCGGTGAGGGAAGCATTTTGGGAAGGTGAGTGTGAATCACTCCATTAGCATAACAAAGCAGTTGGATCTGAAATTAGGGGGTTGCTTGCATGTGTATTGTTGTGCCGAAACAGAGATGGGGCTACATCCGCCCTAATATGTTTCCACTTTAAAACTAAAATCATCTACATGAGGCTGAGGGAAAGGAATCATGTGACAGGCATGAAGGCGAATGAGGGAAGGGCATGCCACAATCAGGATGCTGATGCTGATGCTGGTGACCACGTCGTCGTTTTTTTTTAGGAGGTCTCTGCGTCCACAAGGAAATAATTGGGATTGTTTTCGCTCGAAAATGAGGTCAGCAGATCTCAGTTTTACTAGTCTGAAAATGCTGAAGTAGGGTGTTTAATCCTGTTAGTGAAACCCCACACACCATGTCGAACATCTCTAATTTGAAGGTGAAATAAGGTAGCATCTGACCATCAGGGTATCCATAGAGATTGTCCACAAAATTGGAGATGGTGTAATCAAATGAGGCAGCAGATATTCCATCTTCTCCTTCACTGTCATCCACAAATTTAAGGCCCTCTCCCTGGTTGACGCCCAGCAATATGTCATAGTTCAGGAACTCGCCCTGGTGTCACAACAAACACACAGGAGTAATGTTAGGGCATTTAACACACCAAATTCAGGGTGGGGTTTGGTTTCATGGTAGGAAATCCTCACTGACCTGCTGCATGAGAATCTCGGGGTCGTCTGGCACTACGTCTCCGTCTACCACAGGTCCAAAGGCGATATGGTAGCGTGCAGGCTGGATGTCTTGGTCCACCAGTTCCCGGAAACTCTTCCTCCTCAGGCAGTCCACCAACTCAGCCATGTCCCCCAGAGTGCAGCCAACCTTCCTCGCAAGGATCTTAGTGTACATCACCGGTCGGTAGTTGACTGACCAGCTGGAAATGGCAGAGCCACTCTGAGCGATGGCCCTCTGGAACAAACCTACACAGAGCAGGACCACATAGAGCATGTGGAAATGATCATGCTGCGGTTGTATGTCCCTGCCAAGCAATCCGGGTACAGCTTGGATCACGTTTGTCCCGACTTATAACATACTGTCTTTGTAGGGCAGAAAAAATTCTATAGGACTTTCAGAGTTTTTATGATGCAACTCAGCATTACTCCTCCTTGCGTTATTGGAATGTCTTTAAATAATGGCCAAAAAGTGTTTCTGAATAACACTGAATACATATTTTATCTATAATATTATATTATGTGTCATGGCTACACCATTTTATGTTTTTCGACCTTTGTGTGCTATTTGGTCAAAGTTAGCTTGTAAATTTTAGAGCTGGTGTCACTGTGACCTTCACCTCTGACCACCAGGTCATCCTTAAGTCCAAGCGAATGTTTGTGCCGAATTCATAATTTGTTATTTAAAAGAGTTGCTGACGTATCTCACGCTTGAGAACAGGAAAGATGTAGGTAGAACCCCAAAACGTTAAGTCTCCGCACCAGCGACACAGAACATTTCATTTCAAAACATTCCATTATATTTTCATAAATACTAGCGTATTCTCTCTTAGATTTTCCCCTGACACACTTTTGCTAGCAGCTGATGAGGCCTTCAAGGCCTTACAGTAGGAGATCTTTCAATAATGCATACGTTGGAGGAGGAGCAATCGTACATACAAAGGAAGATAAAGACGATATCCCGCTGCGTTCATTGCGACAGAAAATCTTAATGAACGTTCGGGTAGGAAAGTGAAGCGCTTCTGTTACATGCAATGAGAGACAGCAGCAAGGAAAATGGTGACAACTCTACACAGAGCAGTGGGCTTGATGGCCATGTTGAATAAACCCAAAAAGACAGAAAGAGACAAGAAAGAGAGAGCGAGGGAAAAGAAAACGGCTCGCACTGTTGCACCGCTGCACTGTTATGTAAAGTGGCTTGCTGTCCCTCTGTTTTATCTGCAGATTCTGTCATTAATAATTAAGCCCCCATATTCTGCATGTGCCCCACCCCCGCTCCTTTCCCTGTGAAATCAATTAGGAAGCCTCTCAGCTGCAGCTCTGACTCTGCTGCTCATCTCATCTCTGCACACACACAGTACCTTTAAAAACTCTTCATGCTCCAACTTTCTCTGCACTTTGTGCCGTTAAAGCCTGACTTCAAAATGGAGTGGAAGAGGATTTCTCTTTCTTTTAAGGCGTAACATTTTCAATGTGGATTTTCAGTTTTCATACCCTGACATTAAACCAACTGTTAACATGAACACAAGTTTTACCGAAACAAGACTGCATCATTTGTAATCTACATTTTAAATGAATTGTACAGCATGGCAAATACGACATGAGAGTGGGAACACTGAGCCAGGAACCCTAGAACGCGGTCTAAAACTTGTCTGCTGATTGTTGGTGACAAATGCATTTACATGTTCTCCTTCCATGTTCCGACTGGTGATTGCTTGACGGATGTGTTTCCCCGTGCACACACGGGTCTGAGAATCCAAAATCATACATATATAAACCTTATTTTACCTGAAAAAGTTCGCCTCAGTTGTGTGAAGGTTAACCATTCGTTAATAACATAATCTGAATTCTTGGTAAAGTATTAAACACCAATTCCATCCCCCAACCTTAAACTTAACCAGCCAAGATCACATCAGAGGATTAGAGATCAAACATCTGGTGGCTATTTTCGAGTTCTGCTTCAAAAACTGACATTAAAGTAAATACAGCATGTAGTAAGTAGCAGGCTATGCGGTCGCCTCGCTTATTGGATTTTATAGACACTCAGTTGTAGAGGTTTCTAACCCTATTTACATTTGCAGCAGTGGTGCCTTTATGTTACAGTCATTCGACATGTGGACTGAAGAGTCAGCAAATTATTCAGAAGCCCGCAGCGCAAGATTAGCCCCAAAACTTTTAACTACCAATCTAAGGATGGAAAGATTCCTAATGTCACTGGCAAAGATCTTGTTGCTCTCAGTCCAACGCCCAGTCCTCACTGAGATGCCTCTCTGCTCTCATCTCAGTTTAGAATTGCCATTGTTACAGCCTACAAACCTTGCAAAATCCGATTAAATCCTGCCATAAATCCCAATAATATGATACTGTAGCTATACGCTCTATCATATAATAATCAATACCAAAATGCCTCATGATGGTCTTCAATTTAGGTCTAAGTCAAAGATATTAAAGCCAGCTACATACTGTATCTATTCCTAATGCCTTGTCCAGACGGGATTAGTTTTATTGGACAAGGACAGTTTTGTTCAGTGATCTTAGTCCCAAGAGGAATGACGTTATTTGGGATTATTACAGGGCTTGTGTCCCAAGGTGAATAATGGTTTTATGGCAAATAACCATCTGTCGACTGTAGCACTGTCTGGATTGACAATCTTGAATAATATTGCCAAACAATGTTATTTTGTTGAGGTCGTTCAGTGAAATTAATAACTAGTACTCTGTCGTTTAAAAACAAAAGCAAAAAAAACAACACAACACACACTACACTGTCCCGAAATGTTAATTTCTTTTCAACCGGGTAATGTGACAGAGCCTCACCCTCGGAGTGATGGGAGAGGATGAGAAGGTTCACGCAGGCTGCTCCAGCTCCCGAGCCAAAGATGGTGATTCTCTCTGGGTCGCCTCCAAAGTGGCCAATGTTTTCATTGAGCCAGCGCAGGGCCTGGATCTGGTCCAATAAGCCATAGTTCCCCTTAGCAGACTGGTCCCCTGTGCTCAGGAACCCTGCAGGGGGAATTAGAACAAACAGAAGAAACGTGACAAAGGACAGTTTACAGAATATGTGTGAATAGGGCAGCAGGACAGAACAGGATAATACAATCCAGGCCTTTCATTGCCTTCAGAAAAAAACCCCAGAAAAAAAAAAAAAACATATCCCACATAAACAGAAGATGGCATCCTGTCATGGTCAGGCTCATTGCATGTCTGAGGAGATTTCACACCAAGAGCTTGCCAAATTACTCATTTTTAAAACCCACGCTGGAAATACAACGCAGTTAAGAAAACTTGTCAGCAACGAGAGGAGGAGAGCAACAGAAGGCATGTTTCACCTACTTCCAGGACACACAGTTGCACAGTAGGTGCACACCCACAACAAGATAAAATAAACTGAACAAAATGTCACACACGTATTCAAACACAAACACACACACACGCAGAATGCTTTGATCTAATATCAGCCTCGGTGAATTACAACAGTGCCGTACATGCAGCATCAGGCTACTTCTAACAGGTAAGATAACATAAATATTCCAAGAGAGAATTGGGATATTGATAACTTGCACACTAATGAGATTAAATACTGGGGGTGGATGACAAAGGACAAAAAAAAAACCTCAACATATTCCTCTGAGGCAGCCATTTAATCTCTTAATTTTCTCATCTCAACAGAGCTGCTTGCCTGGATTTTTTTTTTTTTGGTAACATTTTCTGAAAAACACATTTCCCAATACTGCCCTGATACTTATGTCACTACTTCACTCTGACGTAGGGTACTTTCTCACCTACAGTAATTGTGTAGTTCACACTGAGGCCGTCACCCTATTGAAAGCAGACCAAGCCAGGGGACACAGACATGGTTGAAGAGGTCTTGGTGCGCAGGTTGGGTTCCATCGTGGTAAAAATGTGATTCAACCTCGGTCCCACCTAACCACCAAGGTACTCTGCAAGTCTGATCCCTGACACCTCCTGTAACCAGGGATTCTTGGCATTTTTGAATTCACAGCATCCACACTGCACCAGTTTGTGCAGCAGAAATAAAGGGAGCAGAAATGCGCACAAGTCCAAAACACATGGCCGTTGGCAAATGTGTTTATACAGTAGGGGAATTCCCATCACCTAACAGACTGTAGTGGTGCGTCTTGGTTTCCTTGGATTTTCTGTGTATGAAAACCAAATCTGGACCAGAGCTAAAAAACTATGGGTTAATCAGTGGCAAAACTGTTTCTTTTTTGACCACTCGGGGGCAATGGAAACAAGCTCCTCCACACCATTGACATATTTTGCAGATGATAAAGCAAAATTGTTTGTAAAAGCATCCCTACAAAAGACTTGCAATTCAAGATACGATTCAAGTGTAAAAGTTACCTTTTCCAAAATATGTAAAGCATTCCCTAGCACCAGGTGCTGATGTTGATCATTAAATGTGTCAGTTACAGTGTCTCAGGGCGGCATGGCTCAGCGGTAGAGAGGCCGTCTAGCGACCGAAGGGTCGCTGGTTCGATCCTCACTTTCCCCTGTGACCATGTCGAAGTATACTTGAGCAAGATACCGAGCCCCTAATTGGTCCTGATAGCCCTACGACAGACTGGTGACCCGTCCAGGGTGAACGCTCGACCAATGTCAGCTGGGATAGGCTCTACTCCCCCCCCCCCCCGTGAAGCTCGGTCAACCGCAAGCATCATCGCCAATTTGAAGCTGGCAGAAATTATGTTTTCAGGCAAAGCTCTCTCACCCTTCAACTAACAAATGAACTTGTGTTCCTTCTGTGTTGGCGGGTGCTTAAGTCCTTACTGAGGCGGGGTTCGGTGTGACCATGATCAATGGTTATTTTGGGCTGGTCTTTGGTCAATGGTGTTATATGTGAAGTGCTATTTAAAGGGGCATCAATCATACAAGCAGATGCGCGGCATTGCAGCGTGGTTCTACTGAGGGCCGTTTACACGGAAACGCTGGCCGCCACGTCCTCCCGGGTCTGCTTCACCTCTGATGGCTTCAGTGGATTCCAGCAGCTTCTGTATAGAAACATAAGACGTGCCCGCGCACCATCATCTGGCACACGAGACGGTCCGTTTCTTCACATGAAGCGCTCGCTTCTGCCGGGTTGAAATGCGTGGACCTCTGAAACAGCAACACGCCAAATGCTGGTGTCTGAAACAGACCTACAGATAATTAGGAGTTTAATGACTGCCTCTTTGCACCGTGGTTTGCACTCTGATTACACGCCCTCTAAATAAAATTTAACTGAACATACCCCAAACACACGGCACACACATAGCACCAACCGCCTGGCACCACAGATCACTTAAATAGGCCCCATGTGTTGATTCACAGGCACAAACCAGAGGCCAGAGGAAGTGGAATATTTTAGAGGGCAGTTGGAGAGAAGTGTGGCAGCTGCACAAAGAGACAGCTGGTAGAAGAGAACAGTCAGCATGTTTTCAAGTGTGTTGAACAGCAAATGAAGTTTAATGTTAATGATTATAACGTAAGTGATGATGATGTTGATGATGGTGACAGCAGTGATAACCTGCAAAATTGACCTTTGTACAACAATACAGTGGCGCAGGCACACACACACACACACACGCACTTCACTGTACTTACACAACAGTTAGACATCGTTTGAAACCTCCGGTGTTTTTCTGGGTTCCCTTGGCTTCATCATGATTCAAGTGGGCCCAAACGTTTGGCTGAATTTAGTTCAAATCTTTTATCAGCAAACTTATTCACTGGGTTTGGTGTTTGAGGATGTGTTTATGAATGCCAACTACACAGATACAGTACAATTTGTAAACTTATTTTTCAGATTTAACAATTGCTTACCTTCCTCCCTCCTCCCTCTCATCTAGTCTGCAACTGATCAGACTCCCAGTGCTCCCCCACTGTAGGATGGGCAAAACAGACTCACGATCAAGCTGATAATGCTGTAGTTTGGTCCAAGCTGAAAGCTAAAACACATTACCAGCAATCGCTAATGTGAAAACAGCCGCCCCATTTATCTTATACCCCCCACCACAGGCGGCAGGTGCATGTCTGTGCCAAATGCACTGATGATGTCAGTAATTTTAACTTGATTTGTGTTCCACGGGCAGTCCGACCAACGTGCTTCACATGGAGTTCCCACTTTTCATTGCAATGCCTCCAAAGCGACCACTTGTGATCGAATCTCACCTCCCAGCTCCACATGCAGATGAGCATGTACATGAACTTGGAAGCCATTTGTGTGCTAGTGTGCCCCCCCGCCCCTGTGGTCCCCATACAGAACTATCATCTCTTGGCCACAATCGACCTACAGCTCGAGGAAAAGACAGTGATTTAAACAATGCGATCTGTGGGACTTTATCTTGAATCTGAGATCGAGGTTTGCATTTCTAAACTCAGAGTAAAGAAGAACACAGAATTATACCTCAGGTGGGCTTGAAATTATAAATTGGTAATTCAATATGACAGCATTGGTGTGAATGAGTACCTACTTTCAATTACGCTGGGGACGTCTTTCACACTGCTCAAAGAATGTGTGCTTACGTAGCCTAGACCACCTCTGAATTTTCTGGCCAATCAGATGCCCTAAATGCACCTCAGGTGCATTCACAGCTGAACGGTCCACTTGTAATTGGATCAGCCAGGACGCATGTTAGTAGCAGGTGTGAACAGGGCCTTTGACCTGGTCAAGTAGCAGCGCTGACCTGCGCCTCTTATCAAAACTTTAGACATGTGCAAGTATCTGTGGGTGCCTGGCCGAGTGCTGAGCTCCCTGCCACAGTTGCCTGGCAACTGTCCAGAGCTTCAGGCAAAATGATATGGACAGACACTCACAAAAGCACTTGTATATGCGCATTCAAGCACATATATTGAAGTACATAAACAGCTGAATCAATGTGCACATGAGCGAGCATGTGCACGAGCATGTGCACGTGCATGCACACATAAACACACACACACACACACACACACACACACACACACACACAGATAAATGTGTGAATTAGAGAGTTAGCATGAGCTAGCACCTCCTGTAGCTCTCTCTGCAAGGGCAACATGAAGAGAGGATATTTGGTTTACTGTCCACCATTGAAGATGAGTCAAACAAGTTCCCTCCTCTGTTTCTTTTTCAGTAAGTTTTCTTTCTGATCCCCCCCCCCCCCCCCCCCATCTGCTGAGTTGGGCTTCCTACTGACTTTAGCGCTGAGAGCAGCAGTTTATGAGGCTGAACTCATGCATATTCAACGCTTGCTTTAGGTAACGGCCAAGGAACTGTGAGGAGAGTCATTAACCTTTAAGTAAAGACACAGGCTGGAAACAGTGAAATGAATGGATAAAAGGAAACACAAGTAGTGAGCCACTGATGGAGGGAGATTTAAAGAAAAAATATTTACAAACCATTGCAAGATACTGTTAATATATTTGCACCACTCATACATACAATTGGAATGGACAAATTATTGGGAACACCTCAGTGTAACAGTAGCACCTCCCAGTAAAGCCTCCAAAATGACCTTTCAAATGTAAGATTGATTATTGATAGTAAAATTTAATTACTAACTATTTGTTAGCATAAACACAAACACTTCCAGCTTGCATCTCCAGTACAGAAACAGCTCCTTCATATTTTGGGTGCTATAGCAGTTGATCTAGCTTGTTCTTTTCATTTCTTTTAAGCATACGTGTTTAAATCTAAAAAGTCAAAATGTATTTAAACTGCACTCTCTCCCGAAAAGCTAGTAAAAAGAATTTTACTCTGTTTTCATTTCTTTTTTCATTCAGCTTCCTTTTGCAGCTGAATGCTTTCCCACAGCAACTCTGCCGTTGTATTGTTTACACCAGGGACCAAGTGATGCTGGTGAGTCGTCATGACAACCACAACAAGGGACATCTCTGCAGAAATATTGAGGACACACAGAGGATGCAGAGCAGTGAAAAAAGGGATCCAGACAAAAGAGGCTGATGAAGAAGAAATTTAGACCTCATCTCTTTTCTGTTGTCATAGGCAATGTGATCGCAGGATGATGGACAGCTTGTGATGACTCAGAGGGTAGAATTATGTGTTTCCCAAAAATGGCAACAGGAAGCTAACCCAGACCCCCCATAGATGCCTCAGAGAGGGGAAATAAAAGGGATGGTGGGATTGCCCCTTTTATTAAGAGCAGATGGTGACACCTTGGTAACAGTACAGTAAATTTTAATAACATAACAAACACTTACTCTTTCCAAACTTTGTTTTGAGTAATTGGCTAATAACATTATTCCCCTGCAGACATTTGTCTGATTCAGTTGCTGACTAACAACTTTGTGAAAAGTTTTGAGAGGTTGCCACATTTTGGAAACTGTGGGATCATATGTGAGAGATTCTACAGGCCAGCGTAGGTTTAGCTCAGGGATGGGGTTCACCATCTTCACTGTTACCGCTACACAGACGTAGCTACTGGTCCTCTCAAAGATAGCCATACTTCTCCCAAGGAAGACGGAATTTCTATTCTCATGAGGGGAGGATTTGTGGCAGGACAGTTGCATTTTCCTGTATTTGTGTCCATCCAGGTGTGTTTGGTAAATGTGCGTATATCAGTATCTGCAGAGTGCGCGCGCGCACACACACACACACACACACACACACACACACACACACACACACACACACACACACACACACACACACACACACACGCATCACTAAATAAACTGCAACAGAAGCACTCTTCCAAAAACTGTTAGTATATGGTGAATATTTCTTGCTCACTTAAGACTAAAAAAATGTGTTCTGCTAATGGAATAAAGAGGATTTGAGCATTCTGTATTAAGTGGCGACCTTGAGGATTAGCAACTGTGTATGAATATGATAAATTGACATAACTGTTCTGTATGAAGAATGTACTGATGATGTAACAAATATTTTTATATTTTGGTTGGAAAAAAGGGCAGTTTTTTTCAGCCAATACAGTATTGGACTGAGTGCCTAGAACCCTCTGAGGGCTGCAGCTTTTGTATTTCTCCCAATATGTAATATACGATTAATTCCCTGTCTTGAGATCTGTTGCACTTTACCTGCTGAAAATTCAAATGAACAAACTCTTTACATTGCTTGTTGGCAGTGGGAGTAAAACTGAAAGGCCTGCTCGCAGGTCAGTTCCAATTATCTGTGGCTCTGTATGTCAAGTACACGCAGAAATAAAATTATAGAAGAATTAGGTTTCCTCCTGCTGAACTAATATGATTTCAGTACATTGCCCATATGCTTCTGATGTTACTCTATTTATTACCTTATTTATTACACTCAATTCTTACCCTCAAAGGTCCATTAAAATGATACCAAGCTGTGTAATAAAACTTGAGCTGTCATGCAAACTTAAAAAGCCTCGCTTCAAACGCTACATTGGTACAAAGAGGTTTCAGAGCCTGTCAAGTTCCCTGTCAAAAACAATTGATCAGTGATAAAAACCTCTGCCACGGAAATTCAAAAACTGATCATTTTAAATGAATTGAACAGCAAAACAAAGCGTCGTCCGCAGACGGCATTTTTAGCATTGGGACTGACAGTGCGCCTGTTTGATTTCATGATGTATACTCATTACTCATTAGAAACTCATTTACTGTAACATGCGTCCACTGAACTGCATGTCATAGTGAAGGAGCCATCACTCCAATCCAAGGATTAAGTCATGTAGTCTACATTTATGACAGCACAAGAGCGAGCACACCTCATCTAATGTCTATGTTACATTATTAGAAACACGCCAGATGATTCAGGAGTCCCGCTAAAGAATGATGATGTTTTATTTGGGTAGAATACCAAGTCACAGGTACATCATTTTTAATTTAGACTTATTGGTCCTGTGCCAAATGCCATGTTTAGATTTAATCATATTTATTCTTAAGAACCCTGTTGGTACTTAGTCACTTTTTTTATTCAATAATAGTCAAGTTTAATTGATTGAAATAACTTAATACATCGAAAATCATGTTTAAAGTCAGCGATATTTAACTCTTGATCTAAAGACGTGGTTTGATCGTAGGATAGACGTTTTTGAGGCCGATGTGCATTGCAATATATGGGTTGAAACTGGAATTCTGTGAGTGATGATTCAAAATTCTGTTCAAATACAATTTTCATAAAAAGAAGGAATGAAAAAACTGATGGGACATTATGAAGATATTGAGTAATACTAATGCCAGACAGCAGTGATTGTTTCAGTATGTACTGCTGCCTTCAATATTGATTATGAACAATATGAGTAAACACAGGAGGGTTGACCATCTGTGTCTTTAATATACGTTATAATACCTGCCCCTGTCTTGATGATACATGTGAGGTTTTGTTCTTCCTGTTTCACGGATAGTTTACAAGTACTGTGAGAAAAACTGTATCACGTACAATTGGTATCTTATTATACACTGAAATGAGAAAACAAACCAATATGAAAGAATGACGTTTTTCACCGAGGCCCCCAAATTGCTCAACGGCAGCTGCCCTCAAAGTGGATCAGCAGACATAAAGTCAGAGAGCTGCAGATAAACATGTGAATGAACAGCTACAATCAACAGCGTTGGGACTTTAAATGAACTGAGAATCACGGGCTGTAAAAGTGAAATTGTGCTGTAAAAATTGCCAGGGCTGAATTTTGTTCCTACTGCGATTCTGATGGAGGATAAATGTCTTGAAGATGATTTGAAAACGTAGTCAAACCAGAGGTCATTCAATCAACTTATTCAAAAGAAAGGACGTTTATTTGTGTGGTAAACGGTTGCAGTCAGGGAGTTTTGATCCAGACACGTTTTGTTGTCCGTCGCGTGTGATCGGCTGCGTGATTACCTCCCTTGTGTTTGATCCGGCTGTACATCTGGCAGGCTGCCTGGCAGGTCGCTGACAGTTTCAGTCAATATACCTATAAGTCATTAGAGTTCAATGGCAACTTTATCTATATGGGGAAAGCGCCTGTCCTTGGATACCCTTTCATGTGTCAAAAACTGATACCTTTAACACACACGCACGCACGCACGCACACACACACACAAACACACACACGCCTCTCACCCTGACACATTTAACCGTCACATCCTTCATCAAGTTATCCCATTACGCTCGAAATAAAGCACAGAGATCAGATTGAATATTGTGCATACTGTGCAGCCATATCAATCGTAGGTAGGTTCTTGACTGGCACGTGCATCTTGTGAAAAGCAGAATGACGCCGAAACAACATAGTTTTGGCTCTCTCTGTGTGTTCACTACAGCCAGTGCGGGAAACGAGAAAGAGAGGTGTTCGCGATTGCTTGCAGAGTGGGAAGACTGTGGCTCTGTGCAGGGAGTGGGAGGAGTGTTTCATTTGTGTTTAGGAACAGATGAGTTCGGGGAAGGCAGCAGGCTGAAATTAATTGACGGCAAAATGTGTACTGGCTAAAAATACAATTTATGTCACATTTAAAGAGGTTGAGTGAAGTTGGCAACATCATTTGAATCGGCCTCACTGAGGTAGGAGGTATCTGTTTGACTTGACCGTGACACGAACGAACCCTAAAGTGTAGCATTTTTATGAATATTTCATTGTTTCTTCTGTAATAGTTTCGAGGAACGTATGTAACTAGAATTGTTTATTGCACCACTATTGGAAATAATAATGGTAGAAGTAATAGTATGGGAGAGATTAGGGTAAACATAATATACGGTAGCGTCTCTGAGCTCGCTGCTGTGCAACGACGGTATTTTTACTGCTCTAGTTGACCTTATTACAAGCCATAGCAGGTAGCTGGTGGGCCGGCTCTTGTAGAGCATTTAGGAGCTACAGGAACACAACTTCTCCTCGGGGGGTTTGTAGATTCCAAAAGCGCGCTGAGCTACAAATTAGTTAGATTTGCCAGGTGACATTAAACATGACATTTCCTGCTAAAGGTTTTAAAACACACACAAGTTTGGGAGGGCTAATGTTGGATTACGATGCCTTAATAAGAATGATAATTCTCTATTTTGCGTATGAAAGTATTATGAAATTCAGTTTACAGAGTCTGTGCTGACACACACAGTGAGCTACACAGCTACAAGTACGATGTCTAAAATATCAAGGTGACAGTACCTTTCCAGTATAGTCTTCATGTATGAGGAGCAACCGTTAAGTCAGCCTCCATTTAGGAATAAAACCATCAGACAACCCCTGTGTTCTTGTGCAGCACACATAAAGCAGTCATCATAGTAAACAAGAGGAAGAACAAATGTTAACATAAACTAAAATGACTA